>NW_019268523.1:506438-579481 GCF_002738365.1 Cucurbita moschata | reverse complement strand
TACTCTCTCGACTAGGAACGATCAGAGTTGTCTTTCTTCATTTTTTTTTTTTTTGTCGGAAACAGTGGTTCAGCCTCTAACCCGCGCCGTTGGTGAGATCGCGCCGCCGCTGCTCATTCAGATCCTCAAGGTTTTATTGTTTTGTTTTTATTTTGTTTTGTTGGGTTATGTTGGTCTGTTCTCTTTACTCACGGGGAAGGAAATGAATAACTTTTTTTTTTCTTTTGTTGATTTCTTCTTTCGACTAGTGTTCACCTAGTCTAAATGAAAACATATAACTAAGAGGAAAAACAAGATTGAATCAATAAATAAAAAAGGAACAAAACATATCATTCTTGTCACAAAATAGAAAACTAATGAGTTTTGAGTTTGAGTTTGATTGAATTATCTATGCTTATGAACTAACATAGGGGCAGAATTAGAAACATGTTTCGATTTATTCAGGGGTTTCAAACAGGGGGTTAAACCTCGGAAACCTCTATTAACGTGATACGTTCTTTTTCTTCTTGCTTTTGAATCTCTTCTGACTTGGGAATTCTCTTTTCCAAGAGGTAGGGCTAAGGTTTATATTTAGGAAAGCCAAAGATGCAGCAACCACCGCAAATGATGCCCATGATGCCTTCATTCCCCCCCACCAATATCACCACCGAACAGATTCAAAAGGTCGCATTTCCTCTTCCTTCTTTACTTCCTACTCAAACGCCCATTTTTGTGCATATGGTATTGTAGTGATTGCTCGATGGTGTGTTTGATTTTATGGAACTTTGTTTATGGCCCTGGTTGTGATAGTGAAAGACAAATGCTTTTGTTCTTGATAAGTTAATAGCTTCAACTTGATTGGCTCCTTTAATGACTAGAGGTTTGCGGATGGAAAGAACTAATAACGCAGGCTTCGTAATGTAATGGAGATCATTATTTATTTATTTATTTTAAACTCTTTTCAATGACTTCCTGAATCATATGTAGGAAACGTACGTTGGTTCTCTCGTTATTCTTTTTTACTACTTGAAATGTTCTATGATGAATTGATTTGTTTAATTAAGAATTAGAAATGACAAGTAAAATTCTGTTGGAAACATGGTTCCGGCCTGGGGATTATGTTTAGTTGTAGTGCTGGACTGCTAGTTACAAATTTGATATTGAGCTGGGAGATCCTGTGCTTTGTGATCAAGAGCTTTTCTTGACATTTGCTTTCCTCTGTTGTATAAAGTTCGAACTCTGTTTTCTTTCTTGGATCTCTGGATACTTGAAGTCATGGTGTTTATCGAAATGAACTAATATGAATTTAGATTTAATTTAGTGTTACATAATTGATTCTTGTTAAGACGTTTGAGATAAAGTTATCAATAATAATAGTTTCTACCACGTGCAGTATCTTGATGAAAACAAAAAGTTGATATTGGCCATACTGGACAACCAAAATCTGGGGAAACTAGCTGAATGTGCTCAGTAAGTTACCTATCTCCGAACATTGTTGTGTGTGGCGTTGATTCATGAAATGATTCATCGCAAATTTGGTGCATTGATTTTATGTAATTGCCTGTGGTTCATCGCAAAGTAAGGTTGATGTATCTTGGAGCTTAGAAGCTGGAGGTGTCTATGGGTGCAGGTTTTCTTTTTATATGCGCCTGTAAATCTTGCTACTAAGTCTGCGTTTTATAGTTAGGGATCCAGATCTAATATGCATTTCTGATCTTAAAATCAGGTAGGCACTTCATAATTGATACAAGGTAGTATTTCTATGCAGTTGTGTGTTTTTATGGACTGTTCATGTGTTTCGCCTCCTAAAACTATTTGTCATATGTAGCTTTCAATTTTCCCAATAGGATGCATGTTACTTGAGCTTTATTCCATCCCTTATAGTGTTGTACTCGACTTAATGCGATTCATTTGATTAGGTACCAAGCTCAACTTCAGAAGAATTTGATGTATTTAGCTGCAATTGCTGATGCCCAGCCACAGGCACCCGCTATGCCTCCACAGGTTGGTTATTAACTAGGCCTCTGTGTTCTGCTAATTTCATGACGTGTTATAGTCTTTTTTCTACTTACCTATGTTATAATGGTCAGATGGCCCCACATCCTGCCATGCAGCAAGGGGGTTATTATATGCAGCACCCTCAGGCAGCTATGATGGCACAGCAATCAGGACTTTTCCCTCCAAAAGTCCCATTGCAGTTTGGCAACCCCCATCAGTTACAAGATCAGCAGCAGCAACTACACCAACAACACCAGCAAGCAATGCAAGGGCAAATGGGACTAAGACCTATTGGTGGAGCTAACAATGGCATGCATCACCCACATCATACTGAGGGTACCCTTGGAGGTGCTAGTGCTGGGGGCCCTGCTCGAAGTTCAGGGCAAACCGATGGTCGTGGAGGTGGCAAGCAGGACTCCGCTGATGTGGGAGGTACAGGTGCTGATGCTCAGGGGAACTCAGCTGGTGGTCGGGGCGGTGGTGGTGATGGGGAGGAAGCTAAGTAATGCAGCCTTGTGACTGCTTCCACATCCACGTGTGGCTGTTTATAGTAGGTGCTTCGTACGATAGAACTTCCATGCTTTGGTGATATTAGTAGATGGAGTAAAGAACCCAAAGTTGTTGATTGTTTTAGTTTAAGCAGAATATGTAGGTACGTTGTGTATGTGTTGTAAGAGTCTTGATATGCATTTACATTCCATGCTTGGCAGTAGAAGGGAGACGAGGTAGTGGTAGACTGGTCTGGACCAGTACTTTCACTTTTATCTCATTTTGTAAACAACTTGCGAAAGATCAGTAGGATTAGTTATAATATAATTCTACTGAAGCTTTTCAAGCAGTCGGTTCTGAAAGTTTTCCTACAATGTTGCATCTGTATCATGAAAACTGTTTACACAAACCCCACCAAAAGCCCCTAACTTAGCAGTCTGCACCTGCTCTAACCCCAAGCTTTTCTCTTCATTTCATAAATGCTTACAGGTTGCAGATCCAGCTATGGCAGAGAACCTTTCATGATAGAAAAAATGGAAGGTTAATGATATCAATTTCATAAATGCGAATGCCTTTGACCAAGCCTGCTAAACAGTTCAACATCAATGCCTCTGCCTCGTTAGCATAGGGGGAAGTAGAACAGACTTCAAATTGCATAATAAATGTTCAAAGGCACGCCTCATGAACTAATTCGATTCATACAACATGACACTCAAAGCCTCCCTGCGACCACAACACCCAATGTCGAAACCCAAGTCTGAATTGATGTGATGTGAGATTTCATAATTCACTCTCTTGGAGATCTATCGTCCTCGTTGGCACACCACTTGATATTAGACTCTGATACTATTTGTAACACCTTGGGTCTCTGGCTCTAATACCATTTATCGATATTGGACTTTGATACTATTTGTAACACCTTAAGTCCCTGGCTCTAATACCATTTATCGATATTAGACTCTGATACTATTTGTAACACCGTAAGTCCGTGGCTCTGATACCATTTATAATAGTTAAAATCTACTACCGAGAGATATTATCCACTTTGGTTCGTTAAATATAATCGCCAGCCTCACAAATTTAAAACGTGCATGTTACGAAGAGGTTTCTAGACCTTGATAAGATTTTTTTTTTTCGTTTCCTTCTTTAATCGACGTGTGGCCTCATGTATATGTGTAATTAATAAGACATCAATTACATGTCAAGGAGGAAAAAAATAAAATAAAATAAAATAAAAGAAGTTTTGTATTAGAATGGCGCCATTTAATAGTCGACCATTTAAATTTGCATCCCTCTCTCTCTCTCTTCCCGGCGTCTCCTGGTAGGGTTTCTCCTTCGCGAGAAGGGCAAAAAGAGGGGAAAACAATAATAAAAAAGGAATGGGAAAAAGGGTTTCAGTCCAGTGAAAAAGATAAACAACCATGTGAGAATCCTCTTCCATTTCGCTTTTCCGTTCTTCTTCATATTCTCTATCCCCTTCCCTCCCGAGAATAGTAATTTTCGACTTCTTCTATATTCTTGGTAATTTTTTTTTTGGGTAATCGAGGGGTTGGTGGCTCCTCTGCATTCTGTTCCAAAAGCTTCGTTTTGCAGAGACGAGTCATGAATTCGGGGGATCCATCAATGGCATTACTGGCTGCAAGTGCTGGAGATACTGTTAAACTTTTTGATGTCTCTGTTCATTCCAACGATCTGGGCGATCCGTGCACTTTGAGCTACACTCCTTCGCCGGGTTATCAAGTCAATTCAGTGAAGTGGAATCATACCAGTGAGTCGCTTAGATTCTTCCTCTCCCACTCGAATCACCCCGTATTGGATTTTTGTCTTTAGAGTTTCTTGGTGCGAGGACTTGGTCTAATTTCCAACATTTCCTGTATCCCAATCACTTTTCTTGAGTTATGCAGTTGCGTTTTTATAGAAATGGAAGTTTTGTTTTTTGTTTTCGTATGAATTGAAGTTTTTAGGACCTAAGTGAGTTGTGGACCGTTGCTTTTGTTAGCATTTTAGATTTTGATTTTTATATATTTTAATATTTTAGCATCGAGATGGAGGTTCTGTTTGCTCTCGATTCAACTGGGTTTTAATTTTTGTAGATTTGGTTGTGGCCAGTGCCGGCGACGATAAAAAGATCTCCTTGTGGCGTAAGAATGGTCAGAGCATGGGGACCATTCCAATTGCTGGTAATGATAGTGGAGATAACATAGAGGTCAGTTGCTTGTTCAATTCAGTAATACCTTATTTCGCTTCCTTTCTTTTTTATTTGGATATTTGGAGCTCAAGGAAAACGGTTTAATAATTTGTTTCTGAACTTAACACCCGTTAATGCTGTACAAATTTGTTTTATTTTCCAATGATGTATGGCGAGTGATGTTTAATTGTTTACTTTCTGCATGGATAAACTTTTCTACAGGAATCTATATTTTCTATAAGTTTCAGCAGCAAGGTATCCAGGTACATGTGTACTGGAGGAAGTGGTCATATTGTTAGAATATGGGATTTGCAGAGAAAACGATGTATAAAATGGTTGAGAGGACACACCAATACTATAACAGGTGCTATGTACAATTGCAAAGATGAGCACCTTGCTTCAATCAGTCTTAGTGGGGATCTTATACTTCACAATCTTGCATCTGGTGCAAGGGCTACTGAACTTAAAGACCCTAATGAACAGGTTGTCGAAGTTTATTGCATCCTGGTTAATATTTAAGATTTATAGAGTTTGATGATCTGATTTTCCAATTAATTGTTTTTTCTGATGGCTCTTAAGACCAGGTATTGAGGGTGCTTGACTATTCTCGTATTAGCAGACACCTTTTGGTGACTGCAGGTGATGATGGAACTGTACATCTATGGGATACAACTGGACGCAACCCTAAGGTTTGGCTCGACTATCTTGTTGTAGCAATAGCATGGCTTGTTACTTACCCTTAAAGTGTAAAAAAATTGATTTGGAGGACATTTCATGTTTTAAGACATTTGAACTGCCTTAGTTTCCGCTGTAAGCCTTCAATAGTGATGGATATTTTCCATTTGATTTTTGGGTTCTATTGCTATCAGTTGGGAATTTTTTCCTGGAGATCTTTAAATCTACGTGTTCAACTCCTGAATAGATCAGGGGGACAAAAATGAAATTTCCATTGCCTTGATTTTTTTTGTTTTTTTTTTTGGGTGTGGCAAGACTATTTGTCATTTAAATTACCAGATTGTCGCCGACGTTTGTTAATGGATAACTACTCAGAATTTTGAAATCTTCCATTCAGTACTTGGAAGTATGAATGACCTTTTAAAACCATCTACTTGCCTTCTGGTACTAAATAGAAATTGTGTTTAAATGTTCCAACCATAATCCATGGCCTTAATTTAATGTGGCCCGCCTCACTTTATTTCACTATTTTTCGGTGTTGACATGTTATGATATGGACTTAATATTTCATTCTGTTCTTTATGTTTCACAGTAGCCTTTATTTCATAAGTTATGTTGGAATAATGGAGTTGCATATTTCTGCTTTTGTTTAGGTTTCTTGGCAGAAACAACATTCTGCACCAACTGCTGGTATTGGCTTCTCACCATCTAATGATAAGGTCTCATTCGTATTCATGATTGATCAGTGATACCTTGCTCAAGTATATTTTAGGATTTTATTGATAAGTGGAAGCAAAAAACTTCTTAGGGTTAGAGGTTTGTCCATACGAGTAAAATCATTCAAATTATTTCTTTTTATTACAGACTCTTGCTAGTGTTGGAATGGATAAGAAGTTGTACACTTACGACTCAGGATCAAGGAGACCATCTTCTTTCATTGCTTATGAGGCACCCTTCTCATCAATGGCTTTCAGGGATGATGGTTTGATACTTGCTGCTGGAACAAGCAATGGACGTGTGGTTTTCTATGATGTCCGTGGGAAACCAGAGCCTTACATTGTTCTTCGTGCTTTTAGTAGTTCAGAGGTATTCCTTCAGTGTTTTACAGAATTCTTGTCTGCTCCCAAAGTTGGTGCCTCTCTGCTGGATTTTTCTCTACTCTTATGCTACATTGCGGGCTGTAGGTTCATGAATCTTAAATTTTGTTCATCAATTTCATTTTTTTTTTTTTTTTCCCATCATTGGACTTTTTTTTCTTTCTTTCTTTTTATCTGTGCAACACGTATGATGTTAGGCGAAATTGGAAATAGCCGTTGAAATGATTTTCGTTTGTTCGTTAGCTAATTAAGTTCAAACCACTCTAGCCCAATCTCATTATCACTATTATTTGTAAGCAGTATTGATTGCATGCTAGGTTTACTAATTATTTGCAGTACAATCCAGGCAGTTACAAGTTTATCATGGCAGAGGTTAAAACCTGTAATTGTAAATGAAGGCAACTGCACTGCTGAGGTTGCTCTTTTGGGAGGTGCCATTGAAGACTCAATTCTCATGCCTGACCCACTTCCTTCTGTGACTACATCAACCATTCCTATGTCTACTACAATATCCAGTTCTTGGAATCCTGGCCGTTCAGGTCCAACCTTTGAAGCTTCACTGGCCGAAACTTCCAGCACATTCACAACGGCAGAGGAAACACCACATCGTAGCCATTTGTGGCCATTGGGAAGCTTAGCCAGATTACATGCTCCTCGCTCCAGTTACAACTTCAAGGATGATATGGAGGTTTTTTCTCCTCTTGTGGATGTTCAGCCAATCACACCGTCACTAGATAAGCTGTGGGATGATCAAAATGGACTGAAGAAGGACCATCCATTTGACAAGAAACCTCTATCTATGTTGTTTCCTTCATCAAATAGGAGGTTCTCTTCTATTGAGGATGGGGCAGGTGATCATCCAATATTTCATTGGAAATCTTCATCATCCAAACAGGTGTTGCTATTCTCTTAGCTGCATGTTGTTTTTCATATCTAAGAAAAGAAAGATCTTTCTATGCAAGATGCACTTGTGCTGTGCCATAATAAATGCCCATTGTGCTTGGTCATACTCAGAATCCTAGATCACCTTTCAGCAATCTCTGTTGCTTTATAGCTCGGAGATATGGAGGCTAGACATTCATAGTGCTGATTGTTAAGATACAACCTTAGGTTCTGGTATCATATTTACTCACGAAGTGGTAGAAATTATGTTATATAGATTTCTTGATCACACATTCATCTCTATGGTGGTAGACCAAATGCTCAAGACAAAATTAACAGAAGAGCTACATGTTATAATAGATTTAAACCAATTGATAATTGTTTCCTAAGAAGCAAGGATACTTTAGTTCGGGTAATGTGCCCTTGATCAACATGTATTAGCCACTCCAACCCTTTTTAACACGATAACACCATTTAATGTTGTGTTAAAAACTAGTTGTATAATGTGAATATGATGATACTTGTTAGCCGCATATTGAGAAGTACGTGTTTATTCTTTACATATGAGGTTAATGATTTCAGGCTCTTTTGATTGAACAAATAAATTCTGGCGAGAGATTTCCTTTGGGGTCAGTTGCACAGCATGAGAAATGGTGATTTTAACCACTAATACTTGATTTTTTGGTAGGATGATTCTCGGTCTTCTTCAGGACAGTTGGGCTCTTCTCCTACTTCTACCCTAAATTCTAAGAGTGAAGACTCATCTATTACTCCTCCAGAAGCTTGGGGTGGTGAGAAACTTTCTGATAAATTTGCCCAACTGAGGCAGCCAATGACTTTGCCGTCACGTTTTGGGATGTTGGCTTCAAGCTCAAGCTCAAGTAGTCAGACATCAAGTTCATTGATTTCTGGATTACAAGATCCGTCCTCATCAGTTAGCCAAAGCAGCATCACTTCCTTGACTAATTTGAATTTCAGCTACCCAAATTTGCGCACAAAGGATGCAACCTCGCAGGAGGTTTCACTGTCAATTCCTGAACACTTATCTACTACTGCTGCATCTTTGTCTCTTGGTACCAGAGGAACCGTTGGACTGAGCAACCCAGATTCACCTTGGAACACAACTATGACCCTGCCTCGTAGATTTTCTACATATGCAGAGAGGTTAAGCACTACTTCATCTTTCAGTGACGGCCTTCCAGTGGGCTCACCGAAAACAAAGAAAATGGGTTCAGAGACTAGGGAAGAGGTTTTGAATAACTTATCTAAATTTGATACATTATCTGTCGCGGAGTCGGGAATTCTTCCAGCAATGAACGTATGAATACTCTTCCGAATTAAATGTTTTTATATGTTGTGTTTGACTTGGACTTCTTATTCTATGCACTAGTTCCAGTGCTTTTTAATCATTCTTGCATGAAGTGTTGTCTACTTGAAATGGAAAATGTTGGTCCCTGATGTTACTATTTGTGGCAGGGAGGATCGTTGCAACCACAAAAGGCATTGCAGCCAGATGGTCAACAAGGAAATTCGTTTACACTTCAGCTTTTTCAACGGACTTTGGAAGAAACTCTCGACTCCTTTCAGAGATCCATACATGACGACATGAGGAACCTTCATATAGAGATTCTGAGACAATTTCATATGCAGGAGGTACTTTATTCATGTACCACCATACCAGACACAGGGTTTTCCTTTTGATAGTGTTTTGTCTCATGTATTTCATATCCTGAAATCTTTGCACAGATAGAAATGTCAAGTGTGACGAGTTCCATTTTGGAAAATCAAGCTGAGCTGATAAAAGAGGTGAAGTCTCTAAGGAAAGAAAACCAGCAGCTTCGAGATTTGCTTGGATCCTAGGAGTTTTACATGTTTACAGTTGGGATTTGTCTTTGTTTCAGCGTGCATTTGGCCATTTTGTTGCTCTCCGCGCAGGTGAATGTTTTTTTTTTCTTTTTGTTGCTTTTTTTGAACGTGTACAGAAATATGATTTTCAGCTGAGCCAAAGGAATGTTGTATCTCTTAGCCTTATATAATCACTAAGTGTATTCATTTAGCAGAGATAATAGATGCATTTCTGTGAGGTTTTTGGGTGCAGTTCCAAGTTTCCTTTTTAGCATCCCCGTCCAGTCCAGTCCACTGAAATATGAAATATGTCATCTTAACTGCTGAGTTGTAGGCTTCTTTTGATATCATCTTGTTGAAGAAGTTCACAGTTTTACTGACAATATTTGGAGTTCCACCCTTGTTCGCAAGGATTTTTGGTTTGATTTCTGAATAACATCAGAATTTCATTTCGAAGTGGACCATGGATGTGGACTTGGTTAGTGTATGGAGTAGATTTGAACCTCCGTCTTGAAGAGAAAAAATGCATGCCAATTGCTAAGCTAAGATCATAATCTCAGATTTCTCATAGCTAACTCATAAATCATTTTCTCTAAAGATGGCTCGCCCAAAGGGAGGATGAAAACAGATCTTCAGCACTTAATATAAACGGTATATAAGCTTTTGACATTTATTACTTTATTGGTTTGTAAATGAGAAGGGAGAAACTCAGAGGAAGTGAGTAACAAAAATACTTTTCCAATGGAAAAGAGCACATGCTATTTTCATTATTATCTAAAATAAAAATACAATATAAACATCAAGCAATAGTTATTCTTTAAAATTAACATTTCCATATGACATCATCAACGTGTCTGGATGGTGTAGTTGGTTATCACGCTAGTCTCACACACTAGAGGTCCCCGGTTCGAACCCGGGCTCAGACATATCACCTCCCTAATTTTATTTTAGAACGCACAATTCATTTAAGGTATCTTAATTAGCCTGGTGAATTTGAACGACTTGTCTGGGTGGTGTAGTTGGTTATCACATTAGTCTCACACACTAAAGGTCCCCGGTTCGAACCCGGGCTCAGACAATTTTCACCCGCCTCAACCTTTTTTGTATTGCAGTTTCATTTTCCCAAAGAGGGTCATTATAACGCCGGGCCCATTTCCAGCCCATTTGTTCCAGAACGTGTGTAAAGGGTTCTCAAACGTGCACCCGATCGGCGGCAAAAGATGGCACGTGGTTTATGCACGATCCACTGTGCAAAGTCCATCTTCAACGTCGCACAGGTGCCGTCACTGTCCTCTGTGACCGTGTCTCCGTGAGTTGTCCTTCCAAGCGAAGAAACGACCAACATTAGGGCTCAAAGCCAGAGGATTCCATCTTAGTCAATCTCCCGTCGATTCGTACCTTCAATGAATTTCTGAGGCCACCTAACAGTTTCACTTTTCCTCTTCCTTTCGGTATTTTGCCGTTTTCTTCTTTTGGTGCTTGATTGCTTTCTCCATGGACGAGACTTGCATAAATCTCCCCACTAGCCATTTGCTTGGCTCAGTCCCTGTACGCACTTTCCAGGCGCCTTTGCTTGCTTCTTTTATTTTATCTACATCTCAAGTTGACCTTTGATTGATGCTATTTGTATTAGGAAGTATTGAATGTCTGGGTCATTCTTCGCGATGATTGATCTGCTTCGCAATGTGATCGGTTGCGATTTTTTCATTACATTTTTTTTGTTTACTTGCATTTTAATATAATGAATAAGCTGGAAAGTGCTTGGTTTGGTTGCTTCCCGCGTGTATGTTATGCTGCTTTCAGAATTCATCGCAAGTAAAAGGAAAATGGAAGACTATTCGTTTGGGGCCACCGAGGTTTTTCTTTGCTTATTAGTATGGAGTCTTATCAGGAAATTATTGTTAACTTTGATATTTTCCGCCGTTGGTAGCACCTAAATAATGAACATTCATGAATAGTTATTGAATATGAGCGCAGTATCTATTTTATTTAGTAGGGAAATATGTTTGCTACTTCCTGTTGCGTCTTCTGAATGATGCCTCTTGCAATATATCTGGCAGTTGGCGTGTTTGTTTGTAGTGGCTATGTTCAACCGCCATCTAGTTTTTCTGGGCTGGATTTTTGAAGAGCTTGAATAAATATAGAACTGGCTAGATTTTGTTCCTCCTGGATTTAGAAGGTTAAAAATGCGTTTTGGTGAGAAGGGAGATTCAATGTTACCCCTATTTTATGCTTTATAATCAATGATAGCACTCCTCTTATACCAAGTAATGCAAGTTTTAGCTGCGGTTCCTAATATGCTTCTGTTTTTTTGTATGTTGGATTATTTGTAATTATTTTTTGGTTGCACCTTGAATCTATGTGTGTTTAAATGTTATCATGTTCTGTTTGGAGTTTGAAATTTATGACTTTCTTTATCTCTGTCTTCGTTTTCAAAGCTCCTTTGTCTACATATTTTTATGTATCCTTTTTTTGGTGGATCAATAGGCTGTAATCAATGAAGAGAAAGACGGCACAGACCATAAAAGTAAGAACAGATTCCAGTACCTTCTTCTTAGTAATCTTATTTCACTTTCTGTTTCATTAATAAGTCGCATTCAAAAAATTGATCTATTTCACTGTTTAATTTCACATAATTATCTCTGAGGAATAACTTCTTAATTATATGCAGCACCAGAAGCAAGTATGCAGACATTCCCTCCAACTAATGGAAGGGACAGAGGGAGAGGTTATCAAACTCTTGAAAGTCCAAATGGTAATGCTTGTCATGTACTCCCAATTGGCTATACGATAGTGTTATGATAGGAGTGCAATTAGTGAAAATAATGATTAGAGATCATTCGTTCTGATTTTCCATTGCTTCTCTCAACTAGGGTTTTTATATTTATTTCTATAGATCTTCTAACTATTTAATGTGACATTTTTTCCAACGTACATGTGGTTCTTTGTTTGATCTAATTAATTTATTTCCCCTTCTAGCTAGTTTTGGACATACTGAAAGCAAAACATTAACTTATATGGGATTGAGATGTGTTTTTCGTTGTTTCAACTTATTAATCATTGCCTTTGTGTCTGAGATTTTCCTTTCTTGTTATCTTTTGATTATCGAGTGAAAATGTTGTATATCATGACTACTAGATGTTTTGACATTTATTTATTACTGCAGTACAAGGCTCTTGGACCTAATCCAAAGGTTTTTGTAAAATGCTTGGATATTGAAGGTGGAAGCCACCTTTTAGTTTCAAACCCCCCTTAGACACAGAAAAGATAGCAGGTTTTTGGATATTAGAAAGAAAACCTGTTCCAAAAAAAATAAACTGCGACGTGATAAGGCTCCTGAAGATCCAATCTATATCAAACATGCATTTTTATACGGGGTTGATTCTTTTCTTTTGGTGAACCATACAATTGACAACATTTATTTATGTGCAGATCCTCAGCCGCAACCATCAAGTAACTGGAAGGGAATGTTTAGTGTATCATCTTACACTCAATATTTCAATGTGGATACAGACACTGTCATGAGTAGATTGATTAGTTCCTTGTATCCCATTGGTGGAGATTTTTCTAGCAAGATCGATGCAAACCCTGATCTGTAAGTTTTTTTTTTTTTTTCCTCTCTTAACCTTAATAATTTCTCTGTTTCTCTGATGACTATGGGATTATCTGTGAGATTTTGAACGCCTACCTTTTGGTGTCTTTTTTCTTTTTCAAATTTATGCGCCTCTATCTGTTCATTCAAGAATCTATATGGATATCTTGTTTTTGAAACTAAATGGATTATCAAACTCCTTTTTATTGAATTTTGCTATGACTTAGATATGGGCTTGTGTGGGTCACCACTACATTGGTCTTTGTCCTTGCGGCATTTGGAAACTGCGCGACCTTCCTCATGCAAAAACAAAGTGATCACGGAGCTGCATGGAGCTTTGATGTCAGCTATGTGAATGTGGCGGCAGGGTCTGTTTATGGTTATGCGATTGTGGTTCCCACGGCATTTTACTTTTCGCTTCAGTACTTGGGGTCAAATTCTAACCTCATAAGATTTTGGTGCTTGTGGGGATACTCTCTGTTCATTTTTATTCTGGCATCTGTAAGCTTCTGGAATCTTCACTGCAGTTCTGTTCCCTTTTATCCATTCAACATAATTTCATACATGACTCTGCAGAATTTGAATTTTTTTTATATATTTTTATTTTGGTACTTAAGTTTCTTTTTTACTTCATTTATTTTCATATATTTTGAATTTCTGGTTCATAGCTTAGTAGATATTGTAAGGAGCATGCAAGAAGAAAGCAATGACTACTAAAGAATACTGTTGCCTTAGACTAGACGTTTGCATTTTCAGAGGACTTGCATGAGTTTTATTAGTGCAACGATCCATTTTATGGGCAATATAACTGCATGGTTCTTACATCTCTTTTCTTTTCCAGTTTCTGTTGCTCATCCCGGTTGAATTTCTGCGATGGTTCATCATACTCCTTTCTGGTGCTGCCTCAGCAAGTTTTGTTACTTTGAACTTGAGGTCCTATATCGATGGAAACGATCTTTCGGTTCTGATAGTTGCTGCATTTTTCTTGCAAATGGCCTTGGCAATCTTCATCAAAGTGTGGTTCTTTCCTTGAGCAGACTCTCTCAGTTTGTTGCTGTCATCAGACCATCTATCTTTGCTTTGTTTCTGAGTGCTGACCTCTTAACTAAGGAACGATTCCCTCTTGATTGGTGTTGGTAGTTCTTTGCCTCTTAACTTGTGTGATGAATCACAGAAGCGGTCAACAGAAAACGACGTCGACGGTCATAGTTTTTGTGATTGGAAGTGATTGTTTTATCATAACAACAATCTCTAACATGCTCACGGTATTGTTTGCAGAGTGCGCAGATGGGCTTCCCTCTTTATGAATATTGTTTGAGGAGAGCGGAATCTGTTTGTCTTTCTTTGATTATAAATTTTCATCTTAGTATTCCACTCAAACACAGACGTCATTGTAAATAGACGTGGGAGAATGTACTTGTGATCACTGATGTAATGTGATTGATTGAATTTAAATACAAGTAGCAAAAATATGCCTCTATCTCAAGACTGGTTTTACGCCAATCCATCAACAGTCATTTACTGACGGCAGATATCAAACCGTTGGGGCAAGATTTCCATAGATGAGCGCAGGCAGCTGCGTGGGAGCTGTGGATTGGGCAGATTTCTGTTAACCAGCACCTGACAAAAACAGGTTAAAAAAATCACTAGAAAATGTTTTAAAAATAAAATATCTTGAGATGGATCTAAAAGATTATGCTCCACTCCATGAGCTAATTAATTCTTTATTCTTGACCTTTATGAGCCAGAGGCAGAGGCAGAGCCCAAGCAGCAGCAGCCTGGATCTGGGGGCTTAACCCTTCGGCTTTGGGACCAGCCATTGAATCTTACGTCTTCTAATTTAACACTCCTTTTCTCTTTATTTATTAATTTTAGTTTTGGATTGCGACTCTCCAGCCATGTTCAGAGCCTTGTTGTCGCCGTTTTGAAGTTCAATGAGGAGTCGCCAAATGTCCGCCAGTCTTCAGTGAAAGTTGTAATTTTTTTCGTCTTCTCAAAAACTGTGCGTAAAAAAATTGGATGGTGACAAGTCTTTGGGAGGCCCTACGCAATCCTGATTCTGTGACGAAGAAACATGCAGCCAATAAAGAACAATATGAGTGTGGAATTGCATTGGTCACTGGAAAACGGTTCGAATATAATCCGAGAATCGAGTAAAAACCCCGGTTCCGATTCCGCACTTCCGCCTACCATTTCCATTCTATATATATATAACTGCTCCCGCTCAGATATATTGGTATTTCCAACGAAACCCTGCCGAGTTGTTTTGTGTCTCGGTCGAGTTGACTCATTACTCTGTTCTTATGGACTCCATGGATCGCTCTCGAGCTTTCCTTCGGGATGTTAAGCGCCTTGTTGTCAAGGTATCTCTAAGTTAAACCTTCAGTTTTTTATCTTCCTTTATCCACATTTTAATATTTCCAGGTGTTCTTCTTTTCTATTGGTTTAATTTAGCGCGTGGCAGTTCTGTTTGTATTTGGAACTGGAATTTTTATGGATGGACGTTTTCATTGTTCTTCTTAGAATTTGTAGTTCCAGGTTTCAATTGGATGGAGAAAGCCGACGCCTTAGTTTTTAATTCTGATGTCTTTTGTATCATACATTATTATTCGATTTGGATGGATGGATGGATTACTAAATGTTTACGACTGAATGCCCATTTCTGTGCATTTTTGCCGATTCGATTCGCTTTCTGTAGAATTTCTCAATTCTTCCTACCGGAAGAGAAACCGTTGATAATTTAATTGACTTACCCGCCATTGGATGTCGTGTTTTTGCCATTGAAGGTTGGGACGGCGGTGGTAACGCGAAGTGATGGAAGATTAGCCTTAGGCAGACTAGGAGCATTGTGCGAGCAGGTATTTACCAGGCATTCATAAATCAAGTCTTCTACAAGTTTATAGTGGTTGGAGACTTTTGTTTTTTCCTTTCCTTATCAGCTTCTGGTTGGAGTCGCTTAGTTTTTTTTTTTTTTTTTTTTTTTTCAATATTGAGATTTCGATCTGAAATGCAGATCAAGGAATTGAACTCACAAGAATTTGAGGTTATTTTGGTTTCATCTGGTGCTGTTGGTATTGGTCGTCAAAGGCTTCGATATAGGCAGCTTGTTAATAGCAGGTAATTTTTTGCCAGATGCGTTGCAACTAATTGATTAGGGGGACAGTGAAATTTTACGGAGTCCTGAAATCAATGAAAGTTTTGATCACTTTTGCTTGGGAAAAAAAAAGGATATTCTATGATTGTACTATGAATAATGTAGTTTTGCTGACCTTCAAAAACCACAAGTTGATCTTGATGGTAAGGCGTGCGCAGCTGTTGGTCAAAACAGTCTTATGGCTCTCTATGACACATTATTTAGTCAGGTGACCGCTCTTAATTTATTTTTTATTTTTAATTTTTAACACAAGAATTGCTTCTAGCTCATTAACTTATTTGTTTACCTCTGGCAGATTGCTATTGGGTTGCTACTGTGTTATCTCAGTTGCAATCCTTTCTTTTTTTCTTCTTTTTTCACCCCTTACCGGTCATTATTTCCTAGACCCTTATATGACATGTGCTTTCGTTATTACTTGACAATTTTAAGGCTTGTCAATAAATGCACTCGTTTGACTTAATTCTTTTTAATGTTTTTGCAGCTGGATGTTACATCTGCTCAGCTTCTGGTTACGGATAATGATTTTAGGGATAAAGGTTTTAGAAGTCAACTTAGTGATACAGTGAAATCATTACTTTCTCTTAAGGTTATTCCTATCTTCAATGAGAATGATGCAGTCAGCACCAGGAAAGCTCCGTATGAGGTTTGATTCTTGCTCTTTAGCCATTCTTTTGATCTGCTTTGGGAATGGTAGTTTTGATAGTAGTTTCTTTGTGATTGTGAAAAGTAATTGAAAGCCTCTTTATTAATTCAAACAAAATGGATTTATTTATTTTCTTTCCGATATCTTTTTCACTTTTTTTTTTTTTTTTTTTTTTTGACAACTCTTCTCAGGATTCTTCTGGTATATTCTGGGACAATGACAGTTTGGCAGCACTTTTAGCTTTGGAGCTAAAAGCTGATCTCCTTGTTTTGTTAAGCGATGTAGACGGTCTATATAGTGGGCCTCCAAGTGACCCTCAGTCAAAGTTAATCCACACATATGTTAAGGAACGCCATCAAGGTGAAATTACCTTTGGGGACAAGTCTAGAGTGGGAAGAGGTGGTATGACTGCTAAAGTTAAAGCTGCTACTGGTGCTGCATATGCTGGCATTCCTGTTATTATCACTAGGTATGCTTCATTTATGAGTGCCTCAGGAATCTCCCTCCCTTTTCTCTGTGTCTAATATAATCATTCCACAAATATTGTGCACTATACTATCCAATTAGAGGGGGAACTGCTAGATTTAACCCATCCCATGTTTTCCATTTCATACTTGCAAGATAGTGGCAGGTTATCTCAGAGTGCGGTCGACAAAAATAAAAAATGTTATTTCATATGCCCTTGTAAAAAGGGATGAAATGCTTCCTAGTTTACAAAATCGTGTTTCTTTGAAACCGAATGTAGCCTGGGATGAATAGGTTTTCCATTCAGATTTCTTTTTCTTTTTTTTAATATGAATATTGATTCAATTTGAAACGGTTTTTTCCATAATCATTTGAAGCGGATACGCTCCTGCAAATATCCTCAAGGTCCTCAAAGGTGATCGCATCGGTACCCTCTTCCATCAAGATGCTCATTTGTGGGAGCCCCAAAAGGATGTTGGTGCTCGTGATATGGCTGTTGCAGCAAGAGAAAGTTCAAGAAGGCTGCAGGTAATTGCCCATTGCTTTGTATGCCAAGTTAGCATGATTTTTTATACGTAGTTTATATTCCTTAGGCAATCTCTTCTCAAGAGAGAAGAAAAATTTTGCTGGATATAGCTGATGCCCTTGAAGCCAATGAAAAACTGATCAGTGCTGAAAATGAAGCTGATGTTGCTGAAGCTCAACAGACTGGATATGAAAAAGCCCTAGTATCACGACTGGCACTGAAACCTGGAAAGGCAAGACATCATTGCATGATTTTCTTTAAGAACAATTTCCATAGCACTGATTACACATCTACTCAATTATTTACATTAGATACTGCCTTGTGAAGTCTCAAAGCCTGTCTTTTCTTGGTGAATAGTGATACTAATTGTATATGTGAACAGATATCCAGTCTTGCCAACTCCATCCGTACACTTGCAAACATGGAAGATCCAATTGGTCATGTTTTGAAGAAGACTGAGGTAACAAATTATGGACTTTTGTGTAATTGTGATTCAAAGTAGTGGAAAATATTCTTTTGACTCTAGTTAGATGGTTGATAAGTAGTACCGTTTCAATAATTCAGAATGCCTGAATTTTTTGCTGGCATTCAATTTTTCCCCAACTTGAGATGGTGGTTGTTGCATTCAGGTTTCAGATGGACTTTTTCTTGAAAAAACATCGTCTCCGTTGGGTGTTCTATTGATTGTGTTTGAGTCTCGTCCAGATGCTCTGGTACAGGTTAGTATAAATTCCTTGTGGAGAATCTTAGAGTTGTCTCCATTGAGTGTTCACAATGCTGAATTTTTCCTTTAAAATGAACCCTTGGGTTTGTGATTTATATAGATAGCATCATTAGCAATTCGGAGCGGAAATGGCCTTCTCTTAAAAGGGGGAAAGGAAGCAAGGCGATCAAATGCAATATTGCACAAGGTATCATATTTCCTTCATGATCAAATTAAAATGGCATTGGCACATCAGTTCACTTTTCTTTTTGCTATGTATAGGTTATCACGGAAGCCATTCCAGATAGTGTTGGCGGGACCATAATCGGACTTGTAACTTCAAGGGAGGAAATACCCGATCTACTAAAGGTGCATTTGGTTGAATACCCTTCTTGAATTGTTCGTTTTCGTGACCTTGAGTTATACTCGTGGTCATAGGGTAAATAGAGGGTAAAAGACTTTTGAGGACGTACCTGATATGTCATATCTTACAAGTTTTTCCTAGTTTAGTCCTGATAATTTTCTTTCTATTTCATAATTTCGTTTGTTTTTCCATTGTCTTATCATTTATTATTGTAAAGCATTGACTTTAAATTTTTTGTGGATCGTTATTGAAAAATTGTGAAAAATTAACAAGTCCATATGATGAGAAGAATTAAAAATAAATATACTAATTTTGTTAAGTAAAAATCCAGAAAGTGAAGATGAGGTAATTGAAAAAAAATTGTTGCTTCCCCATTGGAATGATAATAATATGTGATAATAGTATACTTCAGTTCAGTAGAAGGAAGCAATATACTTCAGTTAAAGTGATTAATTGTCGATAATGGCAGTTGGATGACGTTATTGATTTGGTGATCCCAAGAGGTAGCAACAAACTGGTTTCTCAAATTAAGAATTCCACCAAAATTCCTGTTCTTGGTCACGCTGGTAATGTGGATTGGATCGACCATTCTAATACAATATATTTCTTTTACGTTCTTTTTTATTTTCATGAAACAAGACATGGTCGTAAAAACATGTGCTCTTTTCATGCCACAGATGGAATCTGCCATGTTTATGTTGACAAGTCTGCTGATTTGGAAATGGCAAAGAGAATTGTACTGGATGCAAAAATAGATTATCCAGCAGCCTGTAATGCAATGGTATATCATTCATCAATTAACTTTACTTTAGTTCATCTCCACTTAATGGGGTGATTATCTTGTACCTACGTTTTTTTCTTCTTATTCCTGATTTGGATTCTGTTTTGATTCTCTTATTTCTTTAATGCAGGAAACACTTCTTGTTCACCAGGACTTGGTCCACACGGGTGGGCTGAATGAGCTTGTTGTAAATCTCCGCATTGAAGGTCAGACTTGCCTCCTTCATCAGAATGCATGTATTAGACTTGCCTCCTTGCGCAATTTCTGCAGTGCAGACTTTTTTATGCGTTTGGTCGCTAAATCCATCATAGTGGTGGTGTTAAATTTATTAGTGCACAATCCTAACCAACACTTCTTTATCCTTTAAAGAACAAGAGGAAAACGAGTATTAGTGATGAAAATAGATGGCATAAGTTCAACATCTACAGATCAATTTTACCTTCGATACTCTAGGAATACTTGACATCTATAAATTAAAAAAGTAGTTAATTGTCTCTTTCCAGGTGTTATTTTGAATGGTGGACCAAGGTCGAGCTCCCTGTTGAATATTCCTGAGGCAGGGACGTTTCATCATGAATACAATTCATTGGCATGTACTCTTGAAATTGTGGACGATGTCTTTGCTGCTATTTATCATATACATCAACATGGAAGGTATGCTAATATTTTTCTTGATGAAAGAGCATTTCAAATTGCTAATTATCTTTGTTCATATATGTTTCAAGGCGTGCATGCATTTTGTGTCTATTGATCAATACTTCTGTTGCTCATAAAAAATGTTTTTTTTTCTCCTGTAAACTGGCAGTGGACACACTGATTGTATTGTTACGGAAGATCATGAAGTTGCTGAAGTTTTCTTACGTCAAGTTGACAGGTAAGTGTTTCTGTTAACCTTATTTAGCATTCTTCCAGCTTCATCCATGCATTTATGACCTTTTCGTTTTATTAGAACTCGTGCGTGAGAGACAGATTGTATTGAATAATGGTGCCTTCACCTGGATAGCCTATTTATGCTGTTTGCTATGTTCTAATGGCAGTGCTGCTGTCTTCCATAACGCGAGCACAAGATTTAGTGATGGGGCTCGATTTGGTCTAGGTGCTGAGGTGCGAAATGCTCCTATAATTGTCAGATAGCAATACGATTAAGTTTGTTGCTTTCTTTTTACACATCCATTGTTTGTAACAGGTTGGAATTAGCACAAGTCGGATCCATGCCCGGGGTCCAGTAGGAGTTGAAGGACTGTTAACGACCAGATGGTATGAACAAATCATAATCTTCTGAGTAATTCAATATTGTCCACATACAATACTTCCATTTCCGCACATGACATGTCAATATCTAGGCAAGTTAATATCAGCATTGTACTTAAATTTGCAGGATTCTCAGGGGAAGTGGGCAAACCGTGGATGGAGATAAAGGGGTTGTTTACACCCACAGGGACGTGAAGATTGAGTCTCAACTCGTGAATTGATTTCAGCCCAACAATTTGCGCTGGCTATTTATGTATAAAAATAAGTGTTAGTAGCTTCTCTCTTCGAGTTTCAGTAGCTTCTCTCTTCGATTTCAGCCCAACAATTATTAGAGTTCCAGAAGCGGCTAGTTTTTTTTCTATAATATTGGCCATTTCTGTTTAGTAGCTTAGGAGGACCCTTCTTCCAGGACTGGAAATCCAGAGTTTAGTTGTAGCGTATAGGTCTTATATGTTGATGAAGTAATGACCATTTGAACAGATCAGGTGCATTACTCTCGGAATTGTTTTGTTGTTTACTGTTTGACGATTGAAGTGTTGACTTGCCATCTGAAAATAACAGAAACCACCATGTAGGCTTGTCAGTGTTTAAGCAGCAGGAGCAGGAGCAGGGGATTTGTAGTATGAAAAATGATTGACTACTATCGTTATGGTCCTTATACTAGTATTGTTTTGTGTCATTCTTCTCATTATATCTTCGAATTATTCCCTTATTATTGGCATTTAGTTAATTTTTACCACACTTGAAAAGAAAAAATCATTTGGTAATGAACCATTTGAGTTCCTGGTTTAGAGTCATTTACTCACATTAATCAATAATATTGAGATTTTTTTGAAGAGAGTATACACAATACAGATAATGAAGTTCAGGAATTTCTGACCAACTTAACTACAATAAACCTCCACCCAAACGGGGAAGTTTAGAATGTAGAACAAGTCTTAAATTCCAAAATTATCAAGGAGTGATGAATGACGATTATCAAGAAGCTGAAGCAAATAATCTTACTTCGGAAAAAGAAACAGAAAATTTAATGATGAATTATTCCCATATATACACAAAAATATTACTCTGTAGAACCATGACAAGAAACGCCCTTGGTAAAGGAGATGAACCTTCGCTCACAGAACTTGAAGAAGCCGACAGTGACATTATGCTTCAAGAAATGCCCATGAAGAGGAAGTAAAAGAACTGATAAAACTCACTCACGACAACTTTACGTTACAGCTCTCAAAAAGGAATTCCACTAAGTTGCAAGTACACACCTTTACATGACTATTTCAGGCTTCAAAATGCTGGATTTGATTTCTTTGTGCGGCAGCACTACCCCACCATTACTGTAAACTTCATCGCCCACATGAACGTCTTCTCCTAGTATTGTCATATTCTCTACACGCGCCCATTGTCCGACGGTAGAATGCCAGCCTATGATACTGCTTGATATGCAAGCGTGCTTCTTGATTCGCGTGCCACGCATTACAGTACATCGAGATAGCCGAACTCCTGACTCAACAACACAACCAGGACCAATGGCAACATCCGGACCAATCAGACATCCTTCGCCAATCTTTGCAGTCGCATCCACAAGAACATTCCCTACAATATGAGACCCAACGGCTAACATTGATGGAGAGTTCTTCCTCAAGGAGCTTAGATAGAGTCGTAGTCCTGTAATATAATCTTTTGGCTGTCCAATGTCCATCCAAAACCCTGGCAGTACCATTGCATAAAGCTTTTGCTCCGCAGCAATTTTAGGGAACACTTCTTTCTCAATTGATGTTGGCCTCAGTTCAATTCGGTCCAGAACAGAGGGGTTTAACAGGTAAACTCCCGCATTAATTTTGTTGCCGACAAATAGTTTTGGTTTCTCCACAAATTTCTCAACTTTCCCAGTAGATTCTTCCATGACAACCACACCATATTTGGAAGGCTCATCCACCTAGAAGAAGAAAATATATCAACTACTGACTTGATAGAATCTTAACGAAGTGCCTATGAAGTTAAAAGTATATCTGAACTCAAGTGTTTTACCTTGGTTACCATGATTGATGCCTCTCCCCCATGACTCTTGTGGAATTCAATCATTTCTTTAAGTGGATACTCACTGATAACGTCACTATTGAGGACAAAAAACGGCTCGCCTGAATCATCTACCAGTTTGTTCCTTGCAAGGGCCAGAGGGCCAGCTGTTCCAAGTGGCTCTGTCTCCTGAGAGCATGTGATCTTGATCCCAAGCTTTTTCTCAAATTCTTTCAAGAAATTCAACATTATCTGCAGAAATAAAGATTTATTGTATCTATCACTGCAAACCTCAAGTAAAGTAGGTGAATAAAAAAGAGTTATTTCCATACTTCTGGCTGATAATTGATTGCCAGAACTACTTCTTCCACTCCAATAGCCTTGAGAGCTTCTATCTGGACAGTGAGGGAGAAAAAGGCTTTTCAGAACAGCAGCATGATTAAACGAAATCATCTCCTTAAAAGCAGTTTAATTTGCGACATTCTCTAATTTATACTCGATTCGAGTTTGCCAGAAAATGAATATATCTTAGATATTCTCTAATTTCTGTTACAACCAGAATTAGAAAATCGCTAATTTCATGTCAATATTTCTTTCAAATAAACGGTACAAAAATAACCATAATATTAGCAGGATGTACTAGGAGCATCTTGAAAAATGGGGTCTGGAGGAAGATAAAAGGGGGTGGGGGAATACCTGGTGCAGGATCATGGGTTTATTAGCAAAGTCAACAAGTGGCTTGGGGACACTGAGGGTCAATGGCCTCAAACGTGTTCCAAATCCTCCAACAAGAATAAGTGCCTTCATTGTGATGTGGTAAATTCTGCTTTCTGTGGACAATGACAAAGAAAATAGCTTTGACACTCGTTTAAGAAGACGAGATCCAATGAGAAGAACGAAGAAAAAAAAAGTTATTATACTTTGTACGCATGCATGTGCATATATCTATGCAAAGAAAGATGTATTTATATCTTTGAACCCATGCATGGCTTGTACATGTATATATATCCTAGCAAAGAAAAATGGACTCACATGACACTCAGCAGTCAGTACCATCCACAGAGGGACCTAGAGAGAAGCAGATAAGAGACTCCTCACTTGACCAACAAAGTTTGAAAGGAACCTCAAAATATAAAAAGCAGCCGGCAGATTAAACATTGATCCATGCGATTACCACAATAATTACAAAATATTTAGCTGTCAACGAGAACTCAAGAACCTTGTAGCATAATAAATACTGCTCCAAACATTTGAACGTCTCCACATCTGGAAGTTTTGTTTTTTACATCATTGAAAATTTAAATAGTCCAGTTCCTAAACATCAAAAACCATCTCACAAAAGGCTAGAGTTCTTTTGGAAACTATTTTCAAAAAAAAATTCAGAATAAAAATTTAGTAAAAAAAAGAAGGCGTTCTTCCCTTTACGAAATAACAAATTGGTAAATTTAAGCGTACACGATAACATTGAAATTCACGATTAGTTTTAAAACCAAGAACCTGAAAATTCACTTTGAAAACTGTATTAGAATCAATCTCTGAGAATTTCCTTCTCCACCAAAAGGATTGAAATACAGCAATCAGAATTCAGATCGAAGGGTAGTTGAAAGGAAAATGCCTAAACAAAAGATTTTGGCATGCTGCACAGTATGATTTCATTTTATTACCTAGATTGTCCAATAAAATTATTTTAGTGTAATTGACCCATATTTTTTTGGAAACCAAAGCAAAAACTTTACATCAAATTATTGTGTTTGTTTCCTTAGGTGGCTTGTAAGGATGAATTTAACAGGCGAATCATAAAAGATATAAGGTTAGTCCTGAAATTCTAAAATAAAGCATTTAAATCATTAGCCGAACACAAACGAAAAGAGAATGTCGAGTGAAGTATAGATCTGTATACCAGAAAATTATCGTAACCTTATCAAAATGATTCATTGTTCTGTCTCATATAAATTCTTATCTATAAGTAATATGAATAATCAAAAAGGTAAACTTAGGAGAATAGCCGCAATCTTATCAGATCTGCCATCACACAGAGCCAAACAACTTAATTATCAAAGCACTCTTCGAATCAATGAATAAGATCAAATTAACAAATTTCAAGCGCAAAGAAATCAAATCAGATAGTCGAACACGGAATATGGAGTACGGAGTCAATATTTCAGATTCGAAACCAACAGCAACCACATTGTCAGATTAACCCTTCATACGACACCAAAGAACACTTTCAAAAGCTCCAAATTCCCTCCCGATCTCAAAAATCATAGAACACGCAATTAAACCACGGATCTAGCAGAAAAAACAAAGAAGAATGGAAGACAGAATTACCTTAGATCTCAGGAGATCAGAACCCGAGCTGAACCGGAAATGAAGTCGAGTTGCGACTAGTCAACCGACCGCGAGAGCGCTCTCAGTTTTTCCCGCGGAAGGACCCTCTCACGGTTGGTTCGTCGCCGTGTTATGATCCAAAAAGGATGCCTGCCGAGGGAAGAAAGGCTTATCGGGCAATTCAGTGAATGAAATGCCGACCGAATTTATTGGGCAACAGAAATCTGTATCTTCCTCCCTTACGGATAAAATCGTCGAAATATCGTCATTTCTACGATAATAATCCATGTTTCCGCGAAATATGAGATGCACAAAACTTCAAGCCTAAATTAATTAATAATAAATAAAAAAGTCCATAGAATTTTGTATCTAAAAATCGAAAATTTAATTATACCTTCAACTTTAAAAATAAAAAATATATGTATCGATAATTTTGTATACATATCATTAATATTTTAATTCAAAAATAAGCTAAACTTTCACTAATTTTATTAATACTCTTACAAAAGTTAAAATTTTCAAAAATATTAGTACAGAAATAAAATTATTAATATTACATTATTAACTCTAAAAAATTATGTAAGTACAAGAAAGAAAATTTGAGACATTTGTATCAGACGCGATTGACTCCGTACTTGCTGGTGGTTGAAGGGAGTGGTTTCAAAGATGGCCAGCTCGTCGGAAAATTATATGGACGAGGCCATAAAAGCTACAAACCGTTGCCCGCATCCGATTGGCTGTGAGGCTCGTAGAATCACAGTCGTGCGTTAAAAAAGAAAAAGGTGTTTATTGAGCGCATCCATTGCTTCATCCTCTGTTTCTGTTCTGTGTTTACTGATTTTAAGGCTTGGCAGTGGCGACGCTTATGATGTACTGAATCTCCTCCACCACCTCTTTCATGGAAGGCCGATTCTGCCTTCTCTCTTCCAAGCATCCCACTGCCAGAAACCCCAAAGCCTTCATCGTGTCAACCTCCATGTCCGTGGCTCCCTTCTTCAGCCTCGGATCGATGACATCCACCAATTTCTCTTCTTCCACCATCCGCTGCACGTATACCGCCAAATTCACGTCGTCAGGCTCCCGGTTGAAATCGATGGCCTTCTGCGATGTCAACAGCTCCAGCAGAACCACTCCGAAACTGTACACGTCGCTCTTGTCAGTCAACTGGTAGTTCCGGTAGTATTCCGGATCCAGATACCCCAGAGTACCCTGCGCGCAAGTTGAGATATGGCTTAAATCTGTTTCCGCCAATCGGGAGAGGCCGAAATCCGAAACTTTGGAGTTTAGCTTATTGTCTAGTAGGATGTTGCTGGATTTCACGTCTCGGTGGTAGATTGGTGGGACTGCTGAGAAATGAAGGTATGCTAGTCCCTCTGCTGTGCTCTGCGCGATCTGGAGCCGCTGCTCCCATGTTAATGCCCTTGTCTCTTTACTACCTTGCAAATGGTCCAGAAGAGTGCCGTTGGGGATATACTCGTACACCAGAATTGGCTGTTCTAATTCAACGCAGCACCCAAGCAGCCACACAAGGCTCCGGTGGTTAACTTGGCAGAGGATTCGGACCTCATTCAGGACTTGGTCGGTGCCTTTTGCGTTTCCGAGCTTGGCGCACTTCACGGCTACAGTGGTACCGTCCCCAAGAATGCCTTTGTAGACCTCACCATAGCCGCCGGCACCCAGAAGGCGATCGGCGGAGAAATTGTGGGTGGCCCTCTTGATCTCTTTTCCGGAGAAGATCTTTGCGTTCCTTCCGCCTCCGCCGTTGGAGTTCAGAATTGCTTCACGCTCCTTTGTTAAGCGATCTTGAGCTTCTTTCGCTCTTCTATGTCGTCTGTATACTAACATGGCTATTGTTGACAAGAGCACCGCCGCGCCGACGCCGGATACAATGGCTATGGACATAATGGATGAATAAATGTATTAATTTTTATTTTTTTAATAATTAATTAAGTATTTTGAAAATTTATACTTATTAGTTAAATTAATATTTAAGTAATCAAAAAATAGATAGATAGAAATTACCGGCTATTAGTGCAGTTCGGGACTTCTTACAACCGTCAGGATCATGACACGTGTCTGTAAAAACAAGCAAATCAACCACGATCCTCAATCAAGCTCTAATTTTTTAGTACGGTCAGAAGGGAAGAAAAGTCAAACACTCACTTTGAGAGCAGATTCCAGCAATAGGGTCCCACTGAAACCCTGAATTACAGAGACAACGTTTCAACCCGGTCCCACTTGGGTCAACACCACAAGCCGCGTTCCCATCACAATCAGCCTGCGTATTACAAACCGGCTCCATCGGCGAAAGCCACTGCAGCTCCAACCCGGGTTCAGGCCATTGCAACAGTCCCAAACTCGGGTTCAAGTTCACAAAGCTCGTGTACGCGCTGCACCCCGACTCCCTCACCCGAATCATGTACGAATTCGATGACCCACCCGCCCGAAACGTGCAGCACAGCGGCGCCGCCTCGCACGCCGCCGCCCCTCTCGAGCCGTTGATGTACGAATGGCACAAACTCGTCGACGAGCAGTTCAACGGCGAGCGCAGAAGCGAATCCGTGCAGTTGAAGTACAGGATCGTGTTCCCGCTCGTGACGTTGAAGGGTAAACTGTTGTTCAGTTGGATTCCTCCGTGAGCAATATCCTCTGTCACGCACGTTTCTCGGAGGAAGTTAGACGGCCGGATCACCAGCCGTTGGGCCGATGGGTTGATCGCGATGATCGGGTACGTATTGTTCAGCGTATCGAATTTCAGTGAGCCTGCGTCGCACCGGATCTTGTACGATTGATCCCCACATGTGGGGCTGGTACTCAGAGGATAGGGAACACCAGTACCTCCGCAGTCTGAGCATCGGGTGGCGGAGGTTGCGATTTCAGCGGCGGCGAGTAGCGCCGCCGCAAAGAGGAGTAGGCGTCTGGAAAAGGATGCCATTGATATGGAAGATGAAGTGGTGGACGCTGGTAGGTTATATAATTCCAATAGGCGGATTAAAATAAATGGAAAATATATTATTATATTTTAAAGTGTGAGAAAAATCAAAGTCAAACTAACCTTGCTGAGCTGTTTTCTTTAAACAAAATTTGTGTCAATTCCACGACTGTTTTTAAAAACGAGTTTCAGTTTCATTTTTTATTTTGGGTTTATAAACTTGATTTTCAAAAACTAAAAAAATAATTTATAAATTGTTATAGAAATAAAACGATAAAAGTTATGTTGGATTGGTGCGTTAAATTAAATTAATTTTTATGATTTTCTTCCGTCATCAAGATTATTGAGCAAGACAAGAGAGTGATATTGGTTGAAAAATAATAAAAATAAAATAATGAGAAAGTCTTCGTTTGGATATTTACGCACTTGGTGAAGCCCTAAATTCCGCGCCCACGGTATTTATTAAACCACCTTATTTCCACCTACCCCATATTTCTTGTAACGTAATATATATATATATATAATTCAATTTTTAAAAATATATCTTAATCCCAGACTCGTAGTTTTAAAATACGTCTATTAGGGAGAGGTTTTCACATTTTGATATTGTCCTAGTTAAGTAGGGTCACACTCTTATAAGAAAGACTTCAGCCTATATAAAATTTCACAATCCACCCCCCTTAGAGGCTTAACGTTCTCCGATGTAAAATCTCACAAGTCACCCCTTCGAGGCTTAACATTCTCACTGGCACATCTGTTTCCACACCCTTATAAAGAATATTTCGTTTATTTCTCCAACCAATATGAGATCTCATAATCCACCTCCTGCAGGTCTAGCGTCTTCGTTGATACACTACTTGATGTCTGGCTGCGATACCATTTGTAACCATCCAAGCCCATCCTTAACAACTATTGTCCGCTTCAGCCCGTTGCGCCTCATGACTTTAAAACGAAAAGATTTCCACGCCCTTGTAAAAAAAAATGTTTATTTCCTCTCTCCACTCGACGTGGAGTCCCACGGATATATTTAAATAATAAGGAATAAAAACAAATCTTTGACCTCAACTCTTATGATTTAATTATGTTTTTTTTATAGATAAATGATAAGTGATTAGTTTTGAGATATGATAAAATATTAGGTAGACTTTCAACTATTATCTTTTCAATTTTGGCCCCACGGTTCTTATGTATGTTCGCACTCCATTGAGATTGTATCGAAATAATAATAATAATAAGAATATATGTTGTATGGATAAAAAGCCCAATAGAAAGTCCAAATCCAGGCCCAATAATGAAACGAACTAAGACGCAGTCCATTAACAAATTTGAGGAACACGATGAATCGGCAGCCAAGTTGTTGATGAGCAAACGCATAGCATGAGAAGTTGCATCAAACAATCCTTGTGAGCAACTCCATGCCTCTCGTGCCGCCCTCTCCCTCCCTCTCTCTCCCCTTTAAAAGCACACCTCCCAGCCGCCATCAAGCCCACACCACATTCAAAAATGGAGAACAACCAGAAGAAACAAGGAGGAGACAACTTCTTTCAAATGCCACTTCACTATCCCAGATATTCGAAGATGGACTACGAGAACATGCCTGAATGGAAGCTCGACCGCCTTCTCCTCGAGTACGGTCTCCCAACACATGGCAACTTGCCCTACAAACGACAATTCGCAATGGGTGCTTTCCTCTGGCATGATTACCACCCTACCTTTAAATTAGATCCCTCCCTTCTCAATAACAAACTTATGTAGTTTTAATCTCCACTTTCATCTTCATCATGCAATCAAATACGAGATTAAGAACTTCCATGTGTTCTCTCTCTTTTCATATATTATTAATTGCACAAATTTAAAACAACTAATAATTAAATCCAAAATGTTTTCAAGGGAAAATGAGAAAATTCAGCATATTTGTCCTTTTTTGGAAACGCCATTTGTAAGGCTTATAAGAGGAAGTAACCCACGGTTATGAGCTCCTGGGTCACCGACGTTGGATATGGAAACTGGAGTAAACGGCATTCCATTTATGGACTCGGTCTTAACACGTGGCATCTTCTCAGGCAGGTGATACGGAAACTCGGTGCAACTCGGGGTGAGAACCCGCATCCATTTCCCTCGCCTTTTCGGACACGATGCCTAATGTTGTAATGTGAAAATGCAATCGTCATATTTTCTTCCTCAAAATCCGTTAACTTCACTCCCATATTGATATTATTGTTTATACGTTGGAGACCTGAATTCTGCAAATTCTCCTCCTCCGATTCCGCCTCCCAATTGCTTCGATTGTAGAGAAAGTGTCGAAGTTCCTGAGAGTGAGAGAGAGAGAGAGAGAGAGAGCTGGAGAAGTGGAGAAGATCTGAGATCTGGGACTCTGGAATTCAGCGAGAATGAGATCTGATTCGCTTGTGAACGGCGATTCATTTCGAGCTCCTCCATTGTTCAAGATCGCTACTCTTGTTTTTGTTTCTGTTACCTTCTTTTACTTTGGGAAGCACTGGTCCGATGGGTACCAGCAGCTTATATTCTTCCAAAGCACCAGTCAAGCTCCTACGGTTTCACTTTCACCCAACTACGACAAGCACTTCAATATCTCTACTCTGATTCAACAGAATGACACGGAGACGCTTCCTGATAAGACATTGAATCTCGACCCAACTCCATCGCCGTTGCTCGCTCCGAATCCCCCTCCGCCCTCCGATTCGGTGCAGAGATTTGGAATTGTGGATGAGAATGGAACAATGTCGGATCAATTTGAGGTCGGGGATTTGGATCCCGAATACGTGGAGAACAGGGGGAATTCCACGGAGGTTGACAATGGTAAGGGCGGTTCTCGGAGCTTCCGGATTAAGAAGTTTGCCCTCTGCCCTCAGAACATGAGTGAGTATATACCCTGTTTGGACAATGTGGACGCAATTTCGAAGCTCAAGTCAGTGGAGAAAGGGGAAAAGTTCGAGAGGCATTGCCCAGTCACCGGTGGAGGTTTCAATTGCTTGATCCCGCCGCCGAAGGGGTACCAGACCCCAATCCCTTGGCCAAGAAGCAGAGACCAGGTATTGCTCGCTTTATAGTTCCAATTTCAGAAATTGAACGATTTGAAACTGCTACAACTAATTAAAAGTTGGTTCTTTTGTGAAAGTATTTTGGAGTTTTCTTAATTTGGGCGTATCATTGGTTTTAGGTCTGGTTTTGGCGCTTTCTTAACTTAAGCGTATCATTGGTCTTAGGTCTGGTTTTGGAGTTTTTCTAACTTAGGCGTATCATTGGTTTTAGGTCTGGTTCAGCAATGTTCCTCATACTCGTCTGGTTGAGGATAAAGGGGGCCAAAACTGGATTACCAGAGACAAAGATAAGTTTAAATTTCCTGGAGGTGGGACACAGTTTATACATGGTGCAGACGAATATTTGGATCATATTTCTAAGGTAAATAAAACTGTAATTCTGAAAGTTCAGAATGCAAATTAAGCATTTGGTGGCATGGCATCTTATGCTGTTTCTCTTCATGTTAACTAGATGATCCCTGATATTGCATTTGGTCACCATACTCGCGTTGTCTTGGATATTGGATGTGGTGTTGCAAGTTTTGGCGCCTATTTGCTGTCTCGGAATGTCATTACCATGTCCATTGCTCCAAAAGATGTTCACGAGAATCAGATTCAGTTTGCTCTTGAACGTGGTGTACCTGCAATGGTTGCTGCATTTGCTACTCATCGCTTATTGTATCCCAGTCAAGCTTTTGACTTGATACATTGTTCGCGATGCAGAATCAACTGGACCCGTGATGGTAATTCTTTTTCAATCTCATCCATTATTTATCACGTAAATATGAGCAGGGTAAAGAGTGAAATTCTCCTTGGTACTCAATTTAAGAAAGGCATTTTTCTTCGCTAGAACAATTCTAGACGTTCATTAGCTGTGCTTGATATCAGATTCAATGAGCAAACAAAAACTATTGAATGAAGTAAAATTCTTTTTAGGGTACTTAGCACTATAACTCCTACTCCCTAACACTTTTTCAGAGTGAAACTTCTTACTCTTTCGCCTTGGGCCGTAAATCATTGTTGTCATTAATAAACATCAAGATTGCCTGTTTTCTTTGTTGCTCATGAAGACCTCAGTTTATTTCTAATAGGTTTCTTGAAATTAATGTTTCCAATGTGCCAGGCATTGTCTAGCTAAATTATTTGCCTAGTGAAGCTTTGCTCTGTGAAGCATATTTACTTTAGGTTTGTCTCATGTCTGTTGATTTCTAATCTTCAACTTGTCCTATCAAGATGGCATTTTGCTGCTTGAGCTTAACCGAATGCTCAGGGCCGGTGGATACTTTGCCTGGGCAGCACAACCTGTTTATAAGCATGAAGAAGTTTTGGAGGAACAGTGGGAAGGTAACTAAAAGCTTACTTAAGATCTCCTGCCGATGGTGTGTTTTTGCCTTAAAAGTTTGGCCTGCACTCTGGAAGGGCAATTCTCAGTTAGAGCTTTGAAATTTTTGCACTTCACAGTTTCTTAGTGACACGAACACTCTTATCTTGCAAGTTCCTTTTGTCCTTCTAGAATAAGTAATACAACCTGTTTGATACAAGATTTGAAATGATAAGAACAAACATCTAAGAGTCCTGTGGCAACTTATATGTTGTATACACCTACTTTTTGTTAGTTCGGGTGAAATTGACCTGATCTTTTCTCTGAACTTTCAAGTGTTGCTTATGTGTGAATTTTTCCTTTTGGTTGTCAGAGATGCTCAATTTGACCACCCGACTATGTTGGGAGTTCGTGAAAAAAGATGGATATATTGCAATTTGGCGGAAGCCATTAAATAATAGTTGTTATCTAAATCGTCAGGCAGAAACTAAACCTCCACTTTGTGACCAAGATGACGACCCAGATAGAGTATGGTATGATTCTTAGAGAATTGTAATGTGTGTTCTTATATTTTCCTTTCTTTGTAGAGTTAGTTTTTTTCTATGTGATTTTTGTGCATAATCTTTGATTACTTCTTTGGAGACAGGAATGTAGATCTTAAGACATGCATCTCCCGTCTTCCAGAAGATGGTTATGGGGCAAATGTCACTGTTTGGCCTGAACGGTTGCATACACCACCTGGTAGGCTTCAGACAATTCAATACGATGCGTACATTTCCCGAAATGAGCTCTTCAAGGCAGAATCTAAATACTGGAATGAGATAATAGACAGCTATGTTCGTGCATTTCATTGGAAAACGTTCAGACTAAGAAATGTAATGGATATGAGAGCGGGATTTGGAGGGTATGTTTACCAACCACCTGATCTTCCACTTCTTCATTCTTCCCATGATATATTTGCTTAAGATCTTGTGTTAACAGATTTGCAGCGGCGTTGATTGATCTTAAACTAGATTGCTGGGTGTTGAATGTTGTTCCTGTTAGTGGGCCTAACACCTTGCCTGTTATTTATGATCGGGGACTTATTGGAGTTATGCACGATTGGTAACATAAGAAACTTTCATAAATTTATTAGCATCAAGCTTTTGGATGCATGTTTTAAACTACGCTGATATAAAAAGATAATGTTGATTACTGAAAACAGAACAAACAATATTGTAACATGTCAGGTGCGAACCATTTGATACATATCCAAGAACCTACGACTTATTGCATTCTGCTGGTTTGTTCTCAGTCGAAAGGAAAAGGTATCCCATATTAATTCGATTTCTCTGTTTGATTTTCTACAGATGTAATTTATTCCTGGTTTACACTCCGTTCCTTCCCCTAATTCATAATAATGTATTCCCATGAGATCAACGGAGTGAATTTGAAAATCATTGTGATGGGTACCAACTGTCAAATTGATGCGTGTTTCAGGTGCAATATATCTACCATAATGCTTGAGATGGATAGAATACTGAGACCAGGTGGACGAGTGTACATTCGAGACTCCGTTGCAGTCATGGATGAGCTTCAAGGCATTGGGAAGGCCATGGGTTGGCATGTGAATGTGCGGGATACGTCGGAAGGTCCTCATGCAAGTTATAAGATCATGATGGCAGACAAGCTCCTCACAAGAGCATAAAAATGAAGCGAAAATGTTCCAGCCCTAAATTACTAACCCCCCTATTTAAGGGCAGATTGGCGAAGCAAAGAAATGGCAACCATCTGTCTTAAGAAGCAATAAAAAGATGTTTACTGAGAGATCATCTCAAGAGTGAAGACTTCTGGATGCCCCTGGTTTACCAATTCCAACATGTAATCAACCACGTAGGTACTCTCTATTATACCTCCACCATATAGCTGACATTATATTAGCTGATATAGTTCATTCTATTCTGTTATAAATTATTATAACTGGCTTCAAAATGAGAGCCAAATTTGTTGAGTCGATTTTTGTCACCCAATTGTAAACATTTCACCGTTTGTAATTTTGCTAATTAGCGGCAAATAGTTGCTTTGTTGTGTCCACCGATGGATATGCTACGACACTCACGATTTGCAGACTAAACTTGAATGACTTGGTTGAGCATTATTATCACCCTCGTGTCTTCACATTCCGATCATGTAAATCCAATAGTATTAAAACTTGTTCTTCTGAGTTGAAACTCGAGATACACAGCTTCAAGTTTTATAAAATCTAGGTTTTCTTAATTGTGAATGTAATGCTCTCACTAGTAATGGATTGTTTCCAAAGCTGCTCTGCTTGATATTGGAGAAAATCAGAACTCCCTTTCATATGTCAGAGTATTAGATATAGATGAGTGTAGAGTATGATTAGAATATGATAGCAAAGTGGGAATCTTTCTGTTGAAATAGAGACATATCAGGAGACATCACTCTATTTATTGCCTGGGTTTGGGTCTCAAGAAAAAGTGGTGGATTTGATTCTTACAAAAAACATGAACGAAAAAGTAGATTGTGCTTTTTATCTCTTCTCAGCTGTGTGTGTATATTATGTGCGTGTGTCTCTCTCTCTTGCATTGCAGTTGCAGAATGGATGCAGATTCGCCGGTGATATTGCGTAATCAATCTGGAGAGGGATAGAGTATAAACTAAATAGGTATGAGCATAAGTTCCAAAGACTGTTCGGGAAATTGTCAATGACGTAGAACACTGACATCTTTGAAATTTTCAACTCTGTCCCTGTCGTTTGGTTCTCCTTTGAGACAGGGGAGGGAAAAGGTTGAGCATTATTATATAATACTCCACTTCCTAAAGATATTTCTAGATTCCGGGCTTCATATAGATTGAACTAAACCTTAAGTTTAAAGTCAAAATATTATGGCTTTATCCCTCTGATTACGCCCTCGTTTTCAGTTAAGTGCAGCAGCTGGATGGAATCAATTTAACGAAATCTAACCTTTCTTAGTGGGCTCTGTTTTTCAACATTTCATTGGCAAACGTTCATTCAAGATGTTTTGATTGATGTAGTTAGAAAAGAGAGTAAATTCATGGCATCTCATCCATTCATTTCTCTTCCTTGAATCACAATCTAAGCTAAGCTAAGATCAACCACTAGTGTCTCTCCATTAATTTATCATCAAAATATACTAAGCTAATTTCTCCAAACACCAAATGAAACCAAACAATAAAAAAAGAAACATATTTCTATTTGGGTGTGTTCTTGAGGACGCTAATTTAGAGTTCGGTGACATCTCTTCTCAAATCTATGACCACTACGCTAATGTTATCTGAGCTATGCTTCGCCATGGCCAACTTCGTCAGCACAATGGAGGCGTCGGAGCAAGTTTTGTCACTGCCGCTCAACGATGATGTGGAAGCCGGCGGAGCCCGCATGCACGTTCGTACGACGTCGCACGCTGTTTCATTGGAAACGACGTCCCACAGGCCATCGGTGGCCAAGATTAAGAACTCATCCTCCCCGGTCCGATCCACCACCACCACCTCTGGCTCCGATATCACGTACGGTTTTAGATAACCATCTCCTATGGCCCTTGACATCGCTAAAACTCCCAACACTCTCGCCCCGTCCCAGTAAATCACTCGCCCGCCTCTCGATTCTATACGAGACAATTCGTCCGGTCGATCTGGCTGCAAAACTACCAAAATTTCAGGATTTTATTCAAATCATAAAAATTCAAAAAAATGGGAAATTCACAAAACACAAACCCAATCCTCAACGAGAGTATTGGACGTACCTTATGATCGGAGGAGAGGGGGAGGACACTAGTTTTCCGGCAAAGCACGGCGCGGGAATCGCCGCAGTTGGAGATGATGAGTTGGTGGGGCGTTACGATGGCAACCAGAGCGGTCGATCCAACGGTTTCGTATTGGCGAGGAGTCTGGAGTTTGCATCTGCAACTAACAGTACTTTTATTCTTGTCGTCGTCGTCGCCGCCGTCGTCGTGATGGCAGTACTCCTTGACCTCCTCATCCATACGCCCAAAGCTTCGTTGCATCAATGTCTTCCACTCCATTGATTCTCCTAATTCGCTTTCAATCTCTTCCTTCAATATTTCATGCATTCGATTTTCGCACCTCACTGACACCTAATTAATTATAATTAATTACACCAAAAAAAAAAACCCAAATTAAGGAATTCAATTTTTTTTTTTGCCAAAATTGATGAAACTGAAAAGGCGGCGGCGGCGGTGGTGTTGTTATTCTTACATGAGAGCAGCCATGGCCGTCGAAGACCCCAAAAAAGTGAAGGGGAATTTGGGGTTGATTTCTGTGAGTAGCAAAGCATGGATGAACCGAAACCGTGTCCTCCATTTCTCTTCTTCTTCCGCAAACAGAGGTGACCCCATATTTAGCCGTCTCGACACCATCAACATTATTATCCACTTTTTTGCACCGCCGGAGGGAATGATGAACACCGCGGCGTTTCCGTCCCTGGTGCGAGGGCGGAGTAGACGGCGACGACGACGACGACGAAGCAGATTCATCGGCAGCGGCATTGTGGTGAAGAAACTCCTTTGTCCGGCGAGCCGAGTTTCGTGGTCGAGATTTTGGTCGGGGAGAGGGCTCGCCATCTCCAGCAAAGCAAATCTCAGCCATGTTATTGCGGTGAAAAATGGGATTTGAATTAAAATAAAAATATATATGAAGATGGAAAAAGGTTGAAGAATATATATATGTGTGTGTGTGCGTGTGTGTGAGGCTTAGAGTGGAAACATCGGAATGGAAGAATTTTAAAGAGGAGTGGCCAACGTAGACGCATGATCTGTAAGCCCTAAGATATTCGGCCGAAAGTTTCCCCTCGTCTGCCTGACACCCAGCAACTTCTTTTTTCATTATTTACTCTTTTTTCCCTTCTTTTCTTTTTTATTTCAATTCCATCCCTAACTTTTCCCAATTTACATTCTCTAATTTCGTTTGGAATGGCTTAACCCCACCGGAAAAGATACCGTTCTCTTTTGACTCTCCTTCGTATATATCAGGGAGAAGTTTACACACCACATAAAAAATGTTTTGTTTCTATCTTCAATCGATGTGGAATTTCACAATCTGCCTCTTTTGGGGGCTTAACGTCTTTGCTGGCACATCTCTAAGTGTTTGACTTTGATACCATTTATAAAAGTCTAAGTCCATGACTAGTAAAATATTTGTTCATTTTGGCCCATTACATATTGTCATCAGTCTCATGATTTTATGATTTTAAAACGCTTGTTAGGACGCTGGCTACCAAGAAATGGATTGTGAGATCCAACATCAGTTGGATAGGAGGAACGACGCATTCTTTATTAGGGCGTGAAAACCTCTCTGTAAGATATACGTGTTTTTTTAAGCGGATTTTAAACTTGTAAATTTTAGAAAATATTGGTGATTTGGGGAAAAAGGCAAAAATTGGGGGCTGAAGTTGCAATTTAAGGAATAGAAATGAGTTTTGGAAGAGTAGAAGGGATGAACGAAAGGGGGGAAGAAATGAGAACTTTGGGGAGGAGAGGCAAGTTAAGTAAAAAGGTACACGTGGCAGAATGAGATGTCGACAGCGGAGCTTCCAGTACTGACACGCCTCTGGTCCTCAGCCGACCGCCTCCCCCTCCCCGCCACTTTCTCCCACTGTCTCTCTTCTTTTTTTTTTTTTCATTTTTTTAATTTCCATTTGCCGTTTCTCTTTTAGCAGTTCAATAGAATTTTATACGTGGCATCCTTTCGTCATCCCACTCTTACCCTTCTTGGAACTAAACACGCCCCCGTGGTCCCCACTCTGTTTCCTTCTCCACACACGTGGCGCAATCTCCAACCCCGAACTAACCAAATCACGCCCGTCCATTATTTCTTCTTCAAAGTTTATATATATCAATCAATTCATCAATTCAGGTAGGAGGCTATTTAGTTTTTTAATTATCACATACTAATTAATTTCATTCTTTACTTTTTAACATTTATATACAAAAACATTTATTACGAGTGGGTAAACATTTCCTTTGCAGTCGTGTTTTAAGAAAGGTGGGATAAGTGACAATATCTGCTAGCAGTGAGTTTAGATTCTTATAAATGGTATCAAGGCTAGAAACCAAGCTTGCAAGATTGCACGTTGGTTGGAGAAAGAAATGAAACATTTAATGTGTTGTTTGTCGCACAAACTTCAATATCTCAGATCGATCAACATAGAACTAAACAAGAACTAAGGAAGAAGAAAAAAAAACATAATCATAGTGAATAGATTAAATTCTATTTCAAATCTTTAGCCTTCTTAAAAATAATTCGAATGTGGGCTTAATACAAATTTGGGACCAAAGCCCAAACCCATGCGACACGTCAGATAAAATTACAATTATTAGTGTCTTAAAGAGTGACGTCACCTTTGTTATCCGACACGTGTCTTATGGCAGTTGGCTGTCTCAGATCGCTACGTGGGCTTAGAGCTTAGAAAGTCAACTGTGAGAATTGACGTGGCGTGGACAAATAGATGAAAAGCTTTTAATTTGATGCGATTATAGAGATTAAGAAATTCACAATATATAATATATATTATACAAATAAAACAATAGATCAAATACAATGGTTTTATTATAAGATTAAGAAAATCTCATATTAAAATGCATTTCAAGGTTGTCACTTATTTTTTAAAAAAATGTCTTTCTTACTAAAAACTTAAAATTAATATTGATTTAAATAATATTAAATAATTTAATATTGAACAATTAAGGACGTTGGTATTATTAACTATAATAAAAAAATGGTAGTAAAACTAAATTTAATCTCTAATCTATAAAATGTACGTAAGTTTTAGGTTGAAGGAATTTTTTTGTGGATGATATTAATCTTAAGCCTTGCCTAATGTATTCCATAAGGTCAAATTAAGAATTTAATCTAAACTTCAAATTAATAAATAAATGCCAACCCACAATAATGACCATTTATTTTTAATAATTAAATCTAAACTTAAAACTTTGAGCTAAATTGTGAATCCTATTAGGATTAGTGTGATCACCAATTCAACGTTGTATCTTTATATACTCGAAACAGTCCAAACGTAGCAGGGCGGATAACACGAGTTTGTTGGTTTTTAGAGGCCAAACAGGGGAATACCCGCTTGGCACTTCAAAAAAAGGATGCCATTTCCTTCTCAAACCAGGATTCTCCGGCCGCCCCACACGCCATTTTAAAGGAAAAAGGTGGCGACGTTGCCGTCCTCTCCTTCTTGTAATTGCTTCATCCATCCATCACATTCACTTCTTCGCTCTAATTCATTTCCCCTGTTTTCCCCTGTTTTCCCCTGTTTTCCTCTGTTTGCAGTTTCAAAATGCAGACACACAACACGACCACTCACACTACAGGTTTGAGGACCAATCAGCGTCTACTCAACACTTTCAAACACTCCTTTGCATTTCCCGACAAACTATCCGCCTTTTTGCTTCTACTGCCAAGAGCCGCCGTCCTGCTCTGCCTCCTCGTCTCCTCCTCCCTCCTCCTCCGCTCTGTTTTCTCTTCTTCTCCATCCCACCGCTTCATCCTTCCCGACCACATATCCACTTCCCCCACCAACATTTCCCACATCGTATTCGGAATTGGCGCGTCGGTTCAAACGTGGGAAGCGCGCAGCCTCTACACCCATCTCTGGTGGAACCCCAACCGGTATCGAGGGTACGCTTGGCTCGACAGGGATCCGGGAGAAACCAAAAACCCGGTTCCATATCGGGTGTCGGAGTCGTGTGATGGAGTGGGTTATTCGTGCACGACGGCGGCGGTTCGTATGGCTCGAATTGTGGTGGAGAGTTACAAATTGGGACCGAAAAACGTGAGGTGGTTCGTTATGGGGGATGATGATACCGTGTTTTTCACGGAGAATTTAGTTACGGTGTTAGCGAAATATGATCACAATCAGATGTACTACATTGGTGGAAACTCTGAGAGCATTGAGCAAGACCAGATTCACTCCTACCAGATGGCCTTCGGCGGCGGTGGATTCGCAATCAGTTACCCACTCGCCGCCCAGTTAGTCAACGTCATGGACGGTTGTCTTCAGCGCTACAGTTATTTCTACGGTTCCGATCAAAGGGTATGGGCCTGTATTACCGAGCTCGGCGTGCACCTCACAACAGAACGTGGGTTCCACCAGGTAAAAGTCCATTTTCTGTTACACTCTGTAGTTGGTAATACACGTGGCATATTCTGAATGGTTTTAAAACATAAGTACTGCCGTCAATTACTCTTCTGACACGTTAATGATTGAGGAATAGTTAGGAAATCAACAAGACCAGTTAAGTCGGATTCCGCGTCGGCGGCGGTCTGTCAAATTGAGGGAAATTTGACGTTGATGATGGCATTTGTTTTCTGATCCAATTTGTGCAGTTTGATATTAAAGGTGACCCATATGGGATATTGGCAGCGCATCCATTGGCACCACTTGTATCGCTTCATCACCTTGATCGTTTGGAGCCATTGTTTCCTAATCAAACAAGGATTGACTCATTGAATTTACTTATGCAAGCATACCGAGTGGACTCATCTCGAATTCTTCAGCAAAGTTTATGCTACGACCGGAGGAGAAAATGGTCTGTCTCCATCGCATGGGGCTACTCTGTTCAGATATATCCTTTCATGGTGGCAGCCACGGACTTGGAGGTTCCATTTCAGACGTTCAAGACATGGAGGACCTGGAGCGATGGACCCTTCAACTTCAATACACGTCCTGTGAGTTCTGACCCGTGCTGGCGACCGGTTGTTTACTTTTTGAAACAAGTTCAAGAGGTGGGCTCAAGGAGCATCAAAACCAGATACCAAAGGTTCGTGGCTAAGGAAGAGAAAGTATGCGAGACCATTGAATACGGTCGGGTCATGGCGGTGAAAGACGTTACTGTCTCCTCAACAAAGATGGACACTGAGCTATGGATGAAGGTCACGATCTCTGTTTCCCTCTGACACATTTATTTAAAACTTTCTGATTTGGACATGTCATTAATGTTGTCTATTTGATTGAATGTACAGGCAGCTCAAAGACAGTGTTGTGAGATTATGGATCGGGGAAGGAATGACAATATCGGGATTAGGATTAGGAAATGCAGGAACATTGAAACAATTACAACATAGATGCTTGATTCTCCCATGAAAATGTCCGTTTAATTTGGACACTTTTAAGAATTATGTTCTGAACTTTAATAGCTAAAATGTAGTAAATATTAGATGAGATTGTGAGCTATGGCACATCAAACAATGATGCGGAGGGGAGTAGATTCCAGGGCGGCGTGTGGAGACAGAGCAAGTATGTAGAGCTCCGGCTGCGGCTGCCCAGGGGTCGGCGTTTCTGCATACTCTGCTCACACACAGACACACATGCATAATACTGACAGCAAACGCCATGTCTTCCCCAAAACTTACATTCTCAATAAACGCAAAAATGGGTTCTCTTTTTTGCTGTCATCCCATATTCCAAGTTCAGAATTCAAAAATGGGGTTCTCCTGGCGAGTTTATGCATGTATCCCCTGAACCCCAGCCTCTCAATTTGCCTGCCCTCAGTGAGCTTGGAACTTGAACATTTATGTTTTATATGGAAAAAGTCTTGAAAATAGGGACGTTTATTAATCTTTAATGTTTCTCCAGAAGCTGTCACTCACTTCAGCTTCGAAACACGGGCCCTTCATTGGGTGGCAAAAAGGCTTCTCTGTTTCCTCTGTTTCCTCTGTTCGGTTGTTGCTGCTGCTCCATCTTATTCAATGGCTTCTGTTTCCTCCTCCAATTTCTTTCTAATTTCCTATTAGTTTCCCCATTTTAACCAAAACCCACCTCTCCATTTTCACATATATACTATATGATCTGAACCATCAGGGATATGGCGAATAGATGGTGGGGTGGAATTGGGAATCCTACAATGATACGGCTTGATTCTTTATCTTCCTTTGATCCTAAAAACCCAGAAGATGAAAACCAAGAAGAAGAAGAACAACAACAGCAACAACGTGATGCTAAGAATGAAGATCATCATGGAGTCAAAACCAAGAGGCGGCCGCGTGGGCGACCACCAGGCTCAAAAAACAAGCCAAAGCCACCCATTGTCATCACCAAACACACTCCCAACGCCCTACAAAGCCACGTCTTCGAAATCACTACTGCCACCGACATTGCCCACTCCATTTCCACCTTCGCCCACCGCCGTCACCGTGGAGTCTCCATTCTCAGCGCAACTGGTGTCGTCGCCGACGTCACTCTTCGCCAGCCCGCCGGCGTCATCACGCTCCACGAACGATTCGAGATCTTGTCTCTCTCCGGCGCTTTCCTTCCCACGCCCTCTCCCCACGGGGCTACCGGCTTGACCGTCTATCTCGCGGGCGGCCATGGCCAGGTCGTCGGTGGGCTGGTCGCCGGCCCCCTCATCGCCGCTGGTACCGTCATAGTGGTTGCAGCTTCATTTACGAACGCTATGTATGAAAGATTACCGATGGAGGATGATGATGAAGAGAATGCAAAGGAGGAGAAGCAGTCGGAAGATCATATTAATGCAAATAATTCAGGGGGAGAAGCATCATCATCAGCAGCAGCAGCAGCAGCATCAGCAGCTTCGTTGCCGGTTTATGATTTGATTCCACAAACTCAAATTTCACAAGATATGTTTTGGGCTCCTCTTCCTCCTCCTCCTCCATCTTATTAAATGGGTATAGGATAATAATAGTTTTTTGAATGTTCCACTCATGAATTGTCATGTCCTGATTCTGTTAGACAATGTTTGTGCGTTCAAATTCAATTCATGGGTTTAGTTGTGTGTAGTTCATAATCATAGAGGACATTATAAACATCTAGACTCTCATGTAAATGTATGTGCAAATGAATATACTTTTAATATTTTGGTATGCTATGGCCTTAAGGTTTTATTATACTGTGGTAAAACTATGGCCTGCCCCTTTCTCTGCATTATCCGTATCTGTCTTATGAATACTATCCAATCTATCTTACCCTTCTTACCTTCTTCCTTGCGTTTCTTTCAAACCCATTTCCCTTCATTTTGTCCCCTTACATTGATCCTATGAATATGTGAGATAAACGGTGGTGATATACCACGGGGACGCTGAGCCCTGTTGTGAGGCCCCACATCAGTTGGAGAATTGTGAGGCTATACGTAACCAAATAAAAGATACAATGGTGTGGAAATTGGCTGGGTGTGTCGTTGTGTATCATCTTTGACAAGAGTATAACCCTTATCTATATCTATTACTCTTTGCTCTGTTTAAGGTGATTTTATTAGATTTGTGTGTTCCTCTGTTGTTGTTCTACTTTGGTAGAGGCTTCTAGCAAGAGGATTCATGTAGGTTCTTGGCTTTCGGATCTATTTCCTTGAGTCGTGTAACTTGAGATCTAGTTGGGTCTGTGATTTTAGCCCTCGGGCCCAACTCTTACGATACTGATTCTCGAAACTTCCGTAGAAATAATGAAGAAGAAGAAGACGAAAGAAATCATAGATGAAAATATGGCAACGGATAATTTTAGTGGATACAAACAGAAACAACAATAAAACGACACAGTTCCAGTCCATCTCCAGATGCCACGTGTCATCCCCAACAACCTCAATTGTGTGGTCGTTAACCATTTGAAAGCCTATCCAACTACTTTTGAACTCTCGAAGCTTCACTCTCTTACTACAAAACTATCGTCTTCCTCTCCATTTCCCTTCACCTTTGCCTAAAGTTTCAAACTCTTAACACACTCCAAACTACTCTCCCTCGACTCCCTTCTTGTCCTTCCTCTGAAACCCATGGCCGCCGCTGTCTCCACCGCCGGAGCCACCAACGGAGTTTCGGTAATTTAAATCTTTCCCACCATTACAATCTTGATTCACCTTTGCCTTCTCTTCTCGTTTTCCATTACAATTGTAGAGATCATATAAAGTAGCCAAGATTTGAGATTAGAGGGGTTGAAGAATGGCTAATTGGGTATTTGTTTATTGCAGCTGAGTTTAAATGGCGCCATCGCTGGAGCTTCAGTTCAGAACTCTGCATTCTTAGGCAGCAGCTTGAAGAAAGCCAACTTCAGATACCCAAATTCCAAGGTCTCCTCAGGAAGAAGCTTGATGAAGGTAGTTGCTGTTGCTGAGGACATTGATGAAAAGAAGCAAACTGATAAGGATAGATGGAAGGGGCTTGCTTATGATATCTCTGACGATCAACAAGACATTACCAGAGGAAAGGGAATGGTCGACTCACTCTTCCAAGCTCCTACTGGAGCAGGAACTCATGACCCTGTTCTCAGTTCTTATGAATACTTGAGTGCTGGACTTCGTCAGTGAGTGTTTCAAAAAAGGCTACATCTTTCTGTGTATATCTATGATTGTCAATCAATGAAGTAATGTTGGGGTTTTGATGATGATATAGGTACAACTTAGACAACACTGTGGATGGCTTCTACATTGCTCCTGCCTTCATGGACAAACTAGTTGTTCATATCTCCAAGAATTTCATGAAGCTTCCCAACATCAAGGTTCCCCTGATTTTGGGTATCTGGGGAGGCAAAGGTCAAGGAAAATCCTTCCAGTGTGAGCTTGTCTTTGCCAAGATGGGAATCAAGTGAGTTTCACAATATTTTCCTGGTTCTTGTGTTTCAGCTTCTTCAACTGCTGCATGCTAATGCTTTGTTTCATTATTTCAGCCCCATTATGATGAGTGCAGGAGAACTGGAGAGTGGAAATGCAGGAGAACCAGCGAAATTGATTCGACAAAGGTACCGTGAAGCAGCAGACATAATCAAGAAGGGGAAAATGTGTGTCCTCTTCATTAACGATCTCGATGCAGGAGCTGGTCGTCTCGGCGGAACCACACAATACACTGTGAACAACCAGATGGTTAATGCTACCCTCATGAACATAGCTGATAACCCAACCAATGTCCAGCTCCCTGGTATGTACAACAAAGAGGAGAACCCTCGTGTTCCCATCATTGTCACGGGTAACGACTTCTCAACGTTGTATGCCCCTCTCATCCGTGATGGTCGTATGGAAAAATTCTACTGGGCACCTACTCGAGAAGATCGAATTGGTGTCTGCTCAGGAATCTTTAGGACTGACAATGTTCCCAAGGAAGACATCATAAAGCTTGTCGATACTTTCCCTGGCCAATCCATCGGTAAGCTTCAAGTGTAAACTATGAATCAAAATTTTGATTCATTTCCCTTCTTTATTCCAACCTAACAACTAAACCTTGACCACACAGATTTCTTTGGTGCCCTGAGAGCAAGGGTATATGATGATGAAGTGAGGAAGTGGGCTGCTTCGGTCGGAGTAGAGAATATCTCCAAGAGGCTCGTCAACTCAAAGGAAGGACCACCGACATTCGAGCAGCCGAAGATGACCCTACAGAAGCTCCTTGAGTATGGAAACATGCTTGTTCAGGAGCAAGAGAACGTGAAGAGAGTCCAATTGGCTGATAAGTACCTGAGTGAGGCTGCTCTTGGTGATGCCAATGAAGACGCTATAAAAAGTGGAGCATTCTACGGTTAGCTCTCAAGTGATCCTGTATTCGTCTTTAATAATTGTATGAAACAAAAGCAGCTTCTTCTAAGCAGTTGCTTCCCTTTGTTGCAGGCAAAGCCGCTCAGCAGGTACACCTTCCTGTCCCTGAAGGTTGCACAGATCCAAATGCAGAAAACTACGACCCAACAGCTAGGAGTGATGATGGAAGTTGCAATTATGAATTATAAGCCTTCCCTTTAGCTGTTAAATGAAAATATCCCTTGGTTTGCTCTACTTTATGCATTGAAGTTGGTGGGCAGTTTCAGTCTTGGTTATACCTTACATCTAGAAAATGAATGTAAGATCATTCAGGGTCAGAACAGATTACCAAGAACAGCATCATATATCTATAGAGATGATGGTATAATCATTCAGGCTCAAAGACCCTCCATCGTTTGCATATACAGCTCTAATCTGAATAATCTAAACCATAAGTTGCCTAAAAAGCCTTGTGATCTACGAACTACTTAGCTCAGTAATAGGGTACAGTGACCTAGTGACCTATTCTACTACAGAAGCATACAACATTCATTCTGCAAGTAAGATCATGTACCAACAGAAATGGTGCGACTTGCTTGCAGGCATTGCAAGCTTCGTGTTAAGAAATAGTGTCATCTTCACTCTCCCTCTGCCTTTTAAAAACCTCCAAGTCATCGAACCCTGCTCATTTATGAGACAACTTCAGTAAGGAATGTGGTTTCATGGTATGTATGTACTAAAACCATATAAATTAATCACCTGCAGGCAAGTCATCATAGTCCCCATTCATGGGTAAAAGCATAGTGGAACTGGAAGGAGGATTATCGAGTATTGTCCATTCCAGATTCCCGCAATCCTCTGCGCATAAATCCCTTCTCCAAACCCAGTCGTCAACAATACCGAGCCCATCGAACGAAAGGGGGTCGAATGGATGCTGTTCATTGACTTTAGCGGCCCTGCCAATGAATTAATTGGAGAAAAGAAATCAGCAGTGTCCCTAACTTTCAAACATGAGAGTCATTGTGTACTGAATGTTTCATTTGACTTACATTTGTTTAAGTTGCAAGTTGAAGCGCACAAATACAAGGTCGCTAAGACGTTGATGTTCAATGTGATTCCTAGTGTCATGTAACTTATCAAAAAGGATTTGATTTTGCTGAAACCCCACCGAGGAGCAGGTTTGACTTAGAATTCGAGTGGCCAAGCTTTGTAAATTTTTGCATCTTCCTCCATATGTAGACCACCACTCAGCTACAAGAAACAAAAACAAACGAAAGGATAAACATTAGAACAAGCTGGTGAAATGCGATTGTGCACGAAACAGCAATGGATTGGATCCTCACCTGGAAGAAGTGTTTCTCTTGTTCTGATGGCCATCTTTCTTCCCAAATCTTTATCAGCATTCTTGTACAAGTTCATTTCTTTTATTATACTATCTTGAATCTTTGTATCAGAAACCAGTCTTTCAATGCAATCAAACATCCCTGACATGATTTCACTATGCATCTCTCCTTCAATGCTATAAAAGAACTTGGGGTTCAAGTAGAATCCAGCAGCATGAAGAGGATGATGCCAATGGTGTTCCCATCTCTGATCTATAATGTTCCAGTAGACCATGTAACGCTCTCTGTCATCAAGTTCTGTCTTAATAGCTAGTTTAGCATTATATATTGCTGCATAAATGTATCCCATTGCGGGTCTCTTCCCACTCCCTGCTATTCTCAAAACTCTCAATAAAGGGTTTGTCAAACGAATAATTGAATTGCACGAGGACCAAAATGATTCACTGCTGATTAAATCCAACATTTCCAGTCCCCCCGGCCTCTTTGAATATGGGCTGTCCATCCACTCCTGAGAAGTAACCATGGTCTGCAGACATCGTTTCAGCTCAACCATTTGGTTCAACGTGGCGAAGTTTGTGGCAGATCTTGTGGTACAAGGCTCTATGATATCATTCCCATAAGTATACCTTCTGACCATGCTTAAAACCATAGTATTGTTATAGACAAATCTTGTAATGGATCGAGCCTGTTCAATAACAGTATTTACACCCTCGATGTTTCCTATATCCCCAAGAATCAAATCCACAGAACTAGCAGCACATGGGGTCCAATAGAGGGTTGGATATGTATCAGAAAGCTTTCTACCAGCAATAGCATAGTTTTCTTCAAACCTAGTAATCACCTGCAGTACATGTTTCACCCCTACTTGTTCAACTACCTTTTTGAATAACTCGTAAAGCAAATCTGGAGAATCCATAATGCCAGATGCATCCACAGATTCCAAAAACACTGTTCCCTCAGGGCAATACACCAAAAAGATCAGCATGGTTCGACCTGCTTCTGTGCGCCATTGATCGACCATGACAGAACAACCGGTGTCGCCCCATGTGGCTTTGCATCTGTCAAAATCACTCCTCACTTCTTCCACTGAATTCTTTAGTATCCAACCCCGGATATCATGGTATGAGGGCGGTATAATCCCAGTACCTGCTGAAACAATTGATTCTATCATTGGCTGGAAATAGGCAGAGTTCACTGCTTCTAGAGATGCCCCAATGTCAAACAAAAATCGCCCAATTGCCATATGCACTTGATTATTGAGCTTGTTAGAATCTAATATACCACCACCATTTGGAAGAACAATCATATCTCTATCCACGCAAGAACTCTTACCTTTACTTCCCTTTTTCCTTCCCACTTTATTACTTGATCCTTCCTCGTGATTGACCAACAAACCTGAACTGGTTTCAACTGGGTCAGCAACTTCAATCAAATGAAAACTAGAATCCATATCCATATGATTGGTAATTGCATCTACCTCACCGGTGATGGCATTCACATTAGTCATCTCCTCATCAAGCTTCTGTCTTTTCTTCTTCTTCATCATTACCCCATCTAAGCTCTCTTGCATTAGATTCTGAACCTCAGGAGGAACACTATGACAAGTAGAAGCATTACCCTTTCGACCAGCAAGATGTTCTTTTATTCTATGAATCCCACCACCCTTAAAAAGTTTGTGACAGTACAAACATTTGAGCTGCACTCTATCCCCATTCTTAAACATTTGACAGTGTTTCCATGCTGGGTCGTGTTTTTGGGGCGTTATAGGAACTGGTTGCAAACCGAAGTTCATTTGTGCAATCTCAACAGACACCGTCCACAAAAAGCACAGGTTGATTAAAATTCTGTTGCAAGAAAATAGAAAAGAATGAACAATGAAAACCCAATTTTGTCCAAAATGAAGACCTTCAATCGCAGATTGGTTCATCAATAATTGGAAGCATAAATGTTATAATCGAAAGCTAATGAATCTAAGAAATTGAAGAGTATAACAGAGAGATGGGATGGATAGAACCTTACTCGAAGTTGAATACTTTGTAGGACAAAGGCGGGTTCGGCTTGCTGAAAACAAAAGAAACCGAGTTGGGTTTAGGGTTTGAATTTTTTAGGGCAGGAAAACGCGCTGGTTTTCCTTTTCGCAACGGGATGGGCCGGTTAGGGCAACGACAGTCGGTTATGTTTACTCGCTTTATGGTTAGCCAACCGAATGATCCGGTTATTTGCTGTTTTCTTTTTTGGTCGAACCGGATTTGTTGGCAAGACAACCGGAAGGGCTGGTTGCGCTTCTGTGACACTAGACCGGGCGGCGGCCTGAAGCGATGACCGATGACTGGTTACTGATGTGATTCTCCCTGTTTTTTTCTTGACAATATATACCATTTTGTTCCTTCCATAGGCTAAGATAACATGCTTAATTTTATTTTTATTTTATTTTTCTGATTTTTCAACAACAAATATTTAAATAATTAAGATCTCTCCAAAAAAAAAAAAGGGAATCTTGGGAAACGCCGGCCACTCAGTTCCCAGAGACGGTGGATTCCGTCTCTCCGCTGGAGAACAGACGGTGGTTGAAATGCCGGAGAGATGGTCCGGCAGAGTCTGGCCAAGACAGGGCTGTTGTTTCGACCCAAACACCGGCCGCGGCGACTGCGCTGGACTCCTCCATTGCAGAGGCACCGTTGGTGGAGACGACATTGGGGACTCCAAAATCATCAATGCATTAATACAGCGCGAGTCTGGTGGACGGATTGATTGTTCCCGTAACAATGACTCCTATCGGCGGTGGCGTTGGGTGCGGGGTTGCGGCATGTGCGGCGAATCTGAACAGGTGCTGCCCGTCCGCGTTGAATATGAAAATAACGTTCGATAGAATTGAAATGTTTAGGGAGGTAGACGATGATGAGAAAATGGGTTGTAAAGTCCAAGCCCGATGAAACGGCAAAGCCCATTAATCGCTGCGGCATAGCAAAGCCCATTAATTGTTGGGTTCTGGGTTCTTAATTTTCAATTATTCAAAATTATCCTAGAAAATTAGTCTAAACACACTTAAATCTAATTGGCTGACGAGAGGTTTATGATTGATGTGTTTGATTAGTCAAAGAAAGCGGTGGTTGTCGCAGTCGTGTGATAATCAAGATTAATCCCTAATTTCTTTTTAATGAGATAACCCACTCTCTTCACAATCCACCGTGTCCTCTACATTTATGGATGTATGATGCCTTGAACACACATAAAAACAACTCTTCCTCTATAATTTTACTTCTGCTTTTAACAAATCTTTTAAATTCCTAGCCCAAATATTTGTTAGAAGGATTCGGGGTAGGTTCCAATTCTATTTCGGGAGATTCGATAAGAATTTGGAAAGAAAGTGTTTGTTTTGAGCATTAAGAGTAGATAACTCGTTTCCTATGTTTTTGTTTCTACCGTATGAACTCTTACTCTTAGATTTTTTACGCATTGGACTCTCGCCAATGTTTGTGTTACTCAAGCTGATATTTTCTTTTTCGTTTTGTCCACAATTCCTCACATAGGTGCTTCTCACTAAGATGAAACGCTCCTCCTATCGATGCATTTTTCATCCCACACTTCGGTAGATTGCTTAGTCTCATCCATCTTTAGCACAAGAACGCTCAGTCAATGAGCTATTACACATTCTTTTAAGGATGGTTGCCTCTAGGCAAACCTCTTGGTTGACACTGCACCCTATACCTCCTATATCACTGAACGGTCATTTAGGAGTCTCAGCTAGTGAATTAGGCTATTTCCTTCTAGACGATGAAACTTATCCCGGTATGGTCTTATTTATGAATAATCCATTAAATTTCTTACTACTTTTTTATTTACTTATTTGTTTAATAATGACTTTATTAATATTTTTATTGGTTAAAACAAATCCTATCAATTATTGAAGAACAACAAATTTCTCTCAGAATAATGAATTCAACCAAATGTAGGAGGGCTATCAACTTTAACAACTCCATCATGATTGGTGTCTATCATAAATAGGCGAAAAGGAAAACAAAACAATGATTGGTGGATCATCCTTTGTCAATTCGTCACTTCATAATTGAGTTTTTCTTGTTACGTGTTCATTTTGTGCAGTATAAGATATCTATGAACTATATTGATGATCATTCCATAGTTTGCCTTTGTTCTTCATTTTATACGTTTCTACCATCTTCATCATCATTTAGGCTACACATAAACCAATTATCATTACCTGTTCTTATTATCAAAACAACTTACAAAAGCAGATTGATCTAAAGTTCTTGCATGGCAGCATCTGTAGGGAGTTTGATGGTGAAAGCCCAACCAACCCCTCACTAGTTTTCACTTTTCAAAATTGCCACATTTCAAAGCAAAATCCCAACCCCATGCTTATCCATGGCAACCTCTTGAGTGTGCTTTTACTTTAAGCACACTGTGGTGCCCTAATTTTGAACCAACCCATCCAATCCAAATCTCTCTCATTTCCCCAATAATGGTGTAGTCTTATTCTTTTAATTCACGATAACTCGATAGCAATGGTGGAGGGAGTCCTATTTCATCACATAAGATAGAGAGACTTCATCTAAACGAAGTATTAGTTTTCAATTAATATTGTCATGATTCGATTGGAATGAATAAATTTGATATCGATGACAATGATTCTGAAGTGTATGAAAATTCATGGATAAGTATGAATGGGCAATATGAAGCATGCATGGGACAAGACCTTCCGAATACACTTTAAAAGCTTAGAAAAATGATGCAAAAATAAATGGTATAAGACAAGTACGTTCATTAAAATCTAAAAGAGACAACCAAGAGAAAAGTAGTGGGAAAATATTCATGTTGTCGTAGTGTACACGTAGAAAATTTGTGAGCTCAAATCTTGTTTGGTTCGGCAAAGAGACAAGAGGTTATAAATAAAAGATAATTTTGTTATTAATTCCGCACCCATTTTCTCCTCCATTCCATGCTTGTGGAAGTCTTGGGTAATGCCAAAAATAAAAATTTCCAGCTATCATTCATATATATATATATATATATATATATATAGTCAAACAACGAGTTCGTTACCCATCTTTATAATGGTATGAGTATGGTTTATTTAAGATATAAACCCGCTTGAATTAGAAACATTACCGACAATTCCTTTGAATTTGATAAACATAATTACAAAGTGAGAACAACTTTATTTCTAAGAGAGATTGAACTTTTTTCAGGCGGCCGAGGACTTATTTGACAATGTGTAATTGGAAAGCACGAGGAAAAAAAGAAGGCTCCACATTTCCTTTTCGGTCAAATGCTATTGCTTTCTTGATCGTCTCTACTTTTATTAAAATATTTTGCTATTTTAATATATTTAATTTTTTAAAAATGACTCCGACTAATAGACAAATGTCTCTTGTTTATATACCGATGATCTTTATCTTTTATTAGTGAGTAGTAATTTAATTTGAGTGAATTGATGGGGATATGGGAAGTTGACAAGCAGTGGTGGTGTTCCCCACAAGCTGCCCACCACCTCCAAATTTGAAATGCAGGTCTTATTTGGGAACTACAAAAACCCATTTAATTGTCAACAATCTTCTTTAATGAACTTTTAAATTTATTTAAATCGATATTATTAATATATGGCACCAAGTTGTTGGATAATGAACTAAGTATACATTAATATTAGATTATCGTATTTGAATTTGGTTCGTTTCCCATAGACTTAATCAATTAGAATCGACTTTTTTTGAAAAAAAACATATATATATATTTTTTCACAAATATCAATAATATAAAAGTTATAAAGGATAAATAATAGCAGCGACATACTTTTGGTTGAAAATAATATATAATGGGTTAAATATATAATTTAATATAATTAATAAACAAATCAATGGCAAGAAGTAGACAAAATTGTTTATTACGAAATTGAGAGAGAAGATAAAATAGTTGAAAGTGAGATATGGAAAGAAAACAAAATAAAAAGTAATTATATATTATATATATGAAAATAAATTCTGAAAATTTGTCTCCAGCTGTAAATTTTAGAGGACATTTTTGGTCATCGAAAACACCAATTGGAAATTTAAATGGGTGAACAGTTGGATTCCATTTTCGAGGGGAAAAAACAAGAAAAAAATTAAATAATTTGGTTTTTAAAAATAATATATTTACTACAACAAGGTATATTTGTACGCGCATCCGCCAATCACTCACTCACTCATCAACCCCAATACAGGGGCCATTAATACTATTTTTTTTTATCCACATACAAAATTATTTAAAATAAAAAGTTTTATTCAAAATTTGTGGTGAAAATTAGAAGTTGGAATTTTTACTTTACTATCTAATATATAAGTTTAAAGTTTATGTCTGATTAGAATTAATACAAAATTTTTTGTATTATTTCGTTACGTATGCTAGGTTTGTACTCGCCCAATACTTATTAATCAATTTACAAAGTATGTATTTGTCTTTTTCTTGTAAATTTGGATCTTCCATTTAATTAAAAAAAAATTATTTATTTACTTTTGATTGGATGTCATTTGAATATTAGATCCAATAAATTATATTTTAGTGCAATAACACGTGAGAGTATGAGTTCAAACTTCTTACTTTTGTTGTCGATGATATATTACTTGCTAAGTTAAGCTAGGTAGATAATATATATTATTATTATTATTTGCACACTATATAGTATACCTCTTTGTTCGTCTTGAAAAATTAAAATTGGGAACCGCATATTCATAACATGGTTTAAATACAAAAATGATGATAACCAAAATTAATGGTACAACATTTGTGGGTACTCCTTACTTAATGCACGTTTTGGTACGCAAAACGCACTATTTAAGGAACAGAAACCACTCTGTTCTCCTCTGATATTTCAGTCCCAACAAATCCATACCATTTACAACGCACACAACCCCTTTTCCTTCTCTTCCCTGAGGATTAGAATCGTCTCCATTACCAAATCATGGCCTTCTTCCTCCGCCTGCTGCAGCTTCTTATCTGCTGCGTCTCTTTCAAACAGGGCCTCTGTTTTTCTGCGACTCAGACCATGGTTTTGCCCCTCAAAACACAGATGGGTGTCACTTCTCGGCCTTCCAATAAGCTCAGTTTTCACCATAATGTCACTTTGACTGTTTCCTTAACGCTTGGCTCGCCTCCTCAACCCGTTACTATGGTTCTCGATACAGGGAGTGAACTCTCATGGCTTCACTGCAAAAAAACCCCAAATTTGAACTCTGTTTTTAACCCACTTTCTTCCTCTTCTTACTCGCCAGTCCCCTGTGCTTCCCCTGTTTGCCGGACCCGAACCCGAGATTTACCCAACCCGGTTACCTGCGACCCAAAGAAACTCTGCCACGTCTTTGTCTCTTATGCCGACGCCTCGTCGCTCGAGGGTAATCTCGCGTCGGATACGTTTCGAGTCGGGTCATCGGCTCAACCCGGAACTTTTTTTGGGTGTATGGATTCGGGTTTCAGTTCGAATTCGGAGGAGGACGCGAAGACCACTGGGCTGATGGGGATGAACAGGGGCTCGCTCTCGTTTGTCACCCAATTGGGTTTGCCCAAATTCTCTTATTGCATATCGGGTCGTGATTCTTCTGGGGTTCTGCTTTTCGGCGACGCGAGTCTTTCTTGGCTTGGGAATTTGACCTACACGCCTTTGGTTCAAATGTCTACGCCATTGCCGTATTACGACCGAGTCGCCTACACGGTCCAACTAGACGGAATCAGAGTAGGGAACAAAATTCTGGCACTCCCGAAGTCAATATTCGCACCAGACCACACCGGCGCCGGGCAAACCATGGTAGATTCAGGGACCCAGTTCACGTTTCTTCTGGGACCAGTGTACACGGCTTTAAAGAACGAGTTTGTGGTACAAACGAAGGGCATTTTGGTCCCACTGGGTGATCCAAATTTCGTGTTTCAAGGAGCGATGGACTTGTGCTACAGAGTACCCGAGAAACAGGGGAAACTGCCGCCACTGCCGGTAGTGAGTCTGATGTTCCGTGGGGCGGAGATGGTGGTTGGCGGAGAGGTGCTAATGTATAAAGTACCGGGAATGGTAAGGGGTGGTGACCAAGTGCATTGCTTGACGTTTGGGAATTCGGATTTGTTAGGAATAGAAGCATTTGTGATTGGGCATCATCATCAACAAAACGTGTGGATGGAATTCGACTTGGTGAAATCAAGGGTTGGATTTGTAGAGACGAGGTGTGATTTGGCGGGTGAGCGGCTGGGGCTGGGGCCTTAAAAAATTAAAAAAGAACTTCGAATTGAAAAATGGCCCGAAGCACTGCCCAATCCATGGCCCACCTCAAGAGGGAGGAGGTGGCCCATTGATCGGACAGGCACGGGAACAGAGTCTCTCTCTCGGGTTTTATTTTATTTTATTTTTAAAAAAATTTTGATTGCTCTGTGAGATTCTCTGAAGAACATTGTGGAGATGTCAGGTCTTTTTGTTTTCGAAATGGTTCAAAATTTCTTTTCCATGTTTTGTTCATTGGGCTTGGTGTCGTGTTGGGTCATTCAGTTAGTACAATTTTGAATTGTATATATTTATATATATATATATATATATATATCTATATATTATTATATTATTGGTGTTTTCTGTCTTCAAGTTCTGACTTTTGATAAAGATAAAGGTTGCTAATTTTGCCAGCGCATCCTCTTAGCCCACCCCCACCTGCCGCCCCCTTTTGAGATTAAATCAATTTTTGACAAAAAGAAAAATTAAAAAAACAATAGGGTTTTTGTGAGCCGGGTGAATTAAATTGAAGATTTTTAAATATTCATGGTAAATTAATTTTTTTTAATAAAAAAGTATATTTGTGGAATTAAGAAAAAAAAAAATTAAAGAAACATGGACACTATGTAGTAGTATCACGTGAGATGAAAATCACGAGGGGGGCAGTACACACGTGTGGTTTGTTTTTAAGGAAAGATGCAAGTTGCCGACCAACCAGAGTCAATCAGTTTGACACGTGTCATAGAATAAGGCGTGGACTCTATACACCTCAACCACAAAGGCCTAACTGCCTTGTTTATTGATTTTTGTCGTTTCTATTATATTTTTTATATTTCACAAATAAACTAACCCTTTCATTTTATTAATTGTATTAGATAAATACAGAAGCAAGATATAAAATTTAAAAATTTGTTATATAAAATATTATTATATATTTCTTTAATATGTTTTTGAAAACCTATTTTATAACCGATACATTTTAAAATTGTGAGATTGATGATAAACATAACTGGTCAAAGCGGATAATATCTATTAGCAGTGGTTTCGGAACTGTTACAAATGGTATCAGAGTTAGTCACATGATGGTGCGAGACAATAGTAGGAATAGGGCTAGACCCTCTCTATAATAGATGCATTTTAAATTCGTAAGAGCTGATAACAATACGTAATGAGCTAAAACGAATAATATTTACTAATGGATGCATTTGAAGCGAAGACGCTGGCTCCCAAAATGTAGAAACCTCTCTCTCTAATAGATGCATTTGAAGTATTATTTGGACTTATTTTTGATGTCCTCCAACAAACAAATGAATAATTTAACGTAATGGATAAGACCATTATTATTATTATTAAATTTTTAAAAGATAATATGGTTAAATCTTAAAAATGGAAATAGTTTCAAAATCATAGGTAGATATAAAATTTGCATTAATGAAGTTTGAAATTAGAATTAGGGCCATAGAATGGATCGGGTCGGTTGGTTTTTGGAAGGGTATGGGCCATGGGTCGTTCGGTAACGCTCGGGAAAAGTCTAGAGATTAGAAGAAGCAAAAGCAGGCGTTAGAACATAGAATTTGACCAAATCAAAATACTACGTCGTTTTGCGCATTCAACTCCATCTCCCAAAGCCTACCTTACTAGGAAGCGAAGCCAAGCGAAACACGGGTCACATAGCAACTCAACGCGTCCGAGTCACTTCCCTCACTAGACTCGCTCCTCCATCTTCTCCGTCGCCACATACGGGTTTTCATTCTCACATAATTTTAAGATACCCCATCGCCAAAACTGTCCGATTCCAAGCAAACTCTGTCGCTTTTGGACCAACACAATCACCCCTATTTACTCGATTCTGTTCTGTAAGTCTCGGATTTCCCTCACGAAGGATTATTCTGGTTTGATTATTTGCTGATCCCTGTTCTCTTGTGCCTTAATTTCTTGGGATTCGGTTTCTAGGGTTCCTTAAATGAGTGATTTTTATTTTTATCGTTTGAATTTCACTTGTTCAACTGTCATCATAGCTTACGGGGCTGTAAAATTGTTTCGTCTGTCTGATTCCATTCATGTTTTTCGCTACATTTGACTATCTACGGGAGTTGGCTACGAATGTCGGGAATTGAGAATTTAGATGAAAAGAATTCAAAGCTGATCTGGTTCAACCGACCGATAGTTCTGATTTCGAAGTTGAGCATTTGCATTTTAGTGCAGACCTCAATCATGTCAATATTGGATGTCTGTATGCACTTCAGTTTGTGTGCAGTCATCTTTCGGTCGTTTGGTGTTCATTAGATGGCCATATGAGGGGGAATGTCACTGGATGTCTTTCCATACAATGCTGATTCATTCCTTAGAGGATATTCAGGATTGATATATTGTCTGAAGGAATCAATAAATTTGAGTTATCTAGTCTTTATGGAGCAGATGATTAGCTCATGAATGTGATTTATGCATTGAATTTGACAACTAGGAAACAATTAAGAACATGTCAATGCTTACGGATAGACCATTCTCATTGGGGCTGAGAATGATGAATGATTGGTTATGTAGTAAGGCGATGCGGGCATCATTTGATTCATTTTGTTTGTCTATTAAGATACTGGAGCCTCTTTCTTTATCAGTTCTGCAGATAATTATCATGAGTTCATCTGAATTTCATTCTGTAGATTCTCATTTCTCTGACATCAACCAGCTGTCGCAACTACTGCAGACATGAGTTTTGTTTTCCGTGGAACAAGAGTTCCAGACATAGAAAATGGTCTATCTGGATTTATACCTGAACGGCGTGCAATGGTATGCTCAATATTTTACACTCTCGACTTGTTAATACCAATACTTGAAAATTTATAGAACCTGCACTTGTCATGATCTTAATTTAAAATATATGGTTTTTCTGCTCCCAATCAGCGGGTTCATGCAGCACGTCCTGTTAACTCAAACTCACTTGCCTTTCTTGTCACAGGTACCATTTCACCTATATACAGACTAATATCTGTTTCATGTGATAATTTTGATCTATTGCATTGTTTTAACTCCTTGACCTTGTTGCAGTCCTTTTGTTGTTCATGATGTTAAATTCTCACCAGATGTCACCGAACTTTCTGGTAAGTTTTACATTTCACACTGGATGAGCAGTAGACTGGTGTTACTCTACCCTTGAGCAAATCTTTACATTTTCTTCCTTTGAACATGCATATTTAGCTCTGGCTTGTGCTTGGTGTGTTTTTGATGGCTACAACATTAAGGATGTATGCGACCTGTCAACAACTTCAGGCTCAAGCCCAAGCTAGAGCTATGGCAGCCAGTGGCCTTCTTGGGCACACTGAATTGAGGTTACATATGCCACCATCAATAGCACTTGCTACTAGAGGACGTTTACAAGGGCTAAGGCTTCAACTTGCTCTGCTTGATCGGGAATTTGATGATTTAGGTATGGTTCAAATCTAAAAAGTTTAAGTTCGTTGTTTCTTGTAAAAGTTTTTTTATGGATGATAATGTAGTAACATATTGTTTATCTTCAGATTATGAAACTTTGAGAGCTTTGGATTCTGACAATGCTCCGACAACACCTTCTATGAGTGAGGAACAAATAAATGCTCTTCCTGTTCATAAATACAAGGTTTCTGGTCCTCAAAGGTAATCAGCCCCATACTGTCTACAGTCCAGAAAGAATTAGGGTATCTTGCCTTATTCTAAGATTTGCTTGGAAGACTCATATTCTGTGGTGAAAGATTTTTCAACGATGAAATCCATGCACTTGAGCTTGCACTCATAAACTAAAGTAACGTTTTCATTAAATTATCTACAGCGACCCCTCTGTGAACCAGCAGGCTTCATCTTCAGAGTCTAATGAGGTATTTGTTAGATTTCTTTTTCCTTACGTGTTGATTCTTTTATTGCCTTAAACATGTACGTGTTCTTAAATTTTGATTGCAGAAGAGACAAGATTCAGCTAATGCAGTTGGCAGTACCAAGGCCTCGGAGGATGAACTTACGTGCAGTGTTTGCTTGGAGCAAGTAAATGTTGGTGAACTCGTACGTAGTCTGCCATGTTTACATCAGGTTTATCTCTATCTCCTTCTCTATCTCACCTTTTCTTCCAAATAAATGGTTGCCGAGATTTCATTTGAAAAGTCATGGACTTGGTTCATTGTTCTTCCCTTAAAATCTTGATACATCTTCTATCGCATGCATTCCTATACTTTTTTTAATTTGAATTTGGTTATACATGAATTCAATCTTGCAGTTCCATGCCAACTGCATAGATCCATGGCTGCGACAGCAGGGCACGTGCCCTGTTTGTAAATTCAGAGCGGTGTCTGGGTGGTCAGAACAGGGACAAGGGGAAACCGATGCGTATTCGGTTTGATTGAAGGCAAGGCAAGTTATCGAACTATGCTTGATGCCTGCTTAAAGCGCAGCGTATATGGACAGACATGGTGTAATTAGGATGAGGGTAGGAATTACAGGAAGTGCGATTGCCTTCTTTGAACTTCTACAAGCCATTTATTAATTGTATTCTTGAAGTTGATCATTTGTTATATAGTCTCTGACCATTGCGAGTGAGCAGAATTTTGTTCTTTCACTATCTTCCATGTAGTCCAAACCTTACCAGCAAGTGCTTGTTATATCTAGAACTCTTTCATGATTCTCTAATGCGTTCAAATCTCCGTCTTCACATTTGAAGTGCAAAATAATATTGTAAAAAGAAAACGATAAAAAGGGCCACTCCTGCTACTCACGCTACAATATGCAAGCATATAAATGCGTTGTCAGCTACGTATGGGCTAATCCGTGAAATTAAAAGCAAAATGCTAAAGTTCAAATCCAGCATACAATCAAAATACTCAGCGGCGTGACTCACTATTTGTAGCAGCAAATTCAAATGTATTACAAACCCATGGCTTCAAAGTTTCATCTCATTTATTTTGTTCAACTGACCTCTTGCGTTGTAGAAATGTTAAATGCAACTGGGTACCAACGTTATTTTGCTTTGTTCTTTCCCTTTCCACCCTTTTTGGCATCTAACTTGGCTTGAATGCGGGCAGCTGCCGCTGCTTTGGCTTCGTCTCTCTTCTTTTTCTCCTCCTCTTTTATTGCAGCAGTAGCCTCCCTTTGCCTTTTCAATTCTCTGATTCAACAATGTTGTAAAAAACAAATCATTATGACCAATATGAAAAAGGTGGATCGTTGAAGTAGTGGATTACTTACTCGAGCCTGGCCCTTTCCTCCGAAACACTGCCTAGACTTGAGCCTTTCCGTGGCTTGCAGGCCACTAGTTCCACCTCGAAAATAAGAGTTGCACTGCAAGAGAGTAAGACAGTGGCTTATGAATTTATGAATTTATCACCTAAAATTGGGGTGCACATATACATGAGGCATTTGAATAGGAGAATCCATTGCACTTGCAATGGCCGACATACTTCATGAGCAAAATTTCCAAGTGAAAAAGGGGCTGGAAGGTCCGGTCCAAGCCAATGCAGAATACTATTATTGACAGTAATCGTTTGTACTAAAATGAATTTGAGACATTATCATAAAGGCATTACCAAATCCGGTGTCTCGTTTATCACAAGAGAAAGAAGAAAGAGTAAAGACATTACTTTGGTGGGATGTCTGGTGGAGAACCAGCACTTCCATAAGCATATTCAGGCTTGCAAGTGATTTTAGCAACCTCACCGACCTGTTGGAACAATCCAACAGAACAGTATTCAGAAGAAAAAAAAAAAAAACAGCACAACATGCTGCATATCTTTCTGATGGAAAGCTTGTTTTTTTTTCTTACCTTCATTGTCTTGACAGCAATTTCCCAAGCCTGGATCACGGATCCTTTTCCAAGCTCAAAAGAGAAAATGGTATTATCCTCACGAGTAGAATCAAATACTTCGCCAGATTCAGCGAGAACTCCTTCATACTGTACTGCTCCACTCAACATATGGCAAAAGTTAATAGAACTTTTTGGAGGAACAAAAAGCTTTAAGAATTTACGATCAAGGGTAATTCAAAAACAAATGTGAAGATGGCAGAATGGGATGAAGGGGGATTTGTTAAAAGTCTGAGAGGAAGGTTAATAAGTTGTATATTCTAACTCATGGGAACGTCAATCACAAATAAACCAGAAAGCAGCAGTGGGAATGAAACATGACTAAACAGTCAGGTGACTAATCAAACAGTTCAAATTCATGAGACGAAACAATATGTAACCAAGAAAAGAACTCAAATGACAAACAGGGAAGGAAGTTTCTATCTATTCATTGACTACCTTAAATGCAGGCAGAAACAGTATGTAACCAAGGCTCAAAGGTAACTCGTTCAAGTCTTCCTCTTGAATTTTACTCATATACTATCAGTCTCAGTAGTTTGCAATGTAATGTCAGTGAAGAAGTAAACCATAATTTTGCTTTAAAAAATGTACCATCAACAAGAGGAAGGTCATCGGTTGGAGCATCAGCATTGGCTTTGGCATGCCTTACGATTGTCTTCACAACACCTCCATTCCCGGTTAAGTCTACCGTATCACCCATTGCTCACCAAATGCGAACGTACTGAATCAAATAAATGAACATAGATTTGTCAGAACTAGGCAAAATTTCAAGTATGACACCATCTGTCTTGAACAATTTCGAGTTAAACATAATTAAGGAAAGCAGCCCAAATCAAATTTCTTTTCTCCTAATTCTTTCTTACTCCAAATACAAAAAAAAAGCCTGATAGAAAAAGAAAACGAATGTGCCAGAAGGTCTACATAAAACGCACGAAAAACGAACAAACATATAGCAATGAGTGCATAAAATCGAGCCCTAAACTCAAAAGAAGATGAACAATCGGGAATTATAAATAAACGCAAAATAACCTGCACATAATAGCAACAACTTCCAGCAATTGAGAGAATTTTGCGTCTACCAAACTACAAAGCTCCACAATTCACTCCATTTATCCAAATTCATTTCAATTATTTTACTACCGAAAGGAAAAATTAACAGAAATGAAAATTTGCAATCATCCTGAAATATAGTTCGAAAAGATTTGAGTTTGAGCGAAAAGGTTTCTGAAAATTACGAACCCAGAAGCGGAAATTTGGGAATCGGGCCAATTCTGAGAGGATATATCGTGTGCGGGTCGGATCGTCGCGTCGGCTGTTGGCCATAGGCGGCGGGATGGAGCGCTGATTTGGGAGAATTGCGCAGGGTCTGGTTTAACCTCAATGTCACGCCGCACGTGTGAAGGACGTGTAACATTTTGCTTCAATACGACGCTGTTTGAAGGACATCAATCAATTTTAATAACAAATTAAGCACAGCCATAAAATAAAATTATAATACCAAAAGAAAAATAAAATAAAAAACATTGTCAGAAGTGGGACCCACCCCATGCTCAAAAGGGTCAACATTTGAACGGCACGATTCGATTCAAATTATACCGACAGCCAAAGAAGAACCCGAGCTCTGAAACTGCCCTGCCCCCACTCACCATTTACCCTCTTCGGTTCCCTGTATGTCCCCGGCCCCGCCATGAGATAGGAGGAAACGCAATGTCGTTTCTTGGAGCGCTCTCTTCTGGTGCACCCTCTTCCTCGTTCTCTCGTTTTCTCCACTTTCACATTATCCATTTTTGCCTCGTCTACTGTGGTATGTTTTTTTTTTCCTTCCAATTTTTGTTTCGATTTCCATCCCCCAATTGCTTCAACTGATTTCTCTTTAGATTTTTGCCTGATCGATCTCCAGTGCTGTTGTGCTTCCGGAATTTTCTTCTGTCTTTGTTTGGAATTTGATTTTTGAGATTCCATTGGATGTTCATAAATTGTGTAACAGATACGTTTCATCCTGAGCTGGTTCATACTCGGCGAACTCTGGTGAACAACGTTTCCAACGATTCCTCTCTTGATTTTGGGTCATCGGTTCAAGAAACAGTGACCCTCCCTGATCAGGCTCTCGTTTTTCTCAACTCACCCACCAACTGTTCGACCATTTGCCTAAGAGGATATCGACTGCGTTTATTTTGCGGGAAACGCGTCGGAGTTCCGGAGATGGCGGGAAGCGATCTACGTGGATGGTGAGGATCATCTGCTGAAGCAAATGGTCCGGTGCCCACTCCTACCTCGTGGGTTTACAGTTTCAATTAGAGTGAGATCCAACGCTCATCTCCAAGGTGGAAACTCGCACCGGTGGAACTCTCTTGTGTACGAAGCACTAGTCGGCCGAGACAACACCACCGTGGTCTTCGTCAAAGGCCTCAATCTCCGCCCTGAACGGGTCTCCAACGCGTCGAGATGTAAGTGTGTTTACGGCTTGGGATTTTCGGAAGGTCGAGTTTTTGCTAAGATCCGATGTCATGTCGATTGCTCAAGAAATTGCGTGCTGGAACACCCCTGAGTTTGCTCTGCAATCCCAATAGAACCCATGATTTTGAAGTATCCATTAGAGTGAAAGGCGGAGGAACTTGGCATTCAGTAGCCCGCCCATTGCTCCCATCAGGATCCACAACACCTCACCGGAAGCCCCACGAGATGTGCGTATGCACAGTGGTGCGCAGTTTCTTAAGGAATGGATCATTTACCATGCCATCTCGATGTACGCCGCTGGTTCATCTGTGGAAACAACAGCGTTGACGACATAGAAGACGTGATTGCATCAATGTCCACTGTCAAACACAACATTTCTCGACATATCTGGCCCTGGATTAAGACCCAATAAGCTGGTTTTGCACATTGTGCATTACGGGCTCGCGATTCTTGCAAGTGGGTCGGATTCATTGATGTCGACGAGTTCTTCTACCTGCCAAATGGGCTATCTCTGCTCGACGTGCTCAGAAACCAAGCCAAAAACGTTACCGTTGGGGAGATACGCGTGTCCTGCCACAACTTCGGCCCATCCGGGCTGTCACGGATGCCGCCGCAGGGGGTGACGGTGGGGTACACTCGCAGGAAAGCGGTGGCGGAGAGGCACAAGAGCATCGTGAACCCGGAGGCTTTGAACTCCACATTGATCAACATGGTGCATCATTTCCACTTGAGAGATGGGTTTCAGTGTATGAATTTGGAGAGGTCTGAGATGGTTATAAACCATTACAAATACCAAGTTCGGGAAGTGTTCAAGGAGAAGTTTCGCATGCGTGTGGCGACGGATTGGCAGGAGGAGCAGAATGTGGGCTCAGAAGGACAGAACGCCAGGGCTGGGGACTAAGGCAGTGAAACCAGAGGACTGGTCGAGTCGTTTCTGTGAGGTCAATGACACTGGGCTACGGGAAATGATTGCATGCAGCTTTTAAACACAAAATAGAAAAGAATATGGCGTTGAAAAATTATGCATTTAAAAGAGGAAGAGAATTGTGAATCTAATCTTCCATGAAGAGGACCCAAGATTATTAGGTCAGGATCACAAAATTTAAAATTCAAGAATAATTTTGAAAAATTAAATTAATAAATAAGCATAACCATAAAAATGTGTAGAACTATTTATTTCCATTTTAAATACATTAGTTAGATACAAGTTGATGATTTAAGAATATTTTTATAAACTTCAAAGTTTTTTAAGAAATATATAATTTATTTATTTAAATATATAGCTGTCTTTTGAGACTCAAATTTTTTTTAGAACAATAATTTAGAGAGAAATTCTTCAAGAGTTTAAGCCAATGAAATAAATAAATCTGAAAAGGAAATAAAAAGGGAATGTTTTTGAGTGAAAAAAAAAAGAAAAAAGAAAAAAAAAAAAAAAGAGGAAGAAATTCCAAAGATAGTAGGAAGGGAAAGGGAGGAAGAAAATGGAAAAGGTGATTATAAAAAAAAACTGTTGTTTTGCTAAACAAAGCATTGGAACAACGATGAGAACAGCAGCTATGGATTGCTGTTCCCTAACCTAACCTTTTTTGCTACTCACTGGGTTGGGTTCCAATCTCCTTCTCGGCCCTCTTCTTTATCCTTCTTCTCTCTCTTTCGTCGCCTCTCTCTCTCTGTTCATTTCTTGTAATAACAGGCGCACCTGGTCTTTGTTTGACACCCTAAATCCACATCCATGTCTTCTATACATATGTAATTCCAATATCCCTCTCCTCTTTAATTTTACTTCCTCACATGGAACTTACTTTTTCCCCTCTTCTCGCACCGCACCCTTTCTTCCTATTTTTGATTTTGAATCTAATTTGAATGTGGCTCAGTTTTGTCATCCCCTTGCTTTTTGGGAATTTTGCAGGCTGCTTTTGCTGGAGATTGGTGTGGGTCAATAGATCATGCCCAGATCTTGTTCTATCTTGATCCACTTGCTTATCTTCTCGACCTTAATAAAGTGAAGGAGAATAGAGGCGGAGGAGAGAGACGAATATAGCGAGGTGATTAGCTACTGCCCTTTTCTTCTTTTTGTGGTTCAAGATGGAAGTCAATGTTTCTTCAGCTTGCTCTTATGATTCTGCTTTAAACGATCTTAAAATGTTTCATTTAATGTCATTTTCCTCTGCATCTGCCCATCTGGGCTTGTTGGTATAACCCCAGAGGAGAAAACCTGGTGTTATTTTCTTCATGGTAGAGTAGGCCTTTTCCCCCCCTTCTTCTTGAACTCAATAAATAAGGAAACGAAACTTTGAAGTGCTAAACATATTTAGTTTCTCAATCAGGAGGTTTTCCCCCACTTGATTGCACCATTTCCTGTAAGGCTATACGTTACTGGTATTGTCATTGAAATGATTTTGAATTTTATGCTCAATTTTCTCTCTTTTCTTTTTCAAGATGGAATTTGGTTGACTACATTCCGGAATTTCTTGTTTTTTTTTTGTAGGTTGATTGATCCATGTAAAAGAATCTGCATCTGCTTTAGCAACTAGAGAATTAGTGAGTGTTTTGAAGTGAACAAGGAAAATCTTTTGTTTTTCCATTGAAGTCATGATTAAACAAATACTTAATAGGCTTCCTCGAAAACCTTCCAAGTCAACCGAGCATCGTGAAGGAGCAGGGACAACCGTCTCTTCTTCGCATGCCTCTACAAGTTCAAGGAGCAATGATGTAGTAGCTAACCACCATGCCAACACTGGAACTGGATCTTTTTCTGGCCCCAATTCTGCTTTGAATGCTGGACTAAATCATGGGAGTAAGTCATCTCAAGGGCTCAATGCAAAATCAAATGGTAACTCACAAGCTTCTTATGAGGCACTGCCGGGTTTCAAGGATGTTCCAAATTCTGAAAAGCAAAGTTTGTTCATTAAAAAGCTGAACATGTGTTGTGTGGTGTTCGACTTCACCGACCCATCAAAAAACCTCAAAGAAAAGGATATCAAACGACAAACACTGATAGAGCTTGTTGATTATGTGGCGTCTGCAAATGGAAAGCTATCAGAAAATGTTATACAAGAAATTGTAAAGATGGTGTCCTCAAATTTATTTAGAACACCTACCATTCCATCACGAGATAGCAAAGGTTTAGAAGCCTTTGATCTTGAAGAAGAGGAGCCCTCAATGGACCCTGCATGGCCACACTTACAAGTTGTCTATGAGTTTCTGCTCAGGTTTGTGGCATCGCCTGAAACAGATGCAAAGTTGGCAAAGAGGTACATCGATCATTCTTTTGTTCTCAGGATGTTGGATCTTTTTGATTCTGAGGATCCTAGAGAGAGGGATTACTTGAAAACAGTTCTGCACCGCATATATGGGAAATTTATGGTACATAGACCATTCATCAGGAAATCAATCAATAACATTTTCTATCGGTTCATTTTTGAAACTGAGAAGCATAATGGGATTGCAGAGCTTTTAGAGATTTTGGGAAGTATAATCAATGGATTTGCTCTTCCTCTAAAAGAAGAGCATAAACTCTTTCTGGTTCGAGCACTTATCCCTCTTCACAAACCTAAATGCATACCCATGTATCACCAGCAGTTATCTTACTGTATAACACAATTTGTGGAGAAAGATTGCAAGCTAGCTGATACTATCATAAGGGGCTTACTGAAATATTGGCCAATTACAAATAGTTCGAAGGAGGTGATGTTCTTAGGTGAACTTGAAGAAGTGTTAGAAGCAACTCAGCCCGCTGAGTTCCAGCGTTGCATGGTACCCTTGTTTCGCCAGATTGGACGTTGCTTGAGCAGTTCACATTTTCAGGTAGACTATGTGGAGTTATTTTTCGTTTTTGCTCAATTTACTAGCTTCTACTCCTTTTTAGCTTCATGATGATTTTTACCAACATGTCCCTACCCTGGGAAGTAGAATAGATATTAAATACTCAAAATTTGATGCTTACTATTTTTTGCCACACAACGTAGGTAGTGCATTAAAGATTTCTTTGCATGCTTTTAGTTTATAACCAATATCTGGGATTTAAGTATGACCTGTGAGATAGGTTCTTAGGTCGGTTAATTGACCTGTGAGATGATATTAAGGAAGGGAAATTGGTGAAACTAATCTAGAATCCAAAATTTTTATAGATGATTTTTCTAACCTTTTTGACAGGTGAATTATCTTTTTACCCTCAGGTTACATAAACATCAATTGCCCAGAAAATTTCATCCTCCTCTATCATCTCTATCTTCTTTTATGCCTTCTCCTCTCTCTCTTCTCTCATTCCAACCTTTTCTTTTGAACTTTAATCCACGGCACTGTTCTTCTTCTTCTCTCTTTCAAATCTCTCTTTTTTTTTTCCTTACCTTTGTCTTCTCCCTCTCCCACCCTGCTCCAATGTGACTTGAGTACCACAACTCAAAATGGTGAAGAAAAATATTATGTAATCCAGTTTGAGGTTCAAAACGATCATTTCTAGGATGAATGGTCTAATAAGTTGCCTTCTAGCATATATATATATCAAAAAGTTACTCGAAAAAATAAAATTCATCCATTTTGGTCAACTGAGCTCGAAGTTATGACTTATACTTAGATCATTTTGGCTTTTAAAGGCATTAAAAGCCGAGAGGCTTTAAAATTTTCTTAGTTGATATGCTTGGTTGGAAGTCACAAGAAAAAATGTATGAATACGAGTGGTCATTTATCTCAAATGAAAATACGACCAAAATATGATCTTAATCTACTTTCAATTGTAGGTCTAAGATCTATCCTAGATTGTATCCTACAATTTAGGATCGATTGATCGAATGCACACCAAAGATATGGTCATAACTTTGAGCTCAATGGTCCAAATTAAATGAAGTTTTTTTTTTTTTTCCTTGAACTTTTTGAGACGTGGTAGAAGATAGCTTATTTGACCCTTCATCCCAAAAATGGTCGTTTTTAACCTCAATTTAGATTATATAAGGTTTTTCTATAACATTTTGAGTTGTGGTGAAAAAAAAATGTTGTGGATCGACCTTGAAAAAGAAAAGGTTGGAATGAGAGAGAAGAAGATAGAGTTTTGAATTTACATATGACTTAGTTTTTTCATATTTAATATTAACTAATGAAAACGGTGGGTCCTAGCCCTCACCTTTATCCGTTGGCACTGTTGTTTATTTTCTTTCATTCTGGCAATCTCTTTAAAGCATGAGACGGGCTGGGAACATTATCTCTTTGGAGCTTAAGTGCAAGGTGCTAGGAATATGTGAAAGGAAGAATAATATGAAGTTTTAGAGCTGGAAGTTCAAATCCTATTTTTGTCTTTGAACTTTCATGCTTGTTCTTTTTGGCATTTAAACTTCAAGCATGCTATCTTAGTCCCTAAACTTTAAACTGTTCTATTTTAGTCTCTAAACACGGTTGAGACATTTATCTACAATGACATCTACTCATCATTTTGGTAAACAAAAAATTTGCTAAAATGATTTTTTACTAAGAATTTAGGGTCTAAAAAGCTCGAAATGGAACTGATAGCTCAAGGACCAAAAGAAATGAAGGCTTTGTTTAAGGCTTTAATATTAGTCAGAGAGTGATTGTCTTTACTACAGTCATCCTAACAGTTCTCTCCCGTGGTTCTTTTACGTCCTAAATGGCTGAAGCTTAGGCAGAAAGGTGCTTAGGGTGCATCCAACTAGCTCACTTCCCCTTGTGGTTGCATAGGTGCACTTTCTGAAACAGGGGATGTTACTGACAAATATTTTGATAACCTGTGGTCTCACAAGTTCTATTTAAATATAGCTGTTGTTGGAATTATTTTGGAGGATTATTTGTTTATTTATTCCAGTAGAAAGAAATGAATCTTCTAGATTCCTTGTCTCACGTTGTACCATGTTTATCTTGTTCATTTTCAGGTGGCTGAAAGGACTCTGTTTTTATGGAACAATAGTCACATCGAGAACCTAATCAAACAGAACCTCAAAGTGATTTTGCCGATTATATTTCCTGCACTGGAGAGAAATTCAAGAAACCATTGGAACCAGGCCGTACAAAACTTGACACAAAACGTCCGAAAGATCTTCTTGGATGCTGACCCTGAGCTGTTTGAGGAATGTTTGCTCAAATTTCAAGAAGAAGAGACACACGAGAAGGATACGAAATCTAAGCGCGAGGCTAAGTGGAAACGCTTAGAGGAGATAGCTGCTGTGAAATCTGCAAGTAATGAAGCAGTTCTCGTCTCTCCCAAAGTAGCCTTACGAGCACCATCTGGCTAGCTAGCTAACAACAGAACTTCAAATGGGGGTGTTCAGCAGATTTGGTTTTCCAATTGGTATGTGGGCATAAAAGTTTATCTAATCACTCACCTCACCATGTGATGAAAGCAGCAGCCGCAGTTAAATTGGTCGTCCCATTATGAACAAATTGGATTGAGGTGCAGTGAGAGAAAGTTGATATTGGTGCTCTAGCTGAGATTTCTATTTTGCATACATTTTCTGTGTATATGTGATTGGGAGGGGGTTGGATTCGGGTTGGAAAATTTCTGTTTTATTGTTGAATGGGTGAAAAGCAAGAACGAAATTCAATTTTTTTCATAATTGTGCTCATCAGTATCTGGATGATGGTCCCTTGTAGTTTACTGCTTCTGTAATTCAAGTTATTGGTTTCTTTTTTTCTGTCCCTTTCTAGGTACCTCTGGATTTCAATTTGTTTGAGCAAATGATATATACTCAGATATTTTGAAGTGACTCTAAACGGCACGGCAAAGGAGATTTTGTAGCTGTCATTTTGGATGCAGAAAGTATGAGTTTGGACCATCCATTGGTTTTAGCTTGATACCTAAAAATCTTTGCAGATCATTCAGGCAGCTTTGAATGTGTTGATCAATCTTGTTTATCCTCCACCATCAATCACCAATAAAACACCTATGTAAGTCATGCAAGAATCGCAAGAAATGCAGAACGCGTCCCAAATCTCCACTACTCTTGTTGAAGAGAGTAAAGATAGAAATGCAGAACTTAATTCTGGATTATGAGAGGCTACATCCATGTGTAACTAAGAGCATAGTAATGCAGAACGCATAGGTAATAATTCTTTGGAGCACTTTTGGTATCCACATGTCATGTAATTCTGGATTATGAGAGGCTACATCCATGTGTAACTAAGAGCATAGTAATGCAGAACGCATAGGTAACAATTCTTTGGAGCACTTTTGGTATCCACATGTCATGTAATTTTGGATTATGAGAGGCTACATCCATGTGTAACTAAGAGCATAGTAATGCAGAACGCATAGGTAACAATTCTTTGGAGCACTTTTGGTATCCACATGTCATGTGCGCTGTGTGTTTTGCCTCACTAAACTTGTGTGTTTTTAAATATTTATCTGTTAGGATGGAAACATAGTACTTTACTATACGACATTTACCCATGTTAACAATAACAGCGTAGTCTACATCAGTATTTTAATGCATTTCTAAAGGATGCAGACTTTGCCAAGTATCCATATTGATATAAGAAGTTCGAATAGAGTTCTAAGATAAAAATAAAAGATCTTGAGAGTGCCAAGATCACAACGTTACACACGCAAACTAATTTTTCTATCTAGAATTGTCCCCAACCACCATTTTGATGATTGCTTCGCTTGGCCTCAGCATCTGCCCAAATTAGTCCAATCTTGACTTGTTGTTCGGCTATAAGCGTCCAGATCTTAGCAGTCTCATAATCTTGGAAGGCAACTTGGTTTAGCTCCACAGAGTCAGAAAATTCCCTGCTGAATTCCAAGTGTTTTGTTCGACATTGGAAAGTTAGTTTCTGAGGTTGTGTAGTGGGTTGGGCTGCTTAAGCTGGGCCGCCCGTGGGCTGGGCTGCTTAAGCTGGGAGGCCCGTGGGTTGGGCTGCTTAAGATGTGCCGCCCGTGGGTTGCGCTGCTTAAGCAGGGCCTCCCGTTTGGTTGGGCTGCTTAAGCTGGGCCACCCGTGGGTTGGGCTGCTTAAGCTGGGCCTCCCGTTTGGTTGGGCTGTTAAGCTGGGCCGCCCGTCGTTGCGCTGCTTCAGCTGGACCGCCCGTCGTTGCGCTGCTTAAGCTGGGCCTCCCGTTTGGTTGGGCTGCTTCAGCTGGGCCGCCCGTGGGTTGCGCCTGCTTAAGCTGGGCCTCCCGTTTGGTTGGGCTGCTTAAGCCGGGCCGTTTGGGCAAGGCGGCCGAGTGTCGGGCCACTTCTTCTGTTCTCAAGACCCTTCTTCAAAACCCTACTTCTCAAGAAAGATGAATAGCTTCTTCTCAAGAACGACTCACCGGCTTACAAAGGAGGAGTGTGGAGAAGTGTTAAAGACCTAAGGAGGAATGTTAAATCATGTATTTATTTAGATTTAGTTTTGATTAGATTTTATTTTGATTTATGTACTGGTTTGTTGATAGATTTTTTGAATATCTTTTGTATTTTTGTATTCAATGTATGAATATGGAGCATTCTTGCTCTCCAAAATTCAATTCTTGCTCTCCAAAATTCAATTATCTAAGGGATCATTCAATCAATCCCTCTTTCAAATAAGCATTGAAGTTGAAGGCTCAAGCGGCCCAATTGACCTATTGTTTGATTTGGCACGCTCAATCGCCTGTTGCAATAATATGAACATCATCAAATCACATGCAGAGTTACATCTACAGTCAATCACGCCTAGACAACCTCATCCAAAATAACTTCATGTTGCCCTCTGCCACATGCGGCATAAAAGACGCACCTTCTTCTTCAGCCCTTTTAGCTAACATCTTTGCCCGCTCAAGCTCTTGCTGCAACTCCAGGTTCTGCTTCAAAGCCCGGGAAAGTGGAGGGCTAAAGGATATATCAACAAGAGTCAGCTCATCCAATATAAGGTTGAATTCTTTAGCACGTGGACCCAGTGCCTCAAGCATGAGAGCCGAGACATGAAACCTGTTGCTCAGAAGCTCATCAGCACTGAATTTAGAGATCACACTATTCAGGCTCGCAAATCCAATATCAGGGAGAACTCTCTTGTGGTTTTGGTGGAAAAAAGCCACAGGGAGGTGAGAAATATCGGGGTGAAAGAATACCCGTACAGTCGCGTTTACCTTCACAAGATCTTTGGTGTAGAACACAGAATAGAAAGTGTGAGGCTGCTTACTAATATCAAATACAAAGGGATTTTGCAGCCATGGAATAAAAAAATGAATTCCTTCGCCTACAGACTTGTCTTTGTCCGGTCGACCTCGAAACCGATCGTGGACCACCGCTCGTTCACCCTCGCGGACGGTGAACATAAAACTCCTTACAACTGTTACAACGCCAACGCCTAAGCCGACACACAGAGCAACTTTGGTGAGCATAATCAGGCTTTAGGGTTTAGGAAATCAATCTCCAGGGGAGAGATTGGGGCTCAAAGATTCTTATGAACTATAACCGAAAACAAAAAAAAAAAAAAAAAAAAAAAAAAAAAAAAAAAAAAA
>NW_019268523.1:486788-503541 GCF_002738365.1 Cucurbita moschata | reverse complement strand
AAAAAAAAAAAAAAAAAAAAAAAAAAAAAAAAAAAAAAAAAAAAAAAAAAAAAAAAAAAGGAAGGAAAATTGCTCCTAAAATGACGGTACCCAAAATGGCAAATTGCTCCTAAAATGACGGTACCCAAAATGGTAAATATCATCGATTCTTAATTCTTAGACATATTTTACCATGAAGGATTCAAACCTCAGTCGATCGATTTCTCAAGAATGAATTAATAGCTTCTTCTCAAGAACGACTCACTTCCTTAACAAGGAGTCGAAACATAAAAATTTTACAAAAAGAGGCAAAACCGGTCCAAATAAGTCGAACCGGGTCGGGTTGCGCCTGCTCGGGCTGGGCCGCCATTGGGTTGGGCTGTTTAAGATGGGCCGCCCGTGGGCTGGGCTGTTGAAGCTGGGCCTCCAGTGGGCTGGGCTGCTTAAGCTGGGAGGCCCGTGGGTTGGGATGCTTAAGCTGGGCCGCCCGTGGGTTGGGATGCCTAAGCTGGGCCGCCCGTGCGTTGCGCTGCTTAAGCTGGGCCTCCCGTTTGGTTGGGCTGCTTAAGCTGGGCCGCCCGTGGGCTGGGCTGCTTCAGCTGGGCCGCCTGTGGGTTGCGCCTGCTTAAGCTGGGCCTCCCGTTTGGTTGGGCTGCTTAAGCTAGGCCGCCCGTGGCTTGGGCCGCCCTTGGATTGGGCAAGGCGGCCGAGTGTCGGGCCACTTCTTCCGTTCTCAAGACCCTTCTTCAAAACCCTACTTCTCAAGAAAGATGAATAGCTTCTTCTCAGGAACGACTCACCTACTTACCAAGGTTGCTGGCTTTGCTGTTGGTGTCGGCGTGGTATCCTCGGTTCTTCTTCAAAACCCTTCTTCTCAAGAATGATGAATAGCTTCTTCTCAAGAACGACTCACCTGCTTACCAAGGTTGCTGGCTTTGCTGTTGGTGTCGTCGTGGTATCCTCGGTTGTAAATGCCTCTACGTACACCGAACGCATGGGTGAACGAGCAGTCATCTTCCATCCATTTGGAGGTCGTACAGACAACACCATCGTCGGTGAAAAGGAACTCATTTCTGCATTCCATGGCTTCCAAAGCCCTCTATATTCAATATTCGTGTTCGACCTTACACTTTCAGTTTTGTTTCCTATACTAAGGATCGTCAAGAGGTGACTTTGACGGTGCGTGTTCTCTTTCATCCTGATATCCCTTACCTCCCACATAATCATCAAACTCTCCCTTCTATTAACCATAAGGATCTGGATGCTGTGGTCTCCAAATTCACCTCTCATGAGCTTGTGGCTAACTTGATGGATGTCTCCGCTCTTATCCGTGAGGCACTGGCTGCCAGGGCTACAGAATCACATATTGTCTTAGATTACGTATCCTTCACTAATGTCTCCTTTAGTCCAGAATTTTCCAGGGCTTGCGAGTCCGAGCAGGTTAGTAAGTTTGCATCAAAGCATCAAAAGACGCCCGAGTTGAATGAGATTTTTGAGGTTGCTCCTAGTAAGAATATTAAAGCATCCTCAGCATCAGGTGAGGCCTAGCATCAAAACATGCCGAAGACTCCCATTCCCCCGAGTCTAAACACCTGAGCCCCCCTCACGACTTTTCCCTTTCTTCCTTTGGTACATAAGTACTGGATCTTCTTAAACCTCAAAGCAACTTCGTAAGAGTAGCTGAAGACTTCACTATTTTTATTACAGGTGGCCTACTTGCCTTTGTCAGTCATGATAACTACCTTCAGAAAGGAAAGTGTTAAGCGACCACTGGAGGGATTTGGAGTTCTTGTACCTTCCTTAGAGCAACAAAATGGTCTAAGAACCCTTGGTAATTTTTATTTGTTCTTTTGGATTCCTGAAAACTTACATTGTTCCTCCAAACAGACGAGTAATTCTTCTCTACAGGTACACTCTTTTCCTCCATGATGTTTCCAAATCGTGCATCAAATGATGAGTATCTGTATACTACTTTTATTGGAGGGGGTCGAAACAGGGAGCTTGCAAAGTCATCAACGTTAGTAGCGCTACTTGGTTTTCATTATTATGCAAACAAACAAAAAATATATTGCGGCCATTATCTAGTTCAACAAATTGTTTTTGTTTTATTTTTACTTCTGTTTTATTCTTGCATGTTGCAACTAAACTTTCCTTCTCTTGCTTTCCAGGGATGAGCTGAAGCAAATTGTTACATCGGATCTCAGACAGCTGTTGGGAGTTGAAGGGGAGCCCACTTTTGTCAAGTACACAAACTTCCATTTACATCGTATCACTCCTGATAGTTTTGATTAGAAATAAATGTGAAGAACTTTCACGTGTGTTCACACTTTCTTCTGGCACGTTATACGTACAATGACAGCCATTTCTACTGGAGGAAAGCATTTCCCTTATATGGGCGTAACTATGATTCAGTTGTGAAGGCAATTGAAACAATGGAAAAAAGTCTTCCTGGCTTCTTTTATGCAGGTAACTACAAGGCATCCAGAATTTGCAGAAATTATTCTTGTGTTTGAGTGTTCTGAATTAGAATTAGAACTAGAATTTGAGGTTGTTAAATAACTGTTATTCTTGATAATTAAATCTAAGAGTGATTCGTTTTTAAAATTTATTTTCAGCGCATCCTCTATTATGTGGATTTGATTATTTGTTTGATTAGCAATGTCTAACACAAGGCATGGTACTGTTGATATGAGGTGGAATAATACTAATATGAAGTTTTTATTATTATCTTTTCTAGCAGAGAAGCAAAGGAAGACTCAAATTTTAGAATATCCTTTTTCATATTATTTTAAATAATTACTAGTTAAAAAAATTTAGCTAGGTTTCTCTGATAAGCTTGTAAGTTAAGGTTAATATAATCATCAAACTTTCTTTCTTAAATCATATTATACCATTAACTTTTTTGTCATCCTCATATCCGTTTTTCGTTTTTAGGTTTACATTACTTACATCTAGCTTCGTACATATTTGTTCAAATCCTATGACGTGATGTGATGGGCGTATTCTTACTGTTTTGTTACATTCAATTTTCCTATCCCCGAGTAATATGCACTATTTCATTTCTAAATCTTGCATACTTTTAGTTTCTTGTGAGTTGTGGATTTTCAACCTTATGAATCACGTACCTTGTAGGTAACCACAGGGATGGTTTGTCTGTTGGAAAATCTATAGCCTCCGGATGCAAAGCTGCTGATCTTGTCATTTCTTATCTGGAGTCTTCTACTGATCTGCCGTGTGCTGAACAACGAGAGTTGAAAAAATGAAAGTACATCCTTGTTACATAGTGAGTGATTTTACCTTTTTCTCCTGGCGCATTACATTTTTCAAGAGCCGAAGGGATGCATGATTCGAATTTACTTTCCCACGGTAGCCTGTGCCGCTTTTTTGGGTGGATTAGGGTAAATTTTGAGGTTTGACAGTGTCATTAATTAAAACAAACTAAAAGCGAATTTTATATTTAATAAAATGTTTGAACTTTCAAAGCTTGTATCTTTAAATTTTAAAAGATTTGAATGTTCAAAAACTAATTTTGTAATATAATCTGTTATAATGGTTGTGCTTGCAGGGACTCTCAAACTGTTGGAAGAATCAGCTTCCAGCATCCATTATCTGTCAAGTAATTTTTCTGTCAAAGTAATTTTTTGATCATTGCTTTTAGTAGTTGTATGACTTATAACATCAACTTCCCCAAGTTGCTATGAAAATACATCATCTGGACTGGAATGCTGTATTGTAATTTTCGTATTCTGCACAGAGAAAAATAAAATTACTATATGTTTGTCCTCCAATGACCAATCCAACCTACGAAGTTATTTTTATACGAACACGACTCTCCATAATGATACGATACTGTCCACTTTGAGCACAAGCTCTCATGGCTTTGCTTTGGGCTTCCCCAAAAGGCTTCATGCCAATGGAGAGAGTATTCCTTGATTATAAACCCATGATCATTTCCTAAATTAGTCGATGTGAGACTTTTATCATCCAACCGTTATAAATATTGAACTTCGGAACTCTGGTAACTACACGCACTTCATCTTTTTCTGGTACTCGACGGGCATGTTCTTGAAACTACTGTCGCTTGCGTGCTTAAGCAGCAGACGCACAACCAGGTATCTTTTTTGTAAAAAGAAAGTAGTGTGTTTTATTGTGGCCACGTTAAGTGTGGATCCACCCTTCCGTCGTTGGATCCTAGTTACCCAACCAACCAAGTAATTGGATACTCCACTTCTGTCGTTGGATCCTACTTACGGATCTACTTCTAGATTTTTTCCTAGATTTACCTGGTCTTCTATAGCCAGCCATTTTTGTTACACACGAGTATATAGTTCTTATATAGTTGAATCCAAACCTCATCCTACGAATTTTAATACTTGTCTAAGAACGACTGAAGCTTTGATTCAGATATTTCCGTTCTCGTCTGTTTGCGTTGGATCTTTACTTGGCTCCCTGTCGTTTATATCAATGCACAATTGCAGACCTACATGTTCAAATACGATGGTGTACACGGCCAGTGGAAGCACCACGATATTAAGGTTAAGGACGGCAAGACTCTTCTCTTTGGAGAAAAAGCAGTCGCCGTTTTTGGTACTAGGTATTTTCATGATCTCTTTTCTTTACTTTGATTTTTTAACGATCGGATAATTAAGCATCTGATTTTTTTTAACAATCTGACAATTAAGCATTTGGCTTACTCATTCATTAGGAACCCGGAGGAGATCCCATGGGGAGAGGCTGGAGCTGAGTATGTGGTTGAATCCACTGGAGTTTTCACTGATAAGGACAAGGCTGCTGCTCATTTGGAGGTTTGTTGAGTATAGTTCATACGCACATTCATGATCATCTATGTTATTTTAATGTTTTCTTTAACGTTGGTAGATGTAAACTCTACGTACTTTCAACATTTGATATTATTATTTTCACTAGGAATAGCCCTTTAGCTGCTGAGTTTGAGGAAGCTAAATACTACACACTAGTATATGGCAATTCAGCCAGCGCTGCTTATGTTGCCATAAAGCTGCTCTACAAAATATGATTGATTTTTTTTTATTTATTTATGAAAAGAAAATTCCAATCGAAAGGACGCATTATCATGATATCATTCAATATATTTACTAAACTTTTGTTTTCTCATTCAATTCCAAGCATCATACCTCTGAATAGACGAGTCAATATTCTGAATCATCTTGCAGGATTTGTACTGTTCGGAATCCTCTAGAAATCTGACCATTCCATCCTTCTGATTAACCGTTGCAAAAAATCTCACCCTCCTGGATCTAAAATTGTACCAAAAACTGATTTTACTAGAGATGGATGCTGATTTATAGATTTCTCTAGATGCTGATTTATAGATTAATCCTGCGATTCTGAAGTTACCATTTGTAGTTCGTGCATTTCAGCTTCCTTAGGATGGTTGAGCTTAACAGTATTTGCTATATCTTGAAGTGAGAGGGTCAAGTACGTTTCGTAAGCGTCAATCTCTGGATGTTGCTTGTACAGCCTGCTTCACGAGTCCAAGATTGTTGTCCTGGTATAGCACACAATCCATAACTCATATAAGAAAAAAGATAGAAGGCATTTAGGCGATAGATCGACAAGCCCATATCTAACAAACCAAGGTTACTATAGTTAGGCGATAGATCGACACAGACCTACACAAAACTTTTCGACAATGTCGTTTACCAAGCTATATCTTGGTGTAAACTGTCTAGTATTTTTACTTCCTATAGTTATACCTCCCTCATTGCAAATTGGGATGGTCTTTTGTAAACATCATGAATTATACACATCCCTCTTGTAAAAAAGAAAAAAAAAAAAAAAAAAAAAAAAAAAAAAACCAAGGTCTCTTCACTGCATGCACATACCATGTTGCGCATAGCATGTAATGTAACTAGACCATCTGAAGTGATAACTAGTGAAATAATTCTTACACTATCAAATTTCTCAAGTGTGCCGTAACTTCACTAGTGAAATAATTCTTACACTATCAAATTTCTCAAGTGTGCCGTAACTTTTTGCAAATGCAGGGCTGTAAAAGAAGAAGTAAAAACATCATAACACATCACAGAGATGGAGGGAAGGAGGTGGAATTAAATGGAAAGATTTTGATCTCAAAAGAGGTGGAATCGAAGAGTAAAAAAAAATCCAAGTAAGTAAAATCGATTATATTTGATTTTTTTATTATTAAATTTTATGTAATAGTTTAAATAATCATAAATAAAATTTATAAATTTCTTTGTTAGTAAAACAAGTTAGAGAATCTAAACGTTAAAATTATATGCTAAAAAAATAGCTTAAGTTTCTTAGTAAAACAGGAACGTTGAAATTATATGCTAAAAAAATAGTTTTACTAAAACCACATTGAGTAGAATGACGACACATTCAGTAGAATGCCGGTAAAAATATCCTTCCGTAAAAAAAAAATAGCCTTCCGTAGAAAAAAAAACCTTCTTCGAGCTTCTTAAAGCTTCTGAAACTGCCTATATGTGCCACAGAATACAAAGTCCCACCTCGCTCCACTCTCATTTCTGCTCCAAACCCACCCTCCGATATCCAATTGACGATTCCCACCCTCCGATATCCAATTGACGATTCCCACCCTCTCCATTCTTGTTCCAAACCCTTCTTGATATCCCTTGCCAATTGACCATTCTTGTTCCAAACCCTTCCTGATATCCTTCGCCAATTGACGATTCCCACCCTCATTTCTGCAAACCCTCTCCAACCCATTCTTGCTGCAAACCCTCTCCAACCCATTCTTGCTGCAAACCCTCTCCCACCCATTCTTGCTGCAAACCCTCTCCCACCCATTCTTGCTGCAAAACCCTCTCCCACCCATTCTTGCTGCAAAACCCTCTCCAGCCCATTCTTGCTGCAAACCCTCTCCCACCCATTCTTGCTGCAAACCCTCTCCCACCCATTCTTGCTGCAAACCCTCTCCAACCCATTCTTGCTGCAAACCCTCAACCCTCCCCATTCTTGCTGCAAACCTTCTCCAATCCATTCTTGCTGCAAACCCTCAACCCTCTCCATTCTTGCTGCAAACCTTCTCCAATCCATTATTGCTGCAAACCCTCAACCCTCTCCATTCTTGCTGCAAACCCCTTCCTAATGTCGCGTTGGTTCTCAGTGGTCAGAGTACTTAATGTCATAGCGGGAGTAGCCATCCTCACGAGGGTATCAAATTATACTCTGCGTCCTGGCGAAACAGGTATAATTTTTAGAAAATTCGGCAAATCACCCGAGGAGCCTGTTCGAGAAGGGACCCATTTCTTGATTCCATGGATCGAAGAAATTCGAGTCGTGGACATGACGGGTCGTCCTCAGACCATCACATTGCAATGCTTCCTACAGCACCTTCAGTCAGTCACAGTGACGGTATCGATTCTGTATCGACCCGATGTGACTGCCCTGGTAGGAATGAGCAAAAAATTAGGATTCGATTATTACACCGAGGTTAGTAATTGTTTTTTATTTTTAGAATCTACACATCACGGGTTAGTAAGTAACATACTTTTTGTTTTTGTTCAGATGATGAAATCTATCACCTTCGAAAAGGTTCATTCCGTAATCTCTCAATCAACTGCCGGTGAATTATCAAACAATCTATCCTGTATCTCACATCTCATTTTTGAAACCCTCTCAAAAAGGGCCAAAGAAAAGGGTATCATTTTAGAAAATTTTTCCATAGTTAAATTTGAATTTAGTACTCCTTATTCTAACATGATAGAAGAGTATCATGTTCAATTGCATGAGACTTCTGCCTCCTGTGGAAAAGCCAAAGAGGCAGACGAAATAATAAAGGCCGACGAAACGTGGGCGGCTTGGTGGCTTGGGTTTATGAAACCCATGAAAAATTAGGGGTGTTTTTTTGTATCGCGGGGATTTTTTGTATAACCCATTTAGGGGTGTTCTTTTTTTTTTTGTATCAACCCTGGGGTGTTTTGTGTATCGCGGGGAGTTTTTGTATAACCCATTTAGGTGTTCTTTTTTTTTTTGTATCAACCCTAACCCATTTTGGGTGGGTGTTTTAAAGTTCCATATAATAGTTTCAATATGATAGTTTTGTTCCATATAAATTTGAATGACTATCTTTTATGCATGTAAACTACAAGGCAGGTGAATGACTATCTTTTATGCATGTAAACTACAAGGCAGGCTTCTCTTCTTTTATGCACGTAAACTACAAGGCATCGAGAATTTGTCGTTCTGAATTCTCATTCATTTTTCTGAATTCTCATTCCGTAGAGACCTAGATAGTCATTTTTGTAGTTCTGAATCCTCATTCGCATTCTTTTTTGTAGTTTGATTATAATATGTCCTCATTCGCATTTTTTCAGGATTATAATATCTCCTCATTCGCATTTTTTCAGGATTATAATATCCCACCACTGAATAAGGATTCAGGATTATAATATCTCCTCATTCGCATTTTTTCAGGATTATAATATCCCACCACTGAATAAGGAAAACTATATATAAAACTATATATAAAACTATATATAAAACTATATATAAAACTATATATAAAACTATATATACTATATAAAACTATATATAAAACTATATATAAAACTATATATAAAACTATATATAAAACTATATATACTATATATATATATATGGACAATTTATCCGGTTATTCTAAAAGAGAAGAAAATAATGATTTCAAGTAAATTTGCTTATTTATTTGATAGGGAAGTCTGTGAGCTGCACCTATGGGCCTCCCGTGGGCTGGGCTGGTTAAGCTGGGAGGCCCGTGGGTTGGGCTGCTTAAGCTGGGCCTCCCGTTTGGTTGGGCTGCTTCAGCTGGGAGGCCCGTGGGTTGGGCTGCTTAAGCTAGGCCGTTTGGGCAAGGCGGCCGTGGGCTGGGCTGCTTAAGCTGGGAGGCCCGTGGGTTGGGCTGCTTAAGATATGCCGCCCGTGGGTTGCGCTGCTTAAGCTGGGCCTCCCGTTTGGTTGGGCTGCTTAAGCTGGGCGCCCGTGGGTTGGGCTGCTTAAGCTAGGCCGTTTGGGCAAGGCGGCCGAGTGTCGGGCCACTTCTTATGTTCTCAAGACCCTTCTTCAAAACCCTTCTTCTCAAGAATGATGAATAGCTTCTTCTCAAGAACGACTCACCTGCTTACCAAGGTTGCTGGCTTTGCTGTTGGCGTCGGCGTGGTATACTCGGTTCTTCTTCAAAACCCTTCTCAAGAATGATGAATAGCTTCTTCTCAAGAACGACTCACCTGCTTACCAAGGTTGCTGGCTTTGCTGTTGGTGTCGGCGTGGTATCCTCGGTTGTCAATGCCTCTATGTACACCGTCCGCATGGGTGAACGAGCAGTCATCTTCCATCCATTTGGAGGTCGTACAGACAACACCATCGTCGGTGAAGGAACTCATTTCTGCATTCCATGGCTTCAAAAGCCCTCTATATTCAATATTCGTGTTCGACCTTACACTTTCAGTTTTGTTTCCTATACTAAGGATCGTCAAGAGGTGACTTTGACGGTGCGTGTTCTCTTTCATCCTGATATCCCTTACCTCCCACATAATCATCAAACTCTCCCTTCTATTAACCATAAGGATCTGGATGCTGTGGTCTCCAAATTCACCTCTCATGAGCTTGTGGCTAACTTGATGGATGTCTCCGCTCTTATCCGTGAGGCACTGGCTGCCAGGGCTACAGAATCACATATTGTCTTAGATTACGTATCCTTCACTAATGTCTCCTTTAGTCCAGAATTTTCCAGGGCTTGCGAGTCCGAGCAGGTTGCGCAGCAACGCCAAAAAATGCTATTGTTGAGAGAAGCTAAAGAAGAAGAAAATATCCGAGCTGCTACTGTTTGGGATGAGGCCTTTAAGGTTGCTGTTAGTAAGTTTGCATCAAAGCATCAAAACATGCCCAAGTTTGAAGATGTATAATATCCTGTGATTTAGAAGAACTAGTTTGATGGATAGCTTATGCATATCAATGGCATTCTGAATTTTTTTTTTTTTTTATCTGGGTTTTTGTTTTTGGGTTCATTTTTAATTTGAGTTTTTGTTTTTTTTAAGAATTTCGACTTCTATTCTTTTTTGTTTCTTCTTCTATTTTGACCGAATAAAATATGAGTGTGAAACATGAAACCAAAAACTTAGAGCTGAACGGAAGTGCCAAAATAAAAAATGTGTCTAAATTGATTTTGTTTTTTAGAAGTTGTGTGAGTTGATTTTGTTTTTTAGAAGTTGTGTGAGACGTCAATTTTCTAAGGATTAGTCTTAATTGACATAAGAACATGACGTAGCTAGTTCATAAAATCAAGAAATGCAAACAAAAACATAAAGGGTTCGATAACATGATGAAGTTATAGGTTACGGTGACAATGAGGATTTTGTATCGAACTGAAGTCTTTGCTGTGGTAGAGATGACGAGAAGATTAGTATTCGATCAGGGTGAGTTAAATTCAATCATTTTTTATCCTTAAATAAATGTTTGCTTCATTATTTTTCGTCTCTTCTTGCAAGTTAAATTCAATCATTTTTTATCCTTAAATAAATGTTTGCTTCATTATTTTTCGTCTCTTCTTGCAATCCATACTCCGAACTTGGGCTCTTGATGTTATGTAATTTCATGGAGTTTTGCCCCTACATCAATATTGTAATGCATTCTTAAAGGATGCCGACTTGCCAAGTATCCATATTGATATAATCCATGTAGTTCTTCTGATTGCTGTAGGCTACGCTTTTATTGTTAACTTGGGTATATAGGTACACGTATAGTAAAGCACTATGTTTCCATCCTAACAGATAAATATATAAAAACACACGAGTTTAGTACACATATGACATGTGGATAACAAAAGTGCTCCAAAGAATTGTTACCTAATATTTTTGACACCGTTGGTATGCTTATCAGATTACTACTTCTAAAATCATTTTTATCATTCTTTAGGATTCAGCATGACTATTGTGGTGCAGTTTAGTGTACGAGTTTGCTTTTTTGATAATCACACCTTAGAGGTAACTTTTCATCCATTGTTTCATCTGAAACAATAGAAAATCTCCTTAAAGCATGAGACGCGCTAGGGAACATTAGCTCTTTGGAGCTTAAGTGCAAGGTGCTAGGAAAAGAACATGAGCCTTAATTAGATGAGTTAGACAATATGTGAAAAGACGAATAATATTAAGTTTTAGAGCCTTCATTCATGGAAGTTCAATTCCTATTTTTGTCTTTAAACTTTCATGCCTGTTCTTTTGTCATTTAAACTCTAAACACGCTATCTTAGTCCCTAAACTTTATTATAGTCTCCAAACATTTTTCATCATTTTGGTGAACAAGCAATTTGCTAAAATAATTTTTTACTCGGAATTTAGGGTCTAAAAAGCTTGAAAGTTAGGGATCAAAATGGAACTTATAGCTCAAGGACCAAAAGAAATGAAGGCCTTGTTTAAGGCTTTAACATTAGTAAGAGAGTGATTGTCTTTACTACAGTCATCCTAAAAGTTCTCTCCTGTGGTTCTTTTACGTCCTAGATGGTTGAAGCTTAGGAAGGTGCTTAGGGTGCATCCAACTAGCTCACTTCCCCTTGTGGTTGCATAGGTGCACTTTCCGAAACAGGGGATGTTACTGACAAATATTTTGATATCCTTGTTAGATTAGTGTGATTATCCATGTAGTCTCACAAGTACCATTTAAATATAGCTGTTGTTGGAATCATTTTGGAGGATTATTTGTTTATTTATTTAAGTAGAAAGAAATGAATCTTCTTCTACCTTCCTTGCTGTACCATGTTTATCTTGTTCATTTTCAGGTGGCTGAAAGGACTCTGTTTTTATGGAACAATAGTCACATTGAGAACCTAATAAAAAAGAACCTGATTTTGCCGATTATATTTCCTGCGCTGGAGAGAAATTCAAGAAACCATTGGAATCAGCATGTACAAAACTTGACACAAAACGTCCGAAAGATCTTCTTGGATGCTGACCCTGAGCTGTTGAGGAATGTTTGCTTAAATTTCAAGAAGAAGAGACACACGAGAAGGATACGAAATCTAAGCGCGAGGCTAAGTGGAAACGCTTAGAGGAGATAGCTGCTGTGAAATCTGCAAGTAATGAAGCAGTTCTTGTCTCTTCCAAAGTAGCCTTACGAGCACCATCTGGCTAGCTAGCTAACAACAGAACTTCAAATGGGGTGTTCAGCAGATTTTGTTTTCCAATTGGTATGTGGGCATAAAAGGTTATCTAATCACCTCACCATGCGATCAAAACAGCAGCCGCAGTTAAATTGTTGGTCCCATTATGAACAAATTGGATTGAGGTGAAGGGAGAGAGTTGATATTGGTGCTGGTATGCATTTCATGAAAAAGCTCAAATTTCTATTTTGCATGCATTTTCTGTGTATATGTGATTGGGAGGGGGTTGGATTCGGGTCTGCCAGACCCAGGTATCCTTGAAAAATTTCTGTTTTATTGTTGAATGGGTGAAAAGCAAGAACGAAATTCAATTTTTTTCATAAATGTGCTCATCAGTATCTGGATGATGGTCCTTGTAGTTTACTGCTTCTTCTGTAATTCAAGTTATTGGTTTCTTTTCTTCTTTCCCTTTCTGGGTACTTCTGGATTTCTGTTTGTTTGAGCAAATGATATATACTCTGAGATATTCTAGCAGGAGGTATATACAATCTCTTATCATCTGCCTTTATGTCTATGTTTATTTTGTCCTAGTTAATATCATCGGGCTCTTTATGTCTATGTTTATTTTGTCCTAGTTAATTTCGTGTCAATTGGAGTTCAAACATGAACTCTTGATATTGATAACATTAATCAACTATTAATTCAAATATGATTAAGTGAATAAGACATTAATTCTGGTTCTTTCGATAATAGATTGAAAATGAACGATATATCGGTTGTGAACATCGAAGTCCAAAATTTAGCAGGTTAAAAGGTTCAAAGCCCCATGGCAACCAGACATATATTTGTTGTTTTTGGAAGGCAATTAATCTAAAAAAACAGGTCCATATTTTAAAGTTCATCCGGAGATTGATTCCATTCAAGAGTGACTCTAAATTGATTCCATTCAAGAGTGACTCTAAACGGCAATGGGGATTTTGTAGCCTGTCATTTTGGATGCAGAAAGTATGAGTTTGGGTCATCCAATGGTTTTAGCTTGATACCTAAAAGTCTTTGCCAGCTTTGAATGTGTTGATCAATCTTGTTTGTCCTCCACCATCAATCACCAATAAGCCACCCGTGTAAGTCATGCAAGGCTCGCAAGAACTGCAGAACGCATGCTCCCAACTCTCCACTACTCTTGTTGCAGAGAGTAGAGATAGAAATGCAGAACGCATTAGACCAGATCTTCAAGGCCATTCAAGGACTTAATTCTGCATTATGAGATACTACATCCATGTGTAACTAAGAGCATAGTAATGCAGAACGTATAGGTAACAATTCTTTGGAGCTCTTTTGTTATCCACATGTCATATGTGCACTAAACTTGTGTGTTTTTATATATTTATCTGTTAGGATGGAAACATAGTGCTTTACTATACGTGTACATATACCCATACCCATGTTAACAATAAAAGCATAGTCTACATCAATATTTTAATGCATTTCTAAAGGATGCGGACTTGCCAAGTATGAATTTCTAAAGGAGTAGCGGTCGGGATACTCAGAAATCCCACTTCGATTCTTCTTGTAATACCCCGCAGTTGTAATACAAATACCCGGCGGTCCAAAGGAGGTATAACTAAATAAATAAATAAAATAAAGAAGAAAAAAAAAAGAAAAAAAGAGAGAGAGAGAGAGAGAGAGAAAAGAAGGAAATGACAGGCGCAGTCAGTCACTCCCAACGTCCCATCCCTCATCTGAGACCCGTGGGAATAAAACGGGTGAGAGTGGGTGTTTGAGGAAGGAAGAAGGACTAAAACTTGTCGAAAGGAGAAGGCACCGGAGGTAGGAGACTGAAACCCACGCTCGCCGGAGAAACTTGAGCGCTAGATCCACGGGTGTTCGGCGGTCGACTTTGGATGGATACAAACCGAAGAGGGAAGTCGAACGAAGGGAGAACGCCAAGGTACGTTCATGGGTTTTTGAGAACTTCTACCGTTAGATTCATCCCCTAACCTTCATGGGATTGACCCGATTTCAGTTGCTATGTGTTTGCGGGAGGACGATCCACGAGATTTGAGGAGGATTGTGGGCGTCGGAAACGAATCAGAGGGCGAGGCGACGAAGAGCATGGGGTGAGTGAAAGAGAAAGGGGGGTCGGGGGAAAACGAGGGTTCCGCGTCTTGCGCGGGCCTTCGCTACGCATGGCCCAGCGCGGTCCTGCGTGCGTCCCGCCCTACCCACCACGGGTGCGCGAACCGAGGAGCAGCCGGCCCGACCCAAGCAGAGGTCCAGCCGACCCGACTTAATTGGGTCGGTTTGGCCCTTTCGATTTAATTTAACTCCGATCTTGGCACCATTTCATGGTATTCTCATTTTGCACTAGGAATTATCTGATGAGTTTGACAAATTTTGGAACCCTCTAGAGACTCAAATCCGAACAAAAAGTGTCACGCTTTTCAGGTAAGTGGCACCCCGGAACTTTGGATTTTACCTATGCTCATATGCATGAAATTTATGATATAAAAAGGTATATTTTAGGCATTTGAACTGAGATGACACATGTTGAATGAGATTATGTATGTTTGCTGAAACATTACTCAAACGCGTATGCACTACTTGTAAACTGAGATTCATGACTAGCTTTCCATGATTAGATCATTATGTTATGCCTCTGTCACTTATGTTATGGAGGAATAGATTCATAATGGAGATGATGCAAAATCAAATTTCAACAAAAGCTGTGAAGTACCTCACACCATTTGAAGTTTGGTATGGTTACAAACCTTTCTTAAAGTTCATTAGAGTATTTGGGTGTCTTTCCTTCACTTACATTCCACCGGTCAAGCGTGATAAGCTCGACAAAAAGGCAGAAGCTGCCATCTTTGTTGGGTATAGCATTATATCAAAAGCTACAGAGTTTTTCAACCACACATTAGTTGTGTTATTGTGAGCCGGAATTGGGAAGAACTGACGAATCTGGGAAGAACTGAAGAAGGTGAATCAGATTTCTAATGCACCAAACAATTTCTTTGGTAGCATGTTAGAAGAGTCTGAAGATGAACGACAAGATGCTTTGGTTGATGATGCACCTGTCAGCAGAGGAGCTTTCAATGATCGAGAAAAACAAAACTTGGGAGTTGGTTGATCGACCTCTAAACAGAAAGATAATTGGAATGTTAGAAGAGTCTGAAGATGAACGACAAGAAGATAAACGACAAGATGTTTTGATTGATGATGCACCTGTCAGAGGAGGAGGAGGAGCTTTCAATGATCGAGAAAAACAAAACTTGGGAGTTGATCGACCTCTAAACAGAGAGATAATTGGAGCAAGATGGGTGTTGAAAAAAGCGTAGGCCTCTAAACACAAGATGGGTGTTGAAAAAAGCTTAGGCCTCTAAACACAAGATGGGTGTTGAAAAAAGCTTGGAGTTCACAGTATCTAAACACAAGATGGGTGTTGAAGTTCACGGTATCTAAACAAAGATGGGTGTTGAAAAAAGCTTGGAGTTCACAGTATCTAAACAAGGATGGGTGTTAAAGATCTAAGGAGGAATGTTAAATCATGTATTTATTTAGATTTAGTTTTGATTAGATTTTATTTTGATTTATGTACTGGTTTGTTGATAGATTTTTTGAATATCTTTTGTATTTTTGTATTCAATGTATGAATATGGAGCATTCTTGCTCTCCAAAATTCAATTCTTGCTCTCCAAAATTCAATTCTTGCTCTCCAAAATTCAATTATCTAAGGGATCATTCAATCAATCCCTCTTTCAAATAAGCATTGAAGTTGAAGGCTCAAGCGGCCCAATTGACCTATTGTTTGATTTGGCACGCTCAATCGCCTGTTGCAATAATATGAACATCATCAAATCACATGCAGAGTTACATCTACAGTCAATCACGCCTAGACAACCTCATCCAAAATAACTTCATGTTGCCCTCTGCCACATGCGGCATAAAAGACGCACCTTCTTCTTCAGCCCTTTTAGCTAACATCTTTGCCCGCTCAAGCTCTTGCTGCAACTCCAGGTTCTGCTTCAAAGCCCGGGAAAGTGGAGGGCTAAAGGATATATCAACAAGAGTCAGCTCATCCAATATAAGGTTGAATTCTTTAGCACGTGGACCCAGTGCCTCAAGCATGAGAGCCGAGACATGAAACCTGTTGCTCAGAAGCTCATCAGCACTGAATTTAGAGATCACACTATTCAGGCTCGCAAATCCAATATCAGGGAGAACTCTCTTGTGGTTTTGGTGGAAAAAAGCCACAGGGAGGTGAGAAATATCGGGGTGAAAGAATACCCGTACAGTCGCGTTTACCTTCACAAGATCTTTGGTGTAGAACACAGAATAGAAAGTGTGAGGCTGCTTACTAATATCAAATACAAAGGGATTTTGCAGCCATGGAATAAAAAAATGAATTCCTTCGCCTACAGACTTGTCTTTGTCCGGTCGACCTCGAAACCGATCGTGGACCACCGCTCGTTCACCCTCGCGGACGGTGAACATAAAACTCCTTACAACTGTTACAACGCCAACGCCTAAGCCGACACACAGAGCAACTTTGGTGAGCATAATCAGGCTTTAGGGTTTAGGAAATCAATCTCCAGGGGAGAGATTGGGGCTCAAAGATTCTTATGAACTATAACCGAAAACAAAAAAAAAAAAAAAAAAAAAAAAAAAAAAAAAAAAAAA
>NW_019268523.1:436384-481113 GCF_002738365.1 Cucurbita moschata | reverse complement strand
AAAACTATATATAAAACTATATATAAAACTATATATAAAACTATATATAAAACTATATATACTATATATATATATATGGACAATTTATCCGGTTATTCTAAAAGAGAAGAAAATAATGATTTCAAGTAAATTTGCTTATTTATTTGATAGGGAAGTCTGTGAGCTGCACCTATGGGCCTCCCGTGGGCTGGGCTGGTTAAGCTGGGAGGCCCGTGGGTTGGGCTGCTTAAGCTGGGCCTCCCGTTTGGTTGGGCTGCTTCAGCTGGGAGGCCCGTGGGTTGGGCTGCTTAAGCTAGGCCGTTTGGGCAAGGCGGCCGTGGGCTGGGCTGCTTAAGCTGGGAGGCCCGTGGGTTGGGCTGCTTAAGATATGCCGCCCGTGGGTTGCGCTGCTTAAGCTGGGCCTCCCGTTTGGTTGGGCTGCTTAAGCTGGGCGCCCGTGGGTTGGGCTGCTTAAGCTAGGCCGTTTGGGCAAGGCGGCCGAGTGTCGGGCCACTTCTTATGTTCTCAAGACCCTTCTTCAAAACCCTTCTTCTCAAGAATGATGAATAGCTTCTTCTCAAGAACGACTCACCTGCTTACCAAGGTTGCTGGCTTTGCTGTTGGCGTCGGCGTGGTATACTCGGTTCTTCTTCAAAACCCTTCTCAAGAATGATGAATAGCTTCTTCTCAAGAACGACTCACCTGCTTACCAAGGTTGCTGGCTTTGCTGTTGGTGTCGGCGTGGTATCCTCGGTTGTCAATGCCTCTATGTACACCGTCCGCATGGGTGAACGAGCAGTCATCTTCCATCCATTTGGAGGTCGTACAGACAACACCATCGTCGGTGAAGGAACTCATTTCTGCATTCCATGGCTTCAAAAGCCCTCTATATTCAATATTCGTGTTCGACCTTACACTTTCAGTTTTGTTTCCTATACTAAGGATCGTCAAGAGGTGACTTTGACGGTGCGTGTTCTCTTTCATCCTGATATCCCTTACCTCCCACATAATCATCAAACTCTCCCTTCTATTAACCATAAGGATCTGGATGCTGTGGTCTCCAAATTCACCTCTCATGAGCTTGTGGCTAACTTGATGGATGTCTCCGCTCTTATCCGTGAGGCACTGGCTGCCAGGGCTACAGAATCACATATTGTCTTAGATTACGTATCCTTCACTAATGTCTCCTTTAGTCCAGAATTTTCCAGGGCTTGCGAGTCCGAGCAGGTTGCGCAGCAACGCCAAAAAATGCTATTGTTGAGAGAAGCTAAAGAAGAAGAAAATATCCGAGCTGCTACTGTTTGGGATGAGGCCTTTAAGGTTGCTGTTAGTAAGTTTGCATCAAAGCATCAAAACATGCCCAAGTTTGAAGATGTATAATATCCTGTGATTTAGAAGAACTAGTTTGATGGATAGCTTATGCATATCAATGGCATTCTGAATTTTTTTTTTTTTTTTATCTGGGTTTTTGTTTTTGGGTTCATTTTTAATTTGAGTTTTTGTTTTTTTTTAAGAATTTCGACTTCTATTCTTTTTTGTTTCTTCTTCTATTTTGACCGAATAAAATATGAGTGTGAAACATGAAACCAAAAACTTAGAGCTGAACGGAAGTGCCAAAATAAAAAATGTGTCTAAATTGATTTTGTTTTTTAGAAGTTGTGTGAGTTGATTTTGTTTTTTAGAAGTTGTGTGAGACGTCAATTTTCTAAGGATTAGTCTTAATTGACATAAGAACATGACGTAGCTAGTTCATAAAATCAAGAAATGCAAACAAAAACATAAAGGGTTCGATAACATGATGAAGTTATAGGTTACGGTGACAATGAGGATTTTGTATCGAACTGAAGTCTTTGCTGTGGTAGAGATGACGAGAAGATTAGTATTCGATCAGGGTGAGTTAAATTCAATCATTTTTTATCCTTAAATAAATGTTTGCTTCATTATTTTTCGTCTCTTCTTGCAATCCATACTCCGAACTTGGGCTCTTGATGTTATGTAATTTCATGGAGTTTTGCCCCTACATTTGATGTTATGTAATTTCATGGAGTTTTGCCCCTACATCAATATTATAATGCATTCCTAAAGGATGCCGACTTGCCAAGTATCCATATTGATATAAGAAGTTGAATAGACTTCTAAGATAAAAATAAAAGATCTTGAGAGTGTCAAGATGACAACGTTACACGTGCGAGAACAAACTAATTTTTCTATCTAGAATTGTCCACCTGCGAGAACAAACTAATTTTTCTATCTAGAATTGTCCCCGACCACCATTTTGATGATTGCTTCGCTTGGCCTCAGCATCTGCCCAAATAAGTCCAATCTTGACTTGTTGTTCGGCTATAAGCGTCCAGATCTTAGCAGTCTCATAATCTTGGAAGGCAACTTGCTTTCGCTCCACAGAGTCAGAAAATTCCCTGCTGAATTTGAAGGATGTGATACAAAAGTCTTCCAGAACAACGCCAAATTGTTTGGCTCGTTTTGACAGGATCTCGCGGATTGAAGAAGAGATCACTGGCAGGTCGATCGAAAAATTTTCCGCAGTGGATTTAGAGATGACATAATTCAGAACCTCAAGTAAGATTGATTTGATTACCTGTTAAAAATGTAGAGAACAAAATCTAAAGGTATCGAACTAATCTTGGTTTGATTCATATAATTACTGTTTTTATGTAATGGAAAGAAAATGAGGGTAATAATTGGTGTTAGCAAATCAGAACATTGAAAATAATAAACTAATAATTTAACATTACCTCATCAGCATGATTGTTACCCAAACTACTGACCATTGATGACAGCTGAGTGATATCTGGGCGAGAAAGAGTCCTTACGGTGACGGTAACTGGCTGGAAGTGTTTTGTTCGACATTGGAAAGTGAGTTCCTGAGGTCGTGTAGTGATGTCTACAATGAAAGCTTGCTGAACCCATGGAAGCAAAAAGTGTTTTCCTTCCCCGACAGTCTTTTCGTTTATTCGACCTTGAAACCGATCAAAGATTACAGCTCGTTCACCTTCACGTACAGTGTACACGGAGGCACTAAGAACTGACACGAGACCAACACCAACGGTGGTAACAGCTCTCTTCAACCAAAAAAGGCGGCTAATCATTCTTTTATTAGGGTTTAGTAAATCGAAGTTCGCAAGGGATTTGGATGGGAAGTTGTAACGAAACAGAAGACTATATTGCGATTTGGAATTGAAGGGGAAGATTTGGGCCGCCCGTGGGCTGGGCTGCTTAAGCTGGGAGGCCCGTGGGTTGGGCTGCTTAAGATGTGCCGCCCGTGGGTTGCGCTGCTTAAGCTGGGCCTCCCGTTTGGTTGGGCTGCTTAAGATGGGCGCCCGTGGGTTGGGCTGCTTAAGCTAGGCCGTTTGGGCAAGGCGGCCGAGTGTCGGGCCACTTCTTATGTTCTCAAGACCCTTCTTCAAAACCCTTCTTCTCAAGAATGATGAATAGCTTCTTCTCAAGAACGACTCACCTGCTTACCAAGGTTGCTGGCTTTGCTGTTGGCGTCGGCGTGGTATACTCGGTTCTTCTTCAAAACCCTTCTCAAGAATGATGAATAGCTTCTTCTCAAGAACGACTCACCTGCTTACCAAGGTTGCTGGCTTTGCTGTTGGTGTCGGCGTGGTATCCTCGGTTGTCAATGCCTCTATGTACACCGTCCGCATGGGTGAACGAGCAGTCATCTTCCATCCATTTGGAGGTCGTACAGACAACACCATCGTCGGTGAAGGAACTCATTTCTGCATTCCATGGCTTCAAAAGCCCTCTATATTCAATATTCGTGTTCGACCTTACACTTTCAGTTTTGTTTCCTATACTAAGGATCGTCAAGAGGTGACTTTGACGGTGCGTGTTCTCTTTCATCCTGATATCCCTTACCTCCCACATAATCATCAAACTCTCCCTTCTATTAACCATAAGGATCTGGATGCTGTGGTCTCCAAATTCACCTCTCATGAGCTTGTGGCTAACTTGATGGATGTCTCCGCTCTTATCCGTGAGGCACTGGCTGCCAGGGCTACAGAATCACATATTGTCTTAGATTACGTATCCTTCACTAATGTCTCCTTTAGTCCAGAATTTTCCAGGGCTTGCGAGTCCGAGATTGACGCAACATTCAGAGATGACGCAACATTCAGAGATTGACGCAAACGTACTTGACCCTCTCACTTCAAGATATAGCAAATACTGTTAAACTCAACAGTCCTAAGGAAGCTGAAATGCATGTGCTACAAATGGTAACTTCAGAATCGCAGGATTATTCTATTAATCAGCATCCATCTCTAGTAATATCAGTTTTTGGTACAATTTTAGATCCAGGACGGTGAGATTTTTGCAACGATTAATCAGAAGGATGGAATGATTCATACTGTTTTCTTTAAATATATGGTCATCTGTACCAATTTCAAAGACCAATCCAGCTCAATTGTTCCGACTATTTCAAGATTTATCTCTTCTTGCAACCAGGAGCAGATTCTTTTAGCGCCTGAAAAATGTAAAGTTGTCTATGAGTTATTACTGTCATCCCTGCCCAAGCACTAACATCAGGTCTAACATCAGCTCTGACATCAGGTCGATGAGGAGTACTTAAAGGAGTACTTACTGTAACCGTAATCACCCGTTGGAGTGAGCATCCCTTCTCGGACGGCCTCTTTAGGCGTTGCACCGCCAACCCGCCTAAACACTATCCCGGTCTTCCTCCATCCCTTGCCTCTGTTGTCAGTGGGTGAAGATGTGAAGACCGCTACTGTGTGCCGAAAATTGTGTTTGGTTGAAAGGAGTTTGAACTTCCTCTTCTTCTGTTTTATAAAAGGTGTAGTGAGAAACACAAACTGCCTCTTCTTCTTCTGTTCTATAAATAAGTTCTATATAAATTCTAAACAACAAGCTTTTCATATAAATAACCTTTTTATATAAATTCTAAACACTCTATGTGAATTCTAAACACATTCTGTGAAATTAGGCGAAGTTCGTCTTCGCCAACCGAACACAACTGGTGTATAATTCAAGTTTGTTTGCCCACACATATATATGTATTGAGTGCATGCTTAATCAACTTGCCATTGCACCAAGTCCAAGTCATTCAATTCATATCTTGCTTCTAGTCAAAGTCTCTAAAATGCATATCTAGACCTAAAATGCATATCTTACTTCTAGTCAAGGTCTCTAAAACGTAACCGGTAGATTATGATAGATTATGATGACATCCCAAGTTTTATATTTCAATTTAGTTGTAGTAATGATGCGTAACAAAACAACATTTATCTAAATTAAGGGCATGAAAAAACAAAGTTACAAAAGGCCCTCGGACGAAATCAACTTGATTAACCAATCATATTCATTTCTATTGGAGAGGAATATGGGAATATCCGAATCTATAGCTCTATTTGTGGACCAGTTTCCCATTTTCATCGACAAATCCGCCTTCATTTTTCAACCTAGGTTACCACTCGCAGCTTCCTATATATTCCTCATTTCAGCCTCATTACCGTACACTGCCATTACTTTCTCTCCGATCTATTTAATTACCCATTCATAAACATGGCCAAGATTAAGATCGGGATTAATGGTATTCGTTTCTTTCTCTTTTTTTTTTTTGTATGTTTTTTCGTTTTCGATCTTGAGTTTTCTGGATCTCCATCTTATGTCTTCTGCATTTTGGTTATGATCAAGGATTTGGAAGGATCGGTCGCCTTGTTGCTAGAGTGGCCCTGCAGAGTGATGATATCGAACTTGTTGCTGTTAATGATCCCTTCATCACCACTGATTACATGGTAAGCTTACGGATTTACTCCTAGATTTGTACGTGTATGTTGTTCTGATCTAGATCCGAAGTAACTCGGTCTTCTGTAGCCAGCCATTTCCGTAACACACGAGTATATAGTTCTTATCTTCTTTAAAGATAGTTTCAGTCTTTGAATCCAAACCTCGTCCTCCGAATTTTAATACTTGTCCAAGGACTGGAGCTAGATTCTTATGTTTCTGTTCTCGTCTATTTGTGTTGGATCTTTATTTGGCTCCCTGTCATTTGCAGACCTACATGTTCAAGTATGATAGTGTACACGGCCAGTGGAAGCACCACGATATCAAGGTCAAGGACAGTAAGACTCTTCTCTTCGGGGAAAAAGCAGTCACCGTTTTTGGTATTAGGTATTTTTGTGATCTTTCTTCTTCTACTTCGATTTTTTAGCGATCGGACAGTTAAGCATTTGATTTTTCTAACTATCTGACAATTAAGCATTTTTATTCATTAGGAACCCGGATGAGATCCCATGGGGAGAGGCTGGAGCTGAATATGTAGTTGAATCCACTGGAGTTTTCACTGATAAGGACAAGGCTGCTGCTCATTTGAAGGTTTGTTGAGTATAGTTAATACGCATATTCATGATTATCTATGTTATTTTAATGTTACCTCTAATGTTGGTAGATGTAGACTTACGTACTTTCAAGATTTGTTATTATTATTTTCACTAGGAATAGCCCTTTAGCTGGAGTAATTAATACAATACTTTAGGATTGTTTTCGGAATAAACCTTCTTTGTAAAATTTCAATGGGTTTTCCTTTTTAATTTACTATCATATTTCAATGGGTTAGCAATGTATTTGGTTCAAAACCACTGCATGGTGTTAGACTCTTTTATCTTCGAAATGATATAACAATTTTTTTTATTATACATAATACCTTGGTGATTTCTGATGTCTTTAAGACATATTTAGTAGTGAGAATAAATCCTTGTTTAGGTTTATGCTTCTCATCAACAAAGTATATCTGGTTATTTCCACTAACTAGATTCTCGGATAAGTTTTCAGGGTGGTGCAAAGAAGGTTATCATCTCCGCACCAAGCAAGGATGCCCCGATGTTTGTTGTTGGTGTGAATGAGAAGGAGTACAAGGCAGATCTCAACATTGTTTCCAATGCTAGTTGTACTACCAACTGTCTTGCTCCATTGGCGAAGGTAGTTTAATCGTTTTAGATAATTGGTGCTTAATTCATTTTGAAGAAATTATAAATTGACTTTTTCAGAAGTTAACCTAGCTTTATGCATCAGGTTATCAATGATAGATTTGGTATTCTTGAGGGTCTCATGACGACTGTCCATTCCATCACTGGTATGTACTATCCTCCTCCAAACATCCTTACTAAATGTGCAGTAAGTTCTGCAATTGCTTACCGTTTTACTTATGCAGCAACCCAAAAGACTGTTGATGGACCATCAATGAAGGACTGGAGAGGTGGAAGAGCCGCTTCCTTCAACATCATTCCCAGCAGCACTGGTGCAGCTAAGGTAGTTTTTCAGGATTTACGCATGTCCTTGTCATATCCTCTAATCCATTCACTTGTTCTAGTAACAAATTTAGCTTGCTTATACACTGATTCCAAAATTGGATGTTTCATTTATTAAATAATTTGACTAAGATCATTGCTTTTACTCATGCGTAGGCCGTTGGTAAAGTTCTGCCTGCTCTAAATGGAAAGTTGACAGGAATGGCTTTCCGTGTTCCCACTGTTGACGTCTCTGTTGTTGACCTCACTGTTAGGCTTGAAAAGAAGGCCACTTACGAAGATATTAAGGCTGCCATCAAGTAAGAACCAACGAATGTTGGAATTTCATAATGAACTTGATTCCTACGAATGAGAATTTCTCCTTCATGCTAAGTCGAATTTCTTGTTTGCTTATCAGGGAAGAATCAGAGGGCAAGCTGAAGGGAATTCTTGGGTACACAGAAGATGATGTTGTTTCAACCGACTTTGTTGGTGACAGCAGGTCAGTGGTGTAAACAATGCATTATTCTACGGTTATTACACAAGATGTGAATTTCGTATATATCATTTGCTATTGTTACTGTCACAGGTCTAGCATTTTTGATGCCAAGGCTGGCATTGCTTTGAACGACAACTTCGTGAAGCTCGTCACTTGGTATGACAACGAGTGGGGATACAGGTAGGAAATTATCTGATTCTTGTATGCATTGCTTTTATGCAACTGCGGAATAAGACATTAAATTTGTTTTTTTCTTCTACACCTATGCAGTTCACGTGTGATCGACCTGATTCGTCACATTAGCTCTGTTCAATAAATGCGTTCTCTAAGATTATGAAGGTGGGGAGTGTTTGGATCTGTGGATTTTCTCCACTATTAGGCCCTGAGGTTCAGAGCAGGGATTTTTAATTTTAGCGTGGAGTTTGAATAACCGGAGGATTAGGGATTATGATGAAAATTTTGTTGGAACCTTGTGTTTGTGGCCTCCCAATTTCTTTTTGAGGGACGGATTTGGAATCCTGTTTTTTCCTTTCAAATGATAAGTTGGCACTTTTTTTATTGGGTTTATCCATTCTTAATTGTGCGCCATTATGCTCTACAAATAGCCCTTATTTTGAAACTTGATCCTTTATGCGAGTATGGAATTTTTTAAAGAAAATTACCTTTCCTTATTTTCCGGGTTTTCAACTCATTTCAGTTTACAGACTAAAAATTGAAACTCACATATGACGAGCCCAAGAAAAGAGAATCTACCATTGTCACATACGTGATGTTCGTAACTTCGATGCTCAAACTAAAAATTACAACTATCAATTTATTTTAAAGTTCTAATTGAGTTATATTTAGCCAATAGAAGTATATAAAAGGAGAAAAAAGGATGCATGTGTATTGGAAGAACAATTTGCAATGGGAAAGTTTTCTCTTTTCTTGCTTTCATTGAATATGAAAAGAAAGTTATTCCATTGTTGGAAGTAGAAAGTAGGCACCAAAAAAATGATTCATTATTTGCAAAAACAGCACATACCCGAAGCTGCTGTGTGGTGTGGCGAAGTCATCGGCCATTCTTCCTTCACACTCTTTCTATTGGACTTGGAGCTTCACTTGCATATGATTCTGCTTTACTTTGTTATGATTCGGATATTTTCTAATCTTTTATCGTTGGATTTGACTTGATGTTTCTTGGCGTCTTTCTGTAGCTTCCATTGTTCCCCACCAGTTTGACTACAAGAAGATAGAAAGAAAGAAACATCACTAAATTTCACCATCAATTATTTGAACCCACCAGAAGACAATGGTACCAAAATGGTTAGAAAGAAAGAAACATCACTAAATTTCACCATCAATTATTTGAACCCACCAGAAGACAATGGTACCAAAATGGTTATGAAGTGGGTCATTGTTACACTTACATAAGTGTTATGAACCCGATGGTGGGGTAAAATTTTCAATCCGATATGTGAAAGTGTAAAGTGTGGTATATACCATAGAGATCCATTTATGCACACATTTTTGTTTGACACGCCCATGTGAAGCTGCCCTAAAAGCAAAGAAAAAGAGAGGTGAGATGTGGTGGTGCATTATTGGTGTTAAAAGGAAGCTAAGAAGGCAGGTTGATTGACACAAAGAAGTGAGTGGTTTTAAAGTTAAAAGCTGCTTACTCACATGCCTCTCTCTCTCTTTTGCTTTCGCCTTGGCTTTGGCCACCCCCCCATTCCCTTCCCCCAATCAACACCAAATCTTCCTCTTTATTTTCCTCTCTCTCTCACACATACATCTAATCACATCATTTCCTTTAAACTACTAATATTATAATTAATATTAAATAATAAATCCGCAACTATTGTAAATAATAAAAAAATATTGATAAAATAGAGTCTGAAATTTATAGATCACCTTGTCCTAGTTATGATTTTAAAGACATCTTTTATGCACTCAAACAAAAGTGGTCCTACTTTTATAGTCTCTCATATTTGATTTTGACACATCACTGTTTTTTTCTTTCATTAGGTAAAAATTATTTAAAAAAATAAAAACCTTATTATTTCTTAAAATGGTGTACTTGAAATGGAATAGTTTTAAGTATGTATTATTAAAGTATTAAGAATAATTTTGCAAACTGAGAAATAGAAAATTTTTAAAAATATTGTCATGAAACCAAGGAAACAACCAAATATGAATCAAATCACAAATATCCATCGTTGGCTTTGATTTGCTTTTCCATTATTATTACTCATTACTTCCATTTCTTTTATTTTATTTTTATTTTCACAAAAAATATTAAAAAAAGAAAAAGAAAAAAGGCTTTTCTCATTCTCTCCCCCACTGATTCAGCTTGTTTCTTCCATCATTGCATCTACCAACATCGCTACTAATGTCAATGGTACGGTTATGTCTCTTACATTTTTTAAAATAAAACTTATATTTTATTTACAAATTATTTACAAATTCCATATGTATTATATTTTATGAGAATATTCCTATAATTATGCTTTTACTTTTTATCTTTATTTTCTTTCTATAAATTATTAGGGAGTAAATTGAGTTAATATTTTATATCCGTTAATTTTTTAAGATTTATAATGTGTGGCCGTTCATTTTCAATTTAAAATTCAGCGTTATTTTACGACATTGAAACGCCATAGTTATTGGAGTTGCCAGTATTTGGTTTTGCTTCCATCTCTCTCACCGTTACGACCTTTGTTCACAGCTTTTTTCTTCCAAGGAAAAAAACAAGGCCTGATTCCTTTTTCCTGAATTCAGAGCTTTTTCTGTTCCCAATAATGGCTGCTCCACACCCTTTCTCCCTCTGTCATCTTCTTTGATTTCCCGCCAAAACTCTCGTCTTCAACCTTTTTCCAACCCTTCCACTGCCCAACAGTTTCGTCTTTCTCCTTCTCAATTCCCTTTTTTGTGCTAATTTAATCCAGGGTCTCTCTCAAAACTCCCAATTTTTTTTGTTTACATTCAAAAGGGATTTCAATCTGTGGCTTTTTTGTGCCACTTTCTGCTATTTATTTACTTATTAATGCCTCCGACGTATTTCCCTCTCCGGTGGGAGAGCACCGGCGACCAGTGGTGGTACGCTTCTCCGATCGATTGGGCGGCTGCCAATGGTCATTATGATTTGGTCCGGGAGCTCCTTCGGTTAGACAGCAACCACCTCATCAAACTTACATCTCTCCGCCGGATTCGTCGCCTCGAGACCGTTTGGGACGACGAAGAACAGTATCACGACGTCGCAAAATGCCGCTCTGAGGTCTCTCGAAAACTCTTACTGGAGTCCGAATCGAAGAAGGGGAAAAACTCCCTAATCCGGGCCGGCTACGGCGGGTGGTTGATTTACACCGCCGCTTCCGCAGGCGATTTGGGGTTCGTTCAAGAACTGCTCCAGAGAAACCCTTTACTTGTTTTCGGAGAAGGAGAATATGGGGTCACTGATATCCTCTACGCCGCCGCCCGGAGTAAGAACAATGAAGTATTTCGGATTCTATATGATTTTGCAGTCTCCCCGAGATTCTCGACCGGGAGAGATGGGATTTTGGAGGAGCATATCGGAGAGATTCCAGCCGTTTATAAATGGGAAATGATGAACAGAGGTGTTCATGCCGCTGCCAGAGGAGGTAACTTAAAGATTTTGAAGGACCTTCTTGCGGATTGCTCCGACGTGTTGGCTTGCAGAGATGCCCAAGGATCTACAATTTTACATGCAGCCGCTGGAAGAGGACAAGTCGAGGTAATCTATATTATAATGGCTGTCTTTTTCTTACTTTCTTAATCATTGTTCATGCTAGACCTCCATGGTAATCTGATACGTGTTGAGAATCTTTAGCAAATTATAAGTATAAAATTGCCCGGGATTTGTATGTTAAGTTAGAACTTTTAGGAGTGAATGAAAAGAAGAAGTTGATGTTGTGCCCAAATGCAACAACAAAAAAATTCTGATACCCAATTGTTGTAGCAGAAGGAGGAGGAAGATCGATTGTACTCACACACGCATAAATAGAAATTAAACAAAAAGATACAAAGATTTACATGGTTTGGAGAGAAGAAATCCCCCTACATCTATGGATGGTAGTCAATCACTGTAACCAAAGAGTTTACAAAGTATATCTCACGCTACAAAGTCTCTCTTACAAAATTCTTCCCCGACATTAACGGAATTGTTTGGCTACTGTATGTGAGAACTGAAACATTGTTGACTATTGCAGGTGGTTAAATATCTTGTCCAAACATTCCCTATCATCAAATCCATAGATCATCAGGGAAACACAGCCTTGCATATTGCTGCTTGCAGGGGCCAATTGGCTGCAGTTGAGGCTCTTATTGCAGCATCTCCCTCATCCATCTCTCTAAGAAACAAAGCTGGTGAAACTTTTTTGCATAAAGCCATTTCTGGCTTCCAAACTCCTGCTTTTCGTCGACTTGACCGACAAATTGATCTTTTGAAGAATGTGATTTGTGGCAAAGTTCATAACATGGATGCCATTATCAATGCCAGAAACAACGATGGAAGGACTGCTCTTCACATGGCTGCCATTGGGAATGTTCACTCTGATCTCGTACAACTTTTGATGACTGCTCGGTCCATTGACTTGAACGTTCGAGACATGGATAGCATGACGCCGCTTGATTATCTTAAACAAAATACACATTCTGCATCAGCCGACATATTAATAAGGCAGCTGATTTCAGCTGGAGGAATGTTTGGTTGTCATGACTATAAAATGAGAAAGGCCATAGCTTCACGGTTGAAGATGCAGGAAATTGGAAGCAGTCCTGGGACCTCTTTTCGAGTCTCGGACAATGAAATATTGTTGTATACAGGCATTGAGAATGTGTCGGATATCATACCGGATCATGGCAGTGCAGGAATGAGCTCTTCCTCAGTTGAGTTTAGTCCATACGATTCAACAAATGAGAATCCCAACACTTCATCAACTATTAAGAAATCTGGTTCTGTAAACTCTGCAGCACATCGATTGAAAAGTGTCTTCCATTGGCCTCGAATCAAAGACAAGAAGAAAAGTGAGACGTCAAAGAAGCAAATGGATGAGGGCTCCATTGAAGAATCACAGAAGAAATACAGCAGTTCAGATGAAGCTCCACCCCCTTTAAGGCAAAGGTTTTCAAAGCCATTGGCTCTTCCCAACAACAAACGAACACTTTCAGTTAGGAGCAATCAATCCAGCCCGTCTGCTAAGAAGAAGCATGCTACTGGTCTAATGCGCGGAGTGGCTCAAGGCATGCCACACATAGTCATTCCCCATCGATCCCGGTCTAGCTCATTTTCGAAATCATCACTTTCTTCACCGGGGTCAGTAGATAAACTGAAGGGCATTTGTTTTGACAGTGATGGTGCAGGCCCATCTTGTTCAAACCAAGCCATTGACAACCAAACACCGAATCTCAAGAAACAAGGCTCAGTGGATAGGAAGTTGAGGAGCCAGTATTTCTGTTTTGGTGCAGGAAGCCTAATTGGGAAGACCACAGTTAGCAAGCAGCAGCAGAGCCAGAGTTACAAGCTTCCAGTGGTTTCGGTAACGTAGACGAGAACAAGACGGGAGACGAGCGACATCGCTGTCAGGACTTAACGTAGAAGAAGAGGATTAAACCGAGTAGCAAGTGCCAAACTGTCTGATATATAAGTATAACACAGTGGTTGGATTATATGATTTCAATAGCTAAGAGAGAGAGTCAACTTCAAGTAACTTACTGAAATGGCTTGTAACTTGCTCAATCTTTTCTGAAAGCGACTGATCTCTAGTCGTTTGTGAGTTTGTTTGCCTTTGCAATAGGTGCTTCCATTATTAAACTCATAACAATGCTTTATAATATAAAGTCGTCATTTATGTAGTGATGAAATCTTGCTCCATACATAGGAGTGGGACCCTGGCGATAGTTGACTGGCTTGTAATCACATCCGTCAAGGAATGTAAAATGGTGGCACTCCCCTTTCCACAACGTGACGCCCACGGTGGGAGCTGGCGTGCTCATCCTCCCGTCCGCCATGGCTTCACTGGTGTGGGGCCTGGCGTGACGAGGCTGGTAGTGTCGTGAGTGGTGGCACTGTACACGCTTTGGCATACACAGGCCACAACGTGGTGCTGGAGATTCAGACCACAATCCCTTCCATTCCCGATAAGCCATCCAAAAGGCCCCATGTGGAGAGGTGTCATTGGTGCCTACTTTGTCGTCGCCCTCATCGGCTACTGGATGTTCAGTTACTCTGTCAAAGACAACATTCTTCTCTAGTCTCCCTCGAGAAAGCCTGTGGCTCATTGCCACCGCCAAACATGTTCATCCTCGTCCATGTCATTGCCACTTACCTATGGACAAATTATTATCAGTAAGATCACCATAATATATTAGTATTTATATAACATGCTTTTTAATAGTAAATTAGGTATATCATTGTTCTTTAATATCAATTTAGGAGACCATTGAGGAGAAGAAATTTATTGAAAGAGATAGAGAAAATTATTGCATATAAAGTGTTCATTTGAAATAAAAGGAAAAAGGAAATGTAAAGTGATGCTCTTCTTTCGCAATCGGGCCCAATAAATGGAATTATTCATGAGCTCAACGTGTCCCTCTTGTTACAGTGACTTACAACATTAGATTAACTTTTATGAAAATATTTCTTATATGTATATGTATATGTATATGTATATATATTATTGGGAACGAGTATTAAAAATTTGATAATTTGATTTAAATTTAAAAGAAATATGGTTAATTCGATTTGAGGTTGATATTTGGGTTAATTAATTTGATGTCTAAATGGTTAATTGGCTCAGGGTTGAAAAGATGGATTTAGGGAAGGAATAAAGTGGCAAGGATTGAATAGCAATAAGCGGCACATGGGTGTGCGTGAAGGACCAATCCCATCGCTCCATTTTTTGTCCAACCCCCCCAAACTCCTCCTAAATCTTTTCCTAGATCCTCCCCCAAATCCCACCCTCCACGCGTCCCCATCTCCCAACTCCCTCTCCACGCGCGTCTCACCGTACGCGCTCCCACCCTCAAATATCTCATCTCCCGTATCTCACACGCTCGGAGGAGTGCGATCGGCTACGAATTCTGTCTAATACCGAACAACCACGTGTTGGCTCTCTGGAACCTACCAACTAAAAATAAATATATAAAAAAAGGGAGCTTCCCACTTCACGCTTCACGGAACATTACGCTTCCCCCAAGGCCAGCCACGTGTGCCCTACCTTTCGGCAGTGCTTGACACTCCCTCAATTCCTATTGGTTCTCGGTGGTCCCCACTTCCCCAAACAGAACCCAATTTGCTACCAGATTTGCATCTTTCTCCTGCTGGGTCCCACCTCTATAAGAAAACATATTCAACCAATTAACGTCGCGTCACTGTTTCTGTTTCGTAGCCATACAGCCACGTGTCCTTTTTTCTTTTTTCCCTTGAATTCTCTCACCCTTACTACTGTGCTTTCTTTTGCTTTTCTCTGGTTTTTCTCCTCCTATCCCTATTATCATCATCAACAACATGGCTCTCTCTGTCACACTCCAAAACGCGATGCCTTAACTCCGCTTATTTTTTCTTTCTTCTTTTGTTTTTGTTTCTTCGTTATGGATGGTGGTGGAGCAGCGGCGCGCCCCATGCTTGGATCTTGTGGTAAGACGATTATCCATCCGATAATGATGAGATTCCGCCCGATTGCGCCTAAGCCTGTCGTCGGACCCTCTGTTTCCCTTGGTACATCGTCAGTAGACAGTAAGAACTCCTCGATTTCCAAACCACGGACGAAGAGGAAGTACGTTAGGGTTAGGAGATATAATAGGAAGAAGAAAACTACGAGGAACACCACCGGCAGTACCGACGGTAACAAAAACGGCGAGTTCGTGGATCGTACGGCGCCGACGACGACGACACTGCAACTGCTACCGGAGCGACATATAGAGTTGGTTGGCGGTGGCGGCAGATCTGAGTGGTCGGAGAAGAAAAGGGAAGTTGGGAGGATGGAAAACGACGTAGTATTGGTATCAGATCCGAAACGTGGAGCGTTGGAGTTGTGGGTAACGGTGGAATGCGTGAGGGAGGCATGCATGGATCTGGAAGTGGAGGAGGGAGAGATAGGGTGCACGGACGAGGAGAGGATAAAGAATCTAGAAGAGGACACGTGTCCGGGGTTCATATCGAACGGGATGAATAGAGTGGAGTGGTTGAACAAGGCATTCAAGAGGATGGTAAGGCAAAAAAGGGAAAGGGAAAGGCAAGAGGAAACGAGAAGCGGGAGTGAGTCAGGAGGAGCAGCAGAAGTAGCGGTGTGGTTGATATCAAACCCAAAACTGGGTATGACCAGCCGAGTGTTTAGCTGCCAAATAAAGCTGCAGTTCAAAAGAGACACCGAAATGGAGAAGGACTCCAAAGTGGTGCCCTGTGACGCCTGGAGATTGGACCGCGGTGGATTTGCATGGAAACTAGACGTCAAAGCCGCCCTCACTTTGGCTCCTTTTCTTCCAGAGGATTTTTATTGAAATTTGAGGTACCATTTCTAAGTCCCCTAAACTCTTACCCAATCAAACCCTAAACCCACCTTTTTGTTTTGTTTTCTTTTCTTTTCTTTTCTTTTGCTTACCAAACTAAAACTCCTCCTAATCAATGCCTTCCCTCTCCAACCCCATGATAGGGACATTGTGTTTAAACATTTTGAAAATTGTGAATTATAATAATAAACTTAAAAAGCATCAAATAAAGCTGTTAAAAGTAGAATTTAAGGAACCAAATACTGGAATAGTAGGTATATATCCATATCCTTCAATAATAATAACAATAATATCATTGTTTAATTAAGAATCTCATTTCTTAGTTATGTGTTTGACTGTATCAGCTAGCTTGAAGGATGGGAGTTGGCACTCTAAATAGGTAATAAAATATGCAATAAAGAAGGCAGTAGCGAGAGCATTATGGGTCACCAAGCAACCAACCACAAACTTGGATGGAATCATCGCTCATTAATGCAACCAACCAAACCAACAAACAAACAAAAAAAAAGTACATAAACTGTAACATCTTTAAATCTCCAACTCTGCAACATCGCCACATTTCCTGTTTCTGTGTATACCATAATATCGTTTTTACATTTTTCTTTCCCAACTCAAATTTATGACTCTATTTTGATCCTAAAACGACTTCAATTTTTTCTTTAAGCTCAATGTTCAATCCATTTTCATCCACTTCTGGAGGTCCCGACTCTGAGCCATGCATGTCTTATGAACCAAGATGATACATACATACATATATGTATGTACGTATGTCTGTATGTACCGTTAATGTGGATTTTTAGCTTTGTTTTCTTGTCACGTTCTTGTCTCCATCATCATTTTCTAGTAATAATGTGATTAATATTGCCTTTCAAGTTGGCGCTTCTAAAGAACTTCGGGGCATATTTTTTTTATAACTATTTATTTTGTCTTTCAATAAAAAAAGAATTATTTTAGTTATTATTTTTCTATTAAAAATTGCTACATTGTCAATTTATACTCAAGAAAATATTAGAATATTAATAATTACGTACAAGTGATTCTTAATTATGAATATTCTCCACCGGAATTACCGGTACGTAGAATACAATGGTAATTATAATTATATAAAAAGTTTTTAAAAGAAAATATACTTTTTGAAAAGTTAGTGGACGATGCATCTCAGGTTAATTACTTTTTATACATATTTTAATTATGTAAATTATATTGAAATGTAAGGTGACTTAAATTGAATCTAAACAGATTAACTTAGATCGAGTAGTTTCAAATTATTATTTTTTATTAATTGAATAAAAAAAATATTTATTACTTGCAATAAGTTGCACATGCATACATCTCATTTATTTATTTTTCGTTCAACCAATTTATTTAAAACAAGTCTGACAACTTTTACAAGACTTTTAAGGTAATAAAATTCTCAAATATTCTATTGGGTCCATCATCTTAGAATAAATTTATAATCCAAAACACAATAAGGTTGGATGAATATAATTCCTTCATCTAGCATACCCCACGACAGCAAGGTCTTTTGATTTTTTTCATCACCTCATTGAGTTCTTCTCTTAACATATATTCTTCCTGTTCAATCTACACAGCTACAAAATTCAGGTATCTGCAGTTTCATCAATCACAGCCATATACAATCCTAAGCTCTAATGAACATTTCTAGAATAATTTGTTCCCCTTGGTTGTATTCACAGCCATATAAATGGATCTTTTACACAAAACTTCGCCATGCCATTGCAGTTCAAACTTCATCTCTTACTGCCATGCCCGTCCAATGCAAGGTAACATTTGCTAAGAATGGCCGAGTCCTTACTAAACTCCATCCAAGACGCTATCTACTGCGTCGAAAATTCGAGCAGATAATTTCTTATCAGCAACACTAATTATAGTCCTTGATTCTTGGATTTCTATCACAGCCTCAGTTGGATCGTGTATGCGTATTACACCAACGTTGCTCGACTCGGCATCGGATTGCTGCAGAGATCCCTCAATACCCATTTTTGATAACACATTCAGAAGCTTTTTCAGATCTGGCTGACCCCAGTGTATTAGTGGCCTCTGATCTGTGGCTACGTGCGCATTTTCAGCTAACAACTTGAATTTCCCACAGTTTAATGAGAGCTCTCCTTTCAACCTTGCGATGTCTATATTTCCTTGCTGCAACTTCCGCCAACAGAAACTCATAGCCAAGTCCGGGGCAATCTCTAATTCTAAACTGTCTTTCAAGTTTGGTACACGTAAGGTTTCGCCTTCAGAGTACGAAAAGACGGTGAATGATTCTGTATTTGTATTGATCAGCCGGCTCAAATTCTCAGGAAGCTGCATCAAGTAAAACACAGGGGGACGCAAATGTAGGTCCAGAAAATATATAAACTCAAAAAGAATAATGGGAGATAATGAGTAAATGACAATACTACCATAACAACTTTTGGCTGCAACACCTTCAGCAACGGTCGTACCTTGTCCAACCTTCAAATAGGATATACAAGCACACAAAATAAGCAAACTAACCAATATAACTCAAGAATTCCACAAGTTCAAAACCTTGAAGAAAAACCAAGAGAAGATATTAGTTTTGGTCTCACTTCATGCCAAGTCCTATTAGAAGGTCTCAACCCTACTGGAATCCCACAAACAATTGTTTGAGAGCTCCAAGTCTTTTTAGTCTATTTTACACAAGTGAACTTTAATCTTATCTTCAGGCAGAAATATTGATTTTAGAAGATGGTATCGGATTTCTTTTACTGAGGAGGCGCGGGGGGAGGGGGAAAGTTCGAAGTGGGAGACCAAGCATATTGAAGCAAAAAAAGCAATCCCATCTGTATGTGCACAAGAATAATGGATAGGAGAGAAAACGAGGAGAAACATGAACCATACTTTATACCAGATAGGAATGCACATTGAAGGACCTTCATACTCATTGGCCTAAACGGTAAGAGAGCAAGCTCAGCATCAAGTCCCTTCTGCATATTATATGTTCCTATTAACATCAAAGCCACTGAAGATATGTACTCTTGGAAAGTAAAAAGAAATATTAAGTGAATATAAGCACCTCTAGAACAAGTAACGAGCTGGGATCCCCACACCAACGTCGAAGCAAATGGACCACCGGACCAAGTCGTAAGCTCCAGTGAGGACAAAATACAACACATGGTTCTTGCCAGTTTATTCTACACACAGAGTCAAATTCTCAAAGTTGATCATGGTTCAAAACCAAAATATTTCGTTCAATTTCGTGTCTAAGGTGTCAACAATTATTTAATAAACATAAAACTTTTTTGTACAAGGTTTGCAAATAGTGGTTTGCAAATAGTTATTCACTCCACAGAATAAACCAGTTCATATCCGACCACCTTGGATCTCTAATTCTGAAAACTGGTAGGATAAGAAAAGACTTCATAGAGTTCAACATTCCCAAGTATTCACATCTTAAATACTTCGGTTCTTAAAAATCTAAATGAAAATTCAAAAAATTGAGAAGTTGAAAGAACATGTCATTAGCACCAAATTTATAGATTGCTGTGCTTGTGTATGTAGGTGAGAAGAAAGCTTAGACTAAATCATACAATAAGTTGGGTGAATGAACTGCAGGAAAGACGTGAAGCCTTTTCTCTTTAAGGAGATCGACAAATGCAAACATTGGCTCTCCAGAAAATAACTGCAACACCAACCAATTGTGTGAGAGCAATATTATATCGATCAAGTTGAACTAAACGCTTTATATCGATCTAATTCGACTAAACGCTCCAAGTAGATCGAAACCACTAAACAAACAAATTCAAACCTTTTGTTGTCTTTGCTTGGATAACCATTCTGGTATAACATTGGCAAATGCCAACAACTCCTCAGCTACAGAAGAAATCAAATATATAGGAACCTACACAATTTAATTGCATATTGCGTATAAAGAAAGCAACCAACAAATATATAAACTAAGCTTCATACTCTGATGATATATGCCCCCATTGTCCTCTAGGCTCTTACATGTCAATTACTCAAAATTTGCCCAATCAGCTAGCATAGGATATCAGCTATTGATGGGTTTCTAAAAGAATAACAAGATAGGTGGGACTACTTAATTTCTTCAGAAAGAGTTTACTAACCTTCAGATTTGAATAATCTAGTGAAGCTGATATCTGCTCTAGAAGTTGCAGGGTTACACCAAGTCGATTGATAGGAATAAGGACTGAACCTCCAGATTCAACAGATTGGACAGCACATGAACAGATAAAAGACAGTTTTTCTGATTCCCCCACGCTCTCAGCAGGATCACTCAATAAATTTGCCAGAGTTTCCTCATTACTACTAATAAGTACAACACAAAAAAATATATCCTCAGGGAAATATTTGATGAATTATTCAAAAAAGTGGGGAAAAAAATATTGATGTCTAGGAAGACTAGATTTGTAGTGCAAGATACAATTTCGAAGTTGGAGCATAAGATACCTGAGCGCCGTTAAGTTGTCTGTAAGTGGGCCACTTGTATCGTTCAATATGTCATTCATAGATTCCACAGATGAGAAATCAGAATAAATAATTGTCTCCTCCTGAAGGGCAAGGTAATCAAAATTCATTGCATTGGAGGAAGAAAAGATGGAACTTGAAATATATGCAATGTTTCTCTTTGGGCCATTAATGGTCCAGTTACAAGCGCCAATTTCAAGACCAGAGCTGAGTGCCTTTATAACTAGTGCACCGTTATAGCACGCTTCTTCCCCATATCTAACAGTTTCAACCTTCTTCATGCAATCCTTAACGTCAGCTGCACTGAGAAAAAGTTCATTTATTACATACAAGCACTTTTATGAACAATGAGTGAGAGCACAAATGCATTGATACTAGCTGTTTTGAAACATTGCAACTTCCTTACTTCAGTGTCTTTGGTAATTAACTTCTGAAATACGTTGAAAAGCAACATACATATGATCAAAACCCAAGTTGAGAGAGAGGAGAAAACACAAGTTTCATAAGACCAAAACTATAGTTAGGAAAGCAAAAGAAAACAATATCCAAGGCATCTTCATTCCATTACATGCCATTGGTGCTTACACAACTCTGAAACGACTCCCACAAATATTCCCACAGCAGAAGCAACGAGAGGAAAACAATACTCGATTAACAAGAGAGAAACCAAAACCTAATGGTTAGCAAGAGAGAAAGAGAGCAGTAATTTACATCATGTAAAGAGAAACGAACAAAACGTTCAAAAATTTCCAAAAATTAATTCCAATTGAAAGAAATCAGTCAAGCTAAATAACTAATTTACCAGTACATGGGCATCCAACCGCCAAGATCTGCTTCATCCTGCCCAAATGCCACTTCTTTTAGCGCATGATGGAGCAGCTCTAGCTCTTCTTGCTTCATCCACTGCGGGGTGGCATCATCTTCAGATCCATAAAACTGTTTGAATTCCATATGCATTGCAATAAGGTCATCCATCATCATTTTTCCAAGTCTTGCTGTTGCTTCCGTCGCATATATCTACGGCAAGCCAATGAAAAATCAAGTTTTCTCCGTAACTGTGAAACTTATAGTGACCTAATTTACACAGCATCAAGTGCAAATAAAATGCTATCATCTACCTTTGCAGAGAAATCCTTCTCTCGGGTCAGAAAGGGAAGTCCTAACATGCCCATTGGACTAGAAATCAAAACAATATCAGTGAAAGAGGGGTTCCAGAGGCGCAAGTTGTTAATGATTTTGTACCAAGGCTCTGCTTTTATCAAAGAACCCACATCAAGTGGCTTTTCAATTTTTTCCTCAGATACATTTTCCAAATTGAAAGAACCATTGCCCGGATGAGTTGATAATTCTTCGTCTGAAATAACATAAAAATCAAGAGGAACAGGGGAGAAGATAGGGAGAGCTGAAAAGTCCATAGGGCAGTCAAATTGGATTCGAAACCCACAGACCTCGAACATATGACATGGTGGGAAATAGAAACATCCACCTCTGCTTAAACAAGTCTGAAACGAAAAAATAATACAAATAAAAAAACTAAACGAAGTTTGTTTACTTTCCATGAATTCACATGTATGAAAGCTCTGAACTAATATCGCAGATATTGAGAAGCAACTTACAAATTCCATGACAATGAAGAGAAGTCAAACTGTCGTCGATGCACTCACAGTTCAGTCGCTAGGCAGTTCACCGTCGTCACCTCTCGGAGGAGTCTCTTCTCGCTTGATGAAGGGTTTTAGTTTTGAGAAGAATATTTGGGAGAAATATCCTATTTTTAGGATTTCCCGCTCTTTCTCCCTTTTTCTTCCTATTTCTACCAAAAAAAACGATCTTTCTGTCTTCTCGGAGCCGTAATGGAAGCTCGTAGCAGAAGTCGAACAGTGGCTGTAGCAGCTGCAGGAGGAGTATCTTTTAGAGAAGAAATTGAGATGAAGCTTCTATTTCTCGATCAGTCCTTTCTTTCTTGTAAAGTCAGAATCCGAACGGTGAATACCAGATCGGCGGAAGAAGTGACTGCCCAAGTCATAACGGCCCAACTACATCTTCTGGACTCAGCGCTATGTTCGGCCCAACAAGCTGCTACATTTGGAACTAAGCCCACGTCATCACGGCCCAAATGCATCTTCTGGACTCAGCGCTATGTGTGGCCCAACAAGCTGCTACATTTGAAACTGAGCCCAAGTCAGACGGCCCAACTGGATTTTCTGGACTAAGCGCCATGTCCAGCCCAACAATCTGCTACTTTCGGAACTGAGCCCAATTCTTACGGCCCAACAATCTGCTACATTTGGAACTGAGCCCAAGTCATATGGCACATTAATATTGACGTCAATGGACCATTAATATTGACGTAAACGGCCCATTAATATTGACGTCAACTGCACATTAATATTGACGTCAACGGCCCATTAATATTGACGTCTTCGGCCCATTCCATTATATTACCGTCAACGGCCCATCCCAATTAGTCAAAGGCCCATTTAAATTGACAACAACGGCCCATTATTATTGACTTCAACGCCCCATTAATATTGACGTCTAATGGCCGATTAATATTGACGTCAACGGCCCATCCCAATTATATTGACGTCAAAGGCCCATTAAAATTGACATTAACGGCCCATTGATATTGAAGTCGACGGCCCATTAATATTGACGTCTGCGGCCCATTCCATTAATATTTACGTCAACGGCCCATCCCAATTATATTGACGTCAATGGCCCATGAATATTGACGTCAATGGCCCATTAATATTGACAACAGCAGCCCATTAATTTGACGTCTTCGGCCCATCCATTAATATTGACGTCATAGGCCCATCCCATTTATATTGCATCAATGGTCTATTAATATTGACGTCGATAATCCATTAACATCAATGGCCCATTCGAAAGAAACCGGCGGCATTTCCGGTGTACTATACAGTTTATCTCTTATTTTGTTTCCCAAGTTTCACATGGAGGATTCTGAAGAACTTTGACAGGGCATCAGCTTAACCAAGCTACACAGACATGGCCTCGCCAGCCAAACAAGACCAGCGAAGTCTCTCTCTCTCTCTCTCTCTCTCTCTCTCTCTCTCTCTCTCTCTCTCTCTCTCTATCTCGCTAAGCACATCCTCACTTGATTGCATTGATCAACGAGAAACTAATCATTTTTGTAATTATCGTCATTCTGTAATTGGATTGTACTATGAAGTCCTCACAATGTAACTATCAGCAACTTTCTTGCAATACGAGTCTGCAGCAATTTTCCTTTTCTCCTCAAAATATCTTTCACAAGTTTTGTAAATACGTTTTGTTAGCAGTTTCTGTAGCTATGTAGATCATGCTTTCCTTTTTGAGCTAAATTTTGCTGGATATAGCTTAATTCTTTGCATCTTCTTCGATTTTGTAGCCTCCAGAAAAAGGGTGGCTGTTGTCGGCGCTGGTGTTAGGGTGTATGTTGTTATCTCCCATATCCTACTTTTTTCTAGCTTCTGCTTATGGGGCGGTGTTCTTAGTGATGAGGCACTGAAATAAAGTTTATGTACTAATTTTTGAGTTGGGTAATGATAGTTCGATAATTTAATTGCATTTATGTTTATGAAGATTTAGTTTGATGGAAGTTTATAGTGTTGTCTATTTGTCTTTGTTTGGTTTTTTTAGATCAGTATTTTTCACTTAAAATACTGGCTCTGGTTTTTAGTTATGGCTTCAAATTCAAATGTAATTTTCTTTCATCTGGCCAGTACTTGAAGTGAGAGGGTCAAGTACGTAAGCGTCAATCTCTGAATGTTGCAGCCTGCTTCACGAGTCCAAGATTGTTGTTCTGGTATAACACACAATCCATAACTCATATAAAAAAAAATAGAAGCATTTAGGCAATAGATCGACAAGCCCATATCTAACAAACCAAGCTCTCTTCAATGCATGCACATACCATGTAATGTAACTAGACCATCTGAAGTGATAACATAGTGAAATAATTCTTACACTTTCAAATTTCTCCCTGTTTGTTTGAAAAACAGTGCCTAGTTCGTCAACATTTCCCGTGCCGTAACTTTTTGCCAATTCAATGCAGGGCTGTAAAAGAAGAAACAGACAATAAGTAAAAACAGCATAACACATCACAAGAGGGAGGGAAGGAGGTAGAATTGAAGGGGAAGATTTATGTTAAAAAATAGGTTTTACCTAAAACCACATTCATTAGAGTCCCTCCCCATTTCCACTTGAGTAATTTGCTTATAAAATAGCCTTCCACAAGCTTGCCTATATATAGCCTTGTGCCACGATTCCCACTGCCATTCTTTGCTTGACGATCTCCCTTGCCGACGATCTCCCATCAAACCCTCCCTTGCCTTCAAACCCTCCCTTGCCGACGATCTCCCTTCAAACCCTCTCTTGCCTTCAAACCCTCCCTTGCCGACGATCTCCCTTCAAACCCTCCCTTGCCTTCAAACCCTCCCTTGCCGACGATCTCCCTTCAAACCCTCTCTTGCCTTCAAACCCTCCCTTGCCGACGATCTCCCTTCAAACCCTCTCTTGCCTTCAAACCCTCCCTTGCCGACGATCTCCCTTCAAACCCTCTCTTGCCTTCAAACCCTCCCTTGCCGACGATCTCCCTTCAAACCCTCTCTTGCCTTCAAACCCTCCCTTGCCGACGATCTCCCTTCAAACCCTCCCTTGCCTTCAAACCCTCCCTTGCCGACGATCTCTCTTGACAATTGAAAAAGACTGATTTGTCATTTCTTGGAAACTTTTTTGTTTTCAGACGGAAGACGCCATTCTTTGCTCCAAACCCTCCCTTGCCAACCATTCTTCTGCTACAAACCCTCCCTTGCTAATTGTCAATGTCGGCTAGGCGTTGGTTATCTATAGTTAGGTCAATCAACGTTATAGCTGGAGCAGCCATACTTACGGGCGCATCGAATTACACGTTGCATCCTGGCGAGGCCGGGATAATATTTAGAAAATTTGGCGGAACGCCCAAGGAGGAGGGATGCACTTCTCAATCCATTGGATTGATGAAATTCGTATTGTGGATATGACTTGTCGTCCACAGACGATCACGCTCCAATGCTTTTTACAGAATTTACAGTCGGCGACCGTGACAGTAACAATTCTCTATCGACCTGATCTCTCTCTCCTAGTAGAGATGACAAGAAAACTAGGATTCGATTATTACACAGAGGTGACTAAATTTTTTTTTTTTATTATTTTTATTTTGAGAGGTACACCAATATCATTTTTATTCATCATTTTTTTTTTGTTGTTAGATGATGAGTTCTATTGCGTTCGAAAAGGTTCATAATATAATGTCCAAATCAACTGCGTTTGAATTATCAAACAACGCATCCTGTATTTCACATGACATCTCTCGAACCCTTTCAGAAACAGCAAAGGAAGGTGGTGTCATTTTAGAAAATTTATCCATCGTAAAATTCAAATTTAGTAGTCAATTTTCGGACAGGAATAGAAGATTATCATGCTTGGGAGCAAAATCACTTGCTGAGATCTCTGCTCGGACTGAGACCTCTGCTCGGAAAGCCAAAAAGGCCGAGATGAGCCCGGAAGAAGCTGAGACCTCTGCTCGGAAAGCCAAAAAGGCCGAGATGAGCCCGGAAGAAGCTGAGACCTCTGCTCGGAAAGCCAAAAAGGCCGAGATGAGCCCGGAAGAAGCTGAGACCTCTGCTCAGAAAGACAAAAAGGCCGCTCGAAAAGCCAAAAAGGCCGAGATGAGCCCGGAAGAAGCTGAGACCTCTGCTCAGAAAGACAAAAAGGCCGAGACGAGCAAAACACTGTTGGCTTGGTTGCTTGTTTATGAAGCCCATGAAAAGTTAGGGGGTAAGAGTGCATTTTTAAACGGTGATTTTTTGTTTTTTTTTTTTTGTCTATATGGTTTTTTGTTATCAGTTTTTTTTTGTAATGTTCTTGTGTACTTCGTGAAAAGGTAAGGGTAAGGGTAAGGGTGTACTTTATGAAGAATTAGGGGTGTACTTTATGAAGAATTAGGGGTATACTTTATGAATGAAGAATTAGGGGTATACTTTATGAATGAAGAATTAGGGGTATACTTTATGAATGAAGAATTAGGGGTATACTTTATGAATGATGAATTAGGGGTATACTTTATGAATGATGAATTAGGGGTATACTTTACGATGAATTAGGGGTATACTTTACGAAGAATTAGGGGTATACTTTACGAAGAATTAGGGGTATACTTTACGAAGAATTAGGGGTATACTTTACGAAGAATTAGGGGTATACTTTACGAAGAATTAGGGATATTAAAGCTTTTTTCCCTCACTTGCATCACACTTCCATTCCCCGGAGTCTAAACACCTGAAGATATTCATCCCATTGCGTTTCTCTTTGATCTCCTTGACCAGTCATGCAAGCAGCTCGATCTGGAACAATGCGTTCTGCAGTTCTTGCGAGCCTTACACAGGTGGCTTATTGGTGATTGATGGGGGAGGACAAACAAGATTTTTCAACACATTCAAAGCTGCCTGAATGATCTGCAAAGACTTTTAGGTATCAAGCTAAAACCATTGGATGACCCAAACTCATACTTTCTGCATCCAAAATGACAGCTACAAAATCCCCATTGTCGTTTAGAGTCACTCTTGAATGGAATCAATCTCCGGATGAACTTTAAAATATGGACCTGTTTTTTAGATTAATTGCCTTCCAAAAACAACAAATATGTCAATTTTTCCCTTAGTTGAATGAGAGATACGAATTAAGCAGCCTGAGAGATACGAATTAAGCTGGCTGGCTGCTGGGGCTTTGAACCTTTTAACCTGCTAAATTTTGGACTTTGACTTTGACGTGTTTACAACCAATATATCGTTTTTTCGATAATTCATTTTCAATCTATTATCGGAAGAATCAGACTTAGTGTCTTATTCACTTAATCATATTTGAATTAATAATTGATTAATATTATCAATATGAAGAGTTCATGTTTGAACTCCAATTGACACGAAATTAACTGGGACAAAATAAACATAGACATAAGGGCCGATGATATTAATTAGGACAAAATAAACATAGACCATAAAAGGGCAGATGATAAGAGCTTGTATATACCTCCTGCTAGAATATCTCAGAGTATATATCATTTGCTCAAACAAACAGAAATCCAGAGGTACCCAGAAAGGGACAGAAGAAAAGAAACCAATAACTTGAATTACAGAAGCAGTAAACTACAAGGGACCATCGTCCAGATGCTGATGAGCACAATTATGAAAAAAATTGAATTTCGTTCTTGCTTTTCACCCATTCAACAATAAAACAGAAATTTTCCAAGGATACCTGGCTCGGCAGACCCGAATCCAACCCCCTCCCAATCACATATACACAGAAAAGGCTACTTTGGAAGAGACAAGAACTGCTTCATTACTTGCAGATTTCACAGCAGCTATCTCCTCTAAGCGTTTCCACTTAGCCTCGCGCTTAGATTTCGTATCCTTCTCATGTGTCTCTTCTTCTTGAAATTTGAGCAAACATTCCTCAAACAGCTCAGGGTCAGCATCCAAGAAGATCTTTCGGACGTTTTGTGTCAAGTTTTGTACAGCCTGGTTCCAATGGTTTCTTGAATTTCTCTCCAGCGCAGGAAATATAATCAGCAAAATCAGGTTCTGTTTGATTAGGTTCTCGATGTGACTATTGTTCCATAAAAACAGAGTCCTTTCAGCCACCTGAAAATGAACAAGATAAACATGGTACAGCATGAGACAAGGAATCTAGAAGAAGATTAATTTCTTTCTACTTGAATAAATAAACAAATAATCCTCCAAAATTATTCCAACAACAGCTATATTTAAACGGTACCTGTGAGACTACATGGATAATCACACTAATCTAACAAGGATACATCTCTAGATCACAGGTTATCAAAATATTTGTCAGTAACATCCCTGTTTCGGAAAGTGCAATTATGCAACCACAAGGGGAAGTGAGCTAGTTCAATGCACCCTAAGCACCTTTCTGCCTAAGCTTCAACCATTTAGGACGTAAAAGAACCACGGGAGAGAACTTTTAGGATGACAAGATAATCACTCTCTGACTAATGTTAAAGCCTTAAACAAGGCCTTCATTTCTTTTGGTCCTTGCGCTATAAGTTCCATTTTGATCCATAACTTTCAAGCTTTTTAGACCCTAAATTTCGAGTAAAAAATTATTTTAGCAAATTGCTTGTTCACCGAAATGATGAAAAATGTTTGGAGACTATAATAAAGTTTAGGGACTAAGATAGCGTGTTTAAAGTTTAAATGACAAAAGAACCGGCATGAAAGTTTAAAGACAAAAATAGAAATTGAACTTCCATGAATGAAGGCTCTAAAACTTAATATTATTGTCTTTTCGCATATTTAATATTATTCGTCTTTTCACATATTGTCTAACTCGTCTAATTAAGGCTCATGTTCTTTTCCTAGCACCTTGCACTTAAGCTCCAAAGAGCTAATGTTCCCTCTAAAGTGTGATTATCAAAAAAGTAAACTCGTACACTAAACTGCACCAAAATAGTCAGGCTGAATCCTAAAGAATGATAAAAATGATTTTAGAAATGGTAATCTGATAAGCATACTAACGGTGTCAAAAATATTAGGCAACAATTCTTTGGAGCACTTTTGTTATCCACATGTCATATGTGTACTAAACTTGTGTGTTTTTATATATTTATCTGTTAGGATGGAAACAGAGTGCTTTACTATACGTGTACATGTGTACATATACCCATGTTGACATTAAAAGCGTAGCCTACAGCAATCAAATAACCACATGGATTATATCAATATGGATACTTGGAAAGTCGGCATCCTTTAGGAATGCATTACAATATTGATGTAGGGGCAAAACTAGACGATATGATAACATGAAATTACATAACATCAAGAGCCCAAGTTCAGAGTATGCATTGCAAGAAGAGACAAAAAATACAAAGAAATGAAACAATGAAGCAAACATTTATTTAAGAATAAAAACTGGTTGAATTTAACTCAGCGTAATCGAATACTAAAATCTTCTCGTCATCTCTACCACAGCAAAGACATCAGGTCGATACAAAATCTTCATTGTCACCGTAACCTATAACTTCATCATGTTACCGAACCCTTTATGTTTTTGTTTGCATTTCTTGATTTTATGGACTAGCTGCGTCGTGTTGTTATGTCAATTAAGACTAATCCTTAGAAAATTGATATGTCTCCCACAACTCCTAAAAACAGAATCAATTTAGACACATTTTTTATTTTGGCAGTTCGGTTCAGCTCTAAAGTTTTTGGTTTCATGTTTCACAACTCATATTTTATTGAGTCAAAATAGAAGAAAAAACAAAAAAGAATAGAAGTCAAAATTCTTAAAAAACAAAAACTCAAATTAAAAATGAACCCAAAAACAAAAAACCAGATAAAAAATAATAATAATAAAATAAAATAAAGTTAGTCATTGATATGCGTAAGCTATCCATCAAACTAGTTCTTCTAAATCACAGGATATTATACATAGTTCTTCACAGGATATTATACATCTTCAAACTTGGGCATGTTTGATGCTCTTCCTTCCTCATCCACTACGCGGTGGCATCATCTTCAGATCCATAAAACGGTTTGAATTCCATACGTATTGCAACAAGGTCAGCCATCATTAATACCATGGATAGAAGAAATTCGAGTCGTGGATGTGACGGGTCGTCCCCAAACCATCACCTTGTAATGCTTCCCACGACATCTATAGTCACGGTGACGGTATCGATTCTGTACCAACGTGATGTGACTCTCATAGTAATGAGAAAAAAAATTAGGGTTACATTAGTACGTAGAGGTTAGTAATTCTTTTTATTATTATTATTATTATTGTTGTTGTTTTTTATTTTTAGAAGTTATACACTACATAGACGTGAGTAGAATTTTTTTTTTAAATATTATTATTATTATTATTATTTTTTAGAATGTATCAATGACATTTTTACTCTTTGTTTGTGTTCGAGCACCGTCCCACTCAGCCAAGATGATGGAGAGTTGCCAAAAATGGGCACTAAATAGTTTTCGAGAAAATGGTGGTAGTATCAGGACCATGAGTTATTGTTCTCAAGAAATGACCCGGTCTGGCCCATTCCTCGAAAGAAGTTTTTACGAGATCTCTATCTACCAAAAATCTATTGATGTTCCAAATACAAGGATAGTATTAGAACCCTTCGCTATTGTTCTCAATAAATGACCCGGTCTGGCCCATTCTTCGTAAGAAGTTTTTACCGGATTTCTATCTGCCAACAATCTATACAGTTTATTATTGATCTCACATAATTATCAAACAATTTATGATTGATCTCGCAGAATTATCAAACAATTTATGATTGATCTCCCAGAATTATTAACAATTTATGATTGATCTCGCAGAATTAGAATTATCCAACAATTTATGATTGATCTCGCACAATTATCGAACAATTTATGATTGATCTCGCATAATTATCAAACAATTTATTATTAATCTCGCATAATTATCAAACAATTTATCATTAATCTCACAAAATTATCAAACAATTTATCATTCCTCCAATTTATCTCACAGAATTATCAAAACAATTTATCATTGCTCTAATTTATCTCACAGAATTATCAAACAATTTATCATTGCTCTCATTTATCTCACAGAATTATCAAAACAATTTATCATTGCTCTAATTTATCTCACAGAATTATCAAACAATTTATCATTGATCTCGTAGAATTTATCCATCGTACAATTCAAATTTAGTAGTCAATTTTCGGACAGGAATAGAAGATTATCATGCTTGGGAGCAAAATCACTTGCTTGCTGAGATCTCTGCTCGGACTGAGATCTCTGCTCGGAAAGCCAAAAAGGCCGAGATGAGCCCGGAAGAAGCTGAGACCTCTGCTCAGAAAGACAAAAAGGCCGAGACGAGGAAAACACTGTTGGCTTGTTTGCTTGAGTTTATGAAGCCCATGAAAAGTTAGGGTGTAAGAGTGTATTTTTAAACGGTGATTTTTTGTTTTTTTGGTCTATATGGTTTTTTGTTATCAGTTTTTTTTGTAATGTTCTTGTGTACTTCATGAAAAGGTAAGGGTGTACTGGGTATACTTCAGGAAGAATTAGGGGTATACTTCATGAAGAATTAGGGGTGTACATGGGCATCCAACCGCCAAGATCTGCTTCGTCCTGCCCAAATGTCACTTCTTTTAGCGCATGATGAAGCAGCTCTAGCTCTTCCTTCCTCATCCACTATGGGGTGGCATCATCTCAGATCCATAAAACGGTTTGAATTTCATACGCATTGCAACAAGGTCAGCCATCATTGATACCATGGATAGAAGAAATTCGAGTCGTGGACGTGACGGGTCGTCCCCAAACCATCACCTTGTAATGCTTCCTACAACATCTATAGTCACGGTGACGGTATCGATTCTGTATCAACCTGATGTGACTCTCTTAGTAATGAGAAAAAAAATTAGGGTTACATTAGTACATAGAGGTTAGTAATTCTTTTTATTATTATTATTATTATTATTGTTGTTTTTTATTTTTAGAAGTTATACACTACATAGACGTGAGTAGAATTTTTTTTTTAAATATTATTATTATTATTATTATTTTTTAGAATGTATCAATGACATTTTTACTCTTTGTTTGTGTTCGAGCACCGTCCCACTCAGCCAAGATGATGGAGAGTTGCCAAAAATGGGCACTAAATAGTTTTCGAGAAAATGGTGGTAGTATCAGGACCATGAGTTATTGTTCTCAAGAAATGACCCGGTCTGGCCCATTCCTCGAAAGAAGTTTTTACGAGATCTCTATCTACCAAAAATCTATTGATGTTCCAAATACAAGGATAGTATTAGGACCCTTCGCTATTGTTCTCAAGAAATGACCCGACCCATTCTTCGTAAGAAGTTTTTACGGCATTTCTATCTACCAACAATCTATACAATTTATTATTGATCTCACATAATTATCAAACAATTTATGATTGATCTCCCAGAATTATTAAAAATTTATGATTGATCTCGCAGAATTATCAACAATTTATGATTGATCTCGCAGAATTAGAATTATCCAACAATTTATGATTGATCTCGCAGAATTATCAACCATTTATGATTGATCTCGCAGAATTAGAATTATCCAACAATTTATGATTGATCTCGCAGAATAAGAATTATCCAACAAATTATTATTGATCTCGCAGAATAATAATTATCCAACAATTTATGATTGATCTCGCAGAATAAGAATTATCCAACAAATTTATGATTGATCTTGCAGAATAAGAATTATCTTATTGATCTCGCAGAATTAGAATTATCCAACAATTTATGATTGATCTCGCAGAATTATCGAACAATTTATGATTGATCTCGCATAATTATCAAACAATTTATTATTAATCTCGCATAATTATCAAACAATTTATCATTAATCTCACAAAATTATCAAACAATTTATCATTCTTCTAATTTATCTCACAGAATTATCAAAACAATTTATCATTGCTCTAATTTATCTCACAAAATTATCAAACAATTTATCATTGCTCTAATTTATCTCACAGAATTATCAAAACAATTTATCGTTACTCTAATTTATCTCACAGAATTATCAAACAATTTATCATTGATCTAATTTATTTAACAGAATTATCAAACAATTTATGATTGATGTCGCAGAATTATCCAACAATTAATGATTGATCTCGCAAAATTATCCAACAATTTATCATTGATCTAATTGATCATTGATCTCACAAAATTATCAAACAATTTATCAATGCTCTAATTTATCTCGCAAAATTATCAAACAATTTATGATTGATCTAATTTATCATTAATCCCACAGAATTATCAAACAGTTTATCATTGATTTCACAAAATTATCAAACAATTTATATCTCGCAGAATTATCCAACGATCTATTATTGATATCGCAGAATTATCCAACAATTTATCATTAATTTCACAAAATTATGAAACAATTTATCATTGATCTCACAGAATTATCAAACAATTTATTATTGATCTCGTAGAATTATCCAACAATTTATCATTGATCTCGCAGAATTCTCAAACAATTTATCATTGATGTCCCAGAAGGTACTCAACGTCATAGCTGGAGTAGTCGATGTCATAGTTGAAGTAGCCGTCCGAGGATCAAATTATACTCTACGTCCTGGCGAGGCCGATATAATTTTTAAAAAGTTCGGCGGATCGCCTGAGGAGCCTGTTCGAGAAGGGACCCACTTCTTGATACCATGATTGAAGAAATTCGAGTCATGGACATGACGGGTCGTCCCCAAACCATCACCTTGCAATGTTTCCTACAGCATCTACAGTCAGTCACGGTGACGGTATCGATTCTGTATCGACGTGACTGCCTGGTAAGAACAAGTAAAAAATATTAGTGTTGGATTACTGCAAGAGATTAGTAATTCTTTTGATTATTATTATTATTATTATTATTGTTTTTTATTTTTAGGAGTGGGTAGAATTTTTCTTTTTAATTATTATTATTGTTTTTTTTAGAATGTACCGATGACATTTTTACTCTTGTTTTTATTTTCAGATGATGAAAAAACGAGCGTGGAAATACATCTCACTTGATGGAGACTTGGCCGAAATGGGATGGCTATCGAAATTGTGAGCATCAGCACGAAGGTTCCAAATCCAAGTGGTAGTATCAGAAGCCTTAGCTATTGTTCTCGAGAAATGACCCGGTCTGGCCCATTCTTCGAAAGAAGTTTTTACTGGATCCCTATCTACAAAAAATCTATGAGATAAACCGCGTTTAAATTATCAAACAATTTATCATGACCCGGTCTGACCCATTCCTCGAAGGAAATTTTTACTGATCCCTATCTACTAAAAATCTATTACCTTCGAAAAGGTTCATGTCATGATCTCCAGATCAACGTCTGATGAATTATCAAACAATTTATGATTCATCAAACAATTTATGATTCATCTCACTCACATCTCTTAAACCCTCTAGCAAAAGACTCTGAAACTCTCTCATAATTATCAAACCATTTATCACATCCTTAAAACCCTCTCTCACATTTGAAAGGTTTGAAACTCCAGACAAACCAATTATCAAACAATTTATCACATCTTTGAAACCCTCTCTCACATCTGAGAGTGGTTTGAAACTCGAGGGAAAAGGGAGTGGTATAATTTCAGAAAATCGTTGAAGTAAGGGGTTTGAAACCCTCTGTGATATAATTTCAAAAAACCAGCGAAGAAGTGGTTTGAAACCTCTAGAAGTAGTATAATTTCATAAAACCATTGATTATGCCATCTTTTCTTCTAGTCAACGCATGTATTGTGGGTAAAAAGAATGAAGTGGTTTAAAACCGTTTGTGGTATAATTTCAGAAAGTGAAGAAAGGGGTTTGAAACCTCTGAAAGTATAATTTTACAAAACCATTGATTATGCAATCTTTAAAAAGGGATTCGAAACCCTATGATTGAAACCCTATGAAAGTAGTATAATTTCAGAAAACTATTGATTATGCAATCTTTTCTTGTCTTTGTAACGCATCATTGATTGTGGGTAAATGTATGCCTTGATTTCCTTGATTAGTTTCGATTCAGAATAAGGCAGATTGTGTGTCATGGCATTCGATCTTGGAATAAAGGATTTACTTTCGATTCAGAATAAGGCAGATTGTGTGTCATGGCATTCGATCTTGGAATAAAGGATTTACTCTGGTAGAAAGTAATACTTTATATCATTATTACTTTCGATTCAGAATAAGGCAGATTGTGTGTCTCTTGGAATAAAGGATTTACTCTGGTAGAAAGTAATACTTTATATCATTATTACTTTCGATTCATAATAAGGCAGATTGTGTGTCATGGGCATTTGATCTTGGAAGGAATAAAGGATTTACTCGGAGCTCTAAAAAGAAAAAATATGCATTAGATTTTGAAATAAAAAAATAAAAAAGAAAAAACATCATCATTGTGTATTTGATCTTGGGGTAAATCCGATCTTGGAACAGAAGATTTACTCTTGCAGCTCTTAAAAAGAAAAAAACATCTTATCTCATCTTCTACTTATCTAAATCATGATTCAACAATAGGTTCATGATTTAATGTTGAAAGTGTCGCAATAGGTTTACTCTACCGTCAATTTCTATTGATGTTATTTTCTCTTCAATAGGTGCACTCTCACGTTGACATGTTTAAATTCATGTGTCCCGAAGTTCGACATGCCAAAAGAAACGGGACTTTCACATTTAGAAGTAGCAAGTGATGGTAGGAAGATACATTTAATGGTTGGTTGTGAGTTTCAAAATCCAAAATTGCTTGAAATTAACACTTTTTTTTTTTTTTTTTAATATCATGAATGAAACTAACAAAATTAGAATAAGCTAAGTCTAAATTTTCTAGATCTTTAAGAAGCTTTATCCGTGTTTATCCGTGTTCCGTTCAAAAACCGCTGAGGATTTGATCAATGTTGCAGAATATTACAAAATTAGTTTTTGAGGTAAGAGAATGGGATTACATACACTACTCACAAGGAGCAAATGACCTTGACAAGCTTTGTCTCTTTGAACTAAATCGGGCGGAAGGAAAAAGATACAAAGTGACTTTGCATAGCTCCAGTCAAATATTAAATTTTTGAGGAACAGAATCAAAGTCATCGTAATCGAATCTCTGCCTCTCTCTTCCAGCCTGAAAACAACAATTTTTTTATTGCACTTTACAATTCAAAATGAGACTTTGATTTAGAGATGCTCACCTTTGCTAGATACAGAGGATCAGATGATATATTTTCATCCATAGCAGTTAATTTCTTAGCAAGTGTCATTATCCTGTGATGAACAGAGGAAGAGAGGGGAAAAGAACAATGAAGTATGCTCAAACCTTAACCGAGTACATATTACAATATCATAAGTCAGTTCAGTCATAATTGTGATGTATATGGCAATTCAGCCAGCGCTGCTTATGCTGCTATAAAGCTCTACAACATACGATGATTTTTTTTATGAAAAGAAAATTCCAATCAACAGGACGCATTATCATGATATCATTCAATATATTTATTAATGTTTGCTTTCTCATTCAATTCCAAACATCATACCTCTGAATCGACGAGTCAATATTCTCAATCATCTTGCAGGATTTGTACTGTTCGGAATCCTCTAGAAATCTGACCATTCCATCCTTCTGATTAATCGTTGCAAAAATCTCACCGTCCTGGATCTAAAATTGTACCAAAAACTGATATTACTAGAGATGGATGCTGATTAATAGAATAATCCTGCGATTCTGAAGTTACCATTTGTAGCACATGCATTTCAGCTTCCTTAGGACGGTTGAGTTTAACAGTATTTGCTATATCTTGAAGTGAGAGGGTCATGTACGTCTGCGTCAATCTCTGAATGTTGCGCTTGTACAAAGAAGATACAGCCTGCTTTACGAGTCCAAGATTGTTGTCCTGGAATAACACAATCCATAACTCATCAAAAACACAGAAGCATTTAGGTGATACATCGACAAGCCAATATCTAACTAACCAAGGTCTCTTCACTGCATGCACATACCATGTAATGTAACTAGACCATCTGAAGTGATAACATAGTGAGATAATTCTTACACTTTCAAATTTCTCCCTGTTTGTTTGAAAAACAGTGTCTAATTCGTCAACATTTCCTGTGCCATAACTATTTGCCAATTCAATGTAGGGCTGTAAAAGAAGAAACAGACAATAAATAAAAACAGCATAACACATCACAGAGAGGGAAGGAATGAGATGGGGGAAGGGAGATACAAGTACACAGATGACAACTGGAACTGGTCGTACATTTCTTTCAACCCAAATGTATGCATGCAGTAAATTTTGACATTTTGGGAACTCATCAGTAAATTTGATTGCAAAAATGTACCGAAATAGACCAAGCACCAAACCATTCCCTCTAAAGCAATATATATATATACGTTCTCCAGAAAATTCTGCTAAGATCAATCAGAACAGGATTGTGCTCTACCTAAATATAATTTAGATAGATCAATCTAGTGCTTGATAGTCATTTTTTCAGGATTATAATAGCGAATTGCATCGTTCAAGGTACCCACCACTGAATAAGGAAAACTACCATATGGAATATTTATCCAGTCATCCTAAAAGAAAATTTCTAATTTCAAGCAAATTTGCTCATAAATTTGACAACTAAACACGAGAAAGTGATCATTGATTACAACACATCCAAAATGAGGAACATTCACATTTTGTTGAAATCAACATTAAAGAAGTGATCTTCACGTAAAAAATTACTTAATCTGTCCATGAACAAAGAGAATGTCTTCACTTGAATTTATAGTACCTGACAGAAGTTTTTTAAATTTCTCTGTGCTACTGAGGAAGTGTACTTTGGGAGACTGGATGAAAACTGCCACCAGATTCATGTATAGCCATATTAGTCTCCTTTACATCACAGGAACATATAAAGTTACTAAGTGACTAAAAGCTAAAAGTAACTAACCCATTTATGCTGCTAAGTATTGTTATGTTTAAAATTCTATATTACAAATATTAAAGATTATTTGCTCCATTAGTCAAAATCTAAAAATGACCAAACAATTTACATCCCTTGTTGAGTGCATAATTAATTGTGGTCATGGTGGAACATCTCGTATTTTCATAGTTACCAACAGAAATATGACATATACAGAGACAGTAGAGCAACTAAAAAAGGATATAAGAATATTTGTTAATGCTAAAGCAGATAGAAAGAACCCCATACTTGTCCATTATAAATGAGCGAGAGTAAAATATATTTTTTGTATGCCTCAACAGCAATAGCATTCAATGATGGCATTGGAGCAGTCACAACCTGTAAGAAAAATACGGGTAGTGGCTGTCAGATCATCTAGAAGCATGTTAAATAAATGCAAATCAATAATAAGGAAGGAGTTCCAATTAGATGGTGCACATTATGAAGAAGCTCAAGCGCTTTGTGAAATAGCTTTAGTCCTACGCATATCATCCCCCTGACACACAAGAAAAATATTATCAGAAAATCCCTATTTACAAAGAAAGACAAAATTGAATATCAGCGCATGAATGATCTCATAAAATGAAATTATGTATCGCATGTTATTAAAAGGAGAATGTCAATCAGGAGATGATAGATTTGTCACAACTTACAACGTGCTTGCTCAACATGGTTTGTTGCTTCCCAATTATATAAATGTCTTTTATAAGACAGTTAAATGGTTTTATAAATGAAGTCTCGAGAAGCCTTATTTTATCCTATTTTTTATGAGAACCCAAACCTTCATTAAAAAGGAATGGAGGTACAAGTAACAAACTAAACAAAAAGTAAATGACTGAAACAAAAGGGACCAACCAAAGCAAAATAAACATTAGACAAACGGACTCTAGTTGTTAAAAATAAAAGATAAATGATGATTACAAAATAAAAAATAAAAAAAAAAGACATAAAGGCACAAAGGTAAGCATTGAAATAGCCCAACCATTCACCTCCTAATACTCCATCACACTTTAAAAAAGATCCCCTCCCTCTCTGGTCAACGAAGTACCTATCTATCTCTCTAGATCCTGTCAAAAATGTCATCCACCATGAGAAAGAGGCACAGAGACTGGGGATTTCTTTTTTATATGAGAAACATAAAATTTTGTATTAGTGAAAAGAAGCATACAAAAGGAGAGGGAACATGACTTATCCCCACCACACCAAAGGTTAACAAAAAAGCCTCCCAATAACAATGACAGAGAATCACCCTACCTAATTCTTTTAGTAGCAAAGCTTTTAACCTTTGGCTTGCTAACCACTAAGAGAATCTATGATGGAAGTTAGTTGCAGATAAGGATCATAAAGACAGCCCCTTCCTTCCTACAAGTCCAACTCCATATAATCTTAAATTGCTTCGTAAGCAACAATGGCTTCATCAAGAATCCATCTCCCAACAGAAAAAAAAAACAAAAAAAAAAAACAAAAAAAGAAAAGAAAAGAAAGAAAGAAAGAAAAAAAGAAAAAAAGACCCCAGAAACTGAAAATAGTGAGGAGACCACTACCTCATCAGCCTAGACTTTAGCATTAATTTTATATAAGTTAGTTACCAAGCTGATGGGTCTTGAGTCTTTCACTATCATGTATTGTCCTTCTTAAAAAGAAAATAGATGTAGGTCTTATTCATAGTCGCACCACTAAAAACACTAATGTAAAGTTCATCAGAAACCTTGACCAAGTCCTCCTTATTAGTATCTTGAAGGCCTTCCCCCTTGAAACTAAACACCATACTCCTTATCTCATCCAAGAAATAAATGGGGAATTCAACATTCCCTACACACACAGAAACCGTTAGATAGCTGAATGGTCAAAAGAATAAGCTATAGACCGAGAAGCCTTTGTGGTTATGGGGTCAAACTATAGTGCCACCTATTATGTATCTTACAAGTTTCAAGACACCAATGTTGCAGGGTCGAAAGGTTGTCCTCTAAAATTAGTCAAGTTGCACATAAACTGTGCAACTACATCAAACCCGCATGAGACTACTGCAAGTCTACAACAAAAGAAAGAATACAACAAAGAGTAAATATGATACTACCTCAGAGCAGCAGAGCTATAAAAAGGTCACAATAGAAATTTTTTACTAAACGGTAGCAAACTCATTTAGCCTTAAAAAAAAAAAAAAAAAAGATCTAGATTTACTACATAATATGACTCGCATGCAACATAAAATTTCTTAACATCATAGTTCTTGCTAGAAAAGCAAACAAACTCCAGCTGAAAGCATTGACAAGGCCTTTGAGGACTTACCATATTTTCGATGCATTGTAAAATTCTTAACGATGAAAATAGAAGGAAATCAACATACATGAGGGGGGTTGGGGGTTAAGAAAGAAAATATAGCATTTGCAAAAATTAACATATAATATAACGGTTGAGAGTTTGAAGAAGAAAAGCAACTCACCCGTAATAACAATAAAGAAACAGGTCTCTTGGTTGATCAACCTCGAGAATATCATTATCCAGTATGGATCTGCCAGTTTTATAGCACTTGGCTAATAAGCAGAGAAGAAGAAAATCCGGATGTAAACTGGTTAAATGTTCTGAAGAGGTCTGGAGTTTTCTAATGGCAGTATGAAGTGGAGCTACCCCTCTAATTGGAGCCTCAAGCATAACTTGATCTTTGAACCTCTTGCAAACAGAGGCGACTGCACGATCACCATATGGTGATAATAGATGTCAAAATTCCAGACAGCAGTAATCACATATGTTAAGAATAAGGATCAATTTGCACGATGATTTACATTTTTCAGGTGCTAAACGAATCTGCTCCTGGTTGCAAGAAGAGATAAATCTTGAAATAGTCAGAATAATTGAACTGGATTGGTCTTGTGAAATTGGTACAGATGTGCATGCCTCACTGCCAATATATTTAAAGAAAACAGTATGAATCAATCTCCTTTGCATACATTTCGCCTCAAATCACACACTCGAAATCAAAGTAAGGCAGTTTCAAATAACTAGAATAGTTAGACGTCGTATACAAGATGGCTGTTGTCCCTTCGTAGAGTCCTCAATAAAGGGTAAATCCTTAACCCTTCCCCCTCTTACTAAGACTACCGAATGTTCTCGTAAATTATGGCCAATACCAGGTATATAAGCAGTGATTTCAAATCCCGAGGTTAAGCGTAACACCAATCTTGGACTTCGTCCCTTGGAACTTGTACCAAAAGAAATGACGGTTTCACAAAAGCTCTCACTGATAGGAATGAATCCTCAAAAGAAGTGTAACATAAAGAAGGCGGGACCTAATTAAAACACCCAGATAGAATAATTCAGAGAAGAAAAACTTACAGAATGAAAAGATATCCTAAAGAATGTTCGGAAGCATCAAGTTGAGCCAATGCGGAAGGTAAACGAGCGGTGTCGGCGTGAAGTAGTTCTTCTGATTGCTTGAGAAGAGTGTGGAGGCGTGAAATATCACCGGCAGTACTCGACAAGCCTTGGATTTGTGCCACGAGAACTTCAACCGTGGCCATGGTCGGGTAATTGAAGCTCGTAGCTGCAGGAGGAGTATCTTTGAGAGAAGAAATTGAGATGAAGCTTCTACTTCTCGATCAGTCCTTTCTTTCTTGTAAAGTCAGAATCCGAACGGTGAATACCAGATCGGTAGAAGAAGGGACTGCACAAGTCATAACGACCCAACTACATCTTCTGGACTCAGCGTTATGTTCGACCCAACTACATCTTCTGGACTCAGCGTTATGTTCGACCCAACTACATCTTCTGGACTCAGCGTTATGTTCGGCCCAACAAGCTGCTACATTTGGAACTGAGCCCACGTCATACGGCCCAACTGCATCTTCTGGGCTCAGCGCTATGTCCGGCCCAACAAGCTGCTACATTTTGGAACTGAGCCCAAGTCATTCGGCCCAACTGGATTTTCTGGACTCAGCGCCATGTCCGGCCCAATGATCTGCTACTTTCGGAACTGAGCCCAATTTTACGGCCCAATAAGCTGCTACATTTGGAACTGAGCCCAAGTCATATGGCCCATTAATATTGACGTCAACGGACCATTAATATTGACGTAAACGGCCCATTAATATTGACGTCAACTGCACATTAATATTGACGTCAACGGCCCATTAATATTGACGTCTGCGGCCCATTTCATTAATATTTACGTCAACGGCCCATCCCAATTATTTGACGTCAATGGCCCATGAATATTGACGTCAACGGCCCATTAATATTAACGTCAACGGCCCATTAATATTGACGTCTGCGGCCCATTCCATTAATATTTACGTCAACGGCCCATCCCAATTATTTGACGTCAATGGCCCATGAATATTGACGTCAACGGCCCATTGATATTGACAACAGCAGCCCATTAATTTGACGTCTTCGGCCCATCCATTAATATTGACGTCATAGGCCCATCCCATTTATATTGCATCAATGGCCCATTAATATTGACGTCGATAATCCATTAACATCCATGGCCCATTCGAAAGAAACCGGCGGCATTTCCTGTGTACTATACAGTTTATCTCTTATTTTGTTTCCCAAGTTTCACATGGAGGATTCTGAAGAACTTTGACAGAGCATCAGCTTAACCAAGCTACACAGACATGGCCTCGCCAGCCAAACAAGACCAGCGAGGTCTCTCTCTCTCTCTCTCTCTCTATCTCGCTAAGCACATCCTCACTTGATTGCATTGATCATCGAGAAACTAATCATTTTTGTAATTATCGTCATTCTGTAATTGGATTGTACTATGAAGTTCTCACAATGTAACTATCAGCAACTTTCTTGCTATACGAGTCTGCAGCAATTTTCCTTTTCTCCTCAAAATATCTTTCACAAGTTTTGTAAATACGTTTTGTTAGCAGTTTCTGTAGCTATGTAGATCATGCTTTCCTTTTTGAGCCAAATTTTGCTGGATATAGCTTAATTCTTTGCATCTTCTTCGATTTTGTAGTCTCCAGAAAAAGGGTGGCTGTTGTTGGCGCTGGTGTCAGGTGTGTATGTTGTTATCTCCCATATCCTACTTTTTTCTAGCTTCTGCTTATGGGGCGGTGTTGTTACTGATGAGGCACTGAAATAAAGTTTATGTACTAATTTTTGAGTTGGGTAATGATAGTTCGATAATTTAATTGCATTTATGTTTATGAAGATTTAGTTTGATGGAAGTTTATAATGTTGTCTATTTGTCCTTGTTTGGTTTTTTTAAATCAGTATTTTTCACTTAAAATACTGGCTCTGGTTTTTAGTTATGGCTTCAAATTCAAATGTAATTTTCTTTCATCTGGCCAGTACTTTTGTGGGTGAAAAGAAAATCGGTCTATACATGAGTACTGATGCATGAATTGAGAGAAGTAATGCACCACTGGAGACTGTGAGAAACCATTCAATGGATTATCCCGCAGGGACCTAAGTGTTGACTCGGAAAGTCAAAGCTGAAATCCTTTAGAATTGTGGGACGAGATGGAGAAATAGTTGATCATCTCTTCATTAGCGTTCTTTCCTTTTACAGTTGAAGGGTGGCTCTTTATTTTGATCTCTTTTGACTTGTCTCTTTGCTTACCAAAACGTATTGATGAGTGGCTGCTTGAAGCGCTCACAGGAGGTGGTTCAAAGACAAAGCTAAAATCCTTTAGAATTGTGCAATTAGATCCTTTGCTATGACATATCTGAATCCGCATAAACCAAAGAAATTTTAGGAATAGAGAGGTTCTGGAATGAGATGGAATATCAATGCTTCAAAAAATTCCTGAAAGCTCTCACGTGATTCCATTGTTTTGTTCTTTTTCAATAATATTGTTTCTCAGTAATTTGATCATTTCTTTGTCCTGCGTAAACTCAGTATCCTCCAGTGAGACTGACTTTGATTTTGTGTGTATCATGGTTAAGTGGGCTCGCTGCAGCCTACAAATTGAAATCGCATGGCTTCAGTGTTACGGTGCTTGAAGCAGATGGAAGAGCTGGAGGAAAGCTAAGAAGCGTCTCATACAATGGACTTATCTGGGATGAAGGAGCCAATACAATGGCAAGCTTCCTTGACAATAATTTGACTAGCATTTTTCTTCACTAGGGCTTATCTTCAATTTTTTGAACTATCTCAAAATTTTCTACACTTGAATTAGCTGAACTATTTTCTTGAGTCTATGTAGACTGAAAGTGAACCAGAGGTCCAGTGCTTATTTGATGATCTTGGACTTCGAGAGAAACAACAATTTGTAATAGTTACTTCTTTCTTTTTTTATGATAGAATTTAATTTTCCATTTTGTACATGCATGGAAATCATTGAGTGGAATGTATGTAATTAGATTTATTGTTTTCCCTCATCCAGCCAATTTCTCAAAGCAAACGATACATAGTGAGGAATGGTCTGCCAGTACTGGTAAGTCCTTGCTTTTGTGCTTCTAATAAATAAATTAGGTATATCATGAGTTCTTCTTCTTCTTCTTCTTCTTTTTTTTTTTTTTTTTTTTTTTTTTTTTTTTTTTTTTTTTTTTTTTTT
>NW_019268523.1:405026-435954 GCF_002738365.1 Cucurbita moschata | reverse complement strand
TTTTTTTTTTTTTTTTTTTTTTTTTTTTTTTTTTTTTTTTTTTTTTGCATTCTTCGTCGTTCTCTTCTTTATTGTTATTATTTTTGTTTTCATGACCGAGACTAGGTGCCTACAGATCCCATTGCACTGATTAAGAGCAACATTCTATCTACAAAGTCAAAGGTTTGTTTCTACCTGACAATCGAGGCATGTTCGATGAAGTATTTATGTCACAATCGTTTATAACAAATCTGTATTTTACAAATGTATGACTATTTACCCATGTTTGATATTTGATAGAAGAGTGCGGACACTTGACTTTGAGTCTTTTGACATGGTTGTTTTTTCCCTGCTTTGTGAGATCAAGAAGAATAGTAAGATTTTTAGAGGGGTTCAAAAGAACATGGGAGGTTCAGAAGGTTGTTAAATTTACCACCTCATTGGAGGTGTTGGTTTCTCAGCCTTTTTGCAATGTTTAGCCTGATCTTGTTCTTTTACTTAGTCCTGTAATATCAAAAAAATTCTTCCACTTGGTTCTCCATGGTGGTCTCGATACTTAGTGCTGCAGTTTAGGTGATCTGTAAAGTAAGCATGGAGGGTGGTGATGGTAAGCCCACAGAGGGTTTTACGTATGCACAAAGGAAGAAGAGCGATGGAGCAGCTTAAAGGAAGCAACTATAGCTATAGACAATACTTTAGAACTTTTAAACATACACTAGTTTTACGACCTTACTTCTACAGGATTTGTTCTATAGGTTGTACAATTGTGTCCTAGGGTGGTTAGTTAGATGATGCTGAAGTCGTGGCAGGTGAGAGGGAGGTGAAGGTGTTATTGGTACTTGATTGGGTGTGGGTAGCATTGCCAGGATACTCGAATTCCCTAGAGTTCTCTCTGTTGCGAGTTCTTGTAATTCCTAGTACAAATAATATTGCATTGCAGCACAAACACATCATTATCAAAATTTCCTTCATATTACTAATTCACTTGTCATCTGCAGTTTCAGATAATTTTGGAGCCATTTTTGTGGAAAAAGTATAGTACATCAAAAGTATCAGAGGATGATACTGACGAAAGGTTATGACCTTGTTTCTCTAGATTGCAAACTAACTTCACCGAATTTCTCTCTTCTTTTGTTCTCACTTTTTGAGGAAATTATCTTAGCTTTACTGGTTTCTTATGCTTTTATCCACAGTGTGGGTGGGTTCTTTCAGCGTCATTTTGGAAAAGAGGTAATTTTCTGCTTTTATCATGATAAGTTTGTTACTTATAAAACATGGTCATCGAACATATGATAAATAAGGATCTGTTTGAGAACTCTTTTCACCAAATTCCATTTCTTTTCGATGAAAGTTGGCTTCTTCAGTAAAACAAACATGTTTTATCATTACTAATATTTTTAAATTGTTTTTCTTATTTTCTTTTAGAGTTTTTTCTTGAATGAACTGATTTTTTAAATAATTGAAGTTTTCTTCTTTGTAAATCACAAGTTTGTGAGTAATAATTCCAATGTGCACAATAGCACTAACATGATCACTATTATTGAAACTAGTTCGAAAGCAAAACTAAAAAACTTTTCTTATAAAACAGTTTGCCAACAGACCCTAATACTTTGTATTATTTATGGCACAAATAGAATATTTATTATATATATGGAATGCCTTCTTTATTCGACTTGTCCTAAATTTCAAGGTTGTTGACTATCTAATTGATCCTATTGTTGCTGGTACAAGTGCTGGAGATCCCGACTCTCTTTCTGTGAGTACTAACATTTCGGTTTTCTGTTTCTTGTATTAGTTATAAGGCAAACATGCCTTTTAAATCATGCAAGCCAATAAACTCAAGTACAGGTTTCTACGTTATTTGCATGTTTGACAATAGTCATGCTTAGGGTTGAGTTGAGCTTCCAATTTTGTGTGTGAAAAGCTGTACGTTGGTCATCAATCAACTAATAAGCAGGGGCATATTTGTTATTATCCTATTGCAGCTTAACTAATTCTGCTTCTTTTTTTTACTTCCGTTCAACAGATGAGTCATTCATTTCCGGAGCTGTGGAATATAGAGAAAAGGTAATTTTGATACATACTTCACGTTAAATTACTTTACTACTGTTCCGATTTTAGAAACCTTAGAATAAGTTTCTAAATGACCCATTAAATTGTTACTGCTCTAATCGAGCTTCAATCAAGTCATTTTGGTTAAAGTTTTATTGCACTGCACCAAGCAATTTCATTATTTATAAACTCATTGTAAACGTAAAAAGAACTGAAACTGCTTTAGCCCAATGTCTATCCTTGGTCGGAATACTGTACAATTTTTCTAGACTTGGGTGTTTTGCTTTATGGCATTGTAATGCCTGTTATACAAAATGTATTGATTTGTTAGTGGTGAGCTTTCTTTTTTCCTCAGGTTTGGTTCTATTTTATCTGGATTAGTGCAGTCGAAATTGTCTACCAAAAAGGAGAATAGTGGAGTGAGAAATGGTACTACAGGAAAAAGGAAACCTACTCGTGGTTCATTTTCCTTTCAGAATGGAATGCAGGTATCTTCTGTGCCATTTTCTTTAAGTCCCCTCTTTTGTAGGATTTGGTTCATTTAGTTTCACTATTGTTGAGTTCATTTTCTACTAGTATTTTGACAGTTGTCCAATAAGCCTCGTTTTACATGGATTATTGTTGTCTCCTCCTCGGCTGAAACTAAATGTTTAGATTGATCCATCTTGTGACAGACGCTCACTGATACGCTAAGCAAAGAGCTCGGTGAAGATGTGCTTAAGTTAAGATCAGAAGTTTTGTCATTATCTTACAATGCTGGGAAGTCCGCCTCACAAAATTGGTCACTCACTTATTCTAGTGACCGGAATTCTAAGAATTTAATTGCTGACGCTGATGCTGTAATCATGACGGTTAGGCCCATTGGAGATTTTTGTTTGCTTTTATGTGTTTCTGAACTTTCTAATTTGTTTGCTTTGCACAATCCTTCATACTTTAGACGACCTTACTAAATGTACAGCGGTAAGCTTCCCTTAATTGAAGAGAAATGAGCTAAAAGAATGTTAAAACTCATACTGTATGACTACATAAGGGCATTTCAAGTTTAGAACTGGATACCACTGCTAGAAAAAAAAATTAAAATTTTGATTGGCCCGACAGGGACCATCTCTGGGAACAACTTTAATTATTTTTTATTATTATCGTTTAATTTCTAATTCAATTATACCTGCCTTGTCTCGAGTAGAGGCAAATATTTAAATACTATTATCAATTGATTATTATTTTCAGAAATGTCTTATTTTTAAGTTTGTATTTGTTCTGCTGATTAATAACATGTTGAGGCATTTAATGACACGCTTGTCTTATCCCAGGCTCCTGTTTGCAATGTCAGAGAAATGAAGTTTATGAAAGGAGGAATTCCATTTCCGCTAAATTTTCTTCCTGAGGTAATATGAGCAGATTTATGAAAGGAAAAGCAATAATGATATTGTTATATGGCATGCATGTTTGCAATGTTCATACAAATAGAAATTATGACGAGAAAGAGATTAATAGTTGAATTTTTCTTTTATTTTCTTTTCTTTTCAATTCTTTTCGTTTGAAGTGGTGAAGCTCGACCCTGAATAGGAAAGAAAGAAAGAGGCTTTCCCCATATTTTATTATCTTCTGAAAATGTAAAGAACTCTTCAACCACAGAAGATATATCTTCAGAAAACCTAAAGAACTTTTCAACCACTTCTCTGCTTCTGTATCTACTCTGATGCAATAGTTTGGATGGATGCATGTAACATCTAAACCGACCAACGCTTAAATTCTTGCCCTAATTCTATTCTGAATGTTCAGATCAGGGAACAGTTGGATGGCGTGTTGTGACATCATCCTTACGTACTTCCTACCTGAACTCCCCCACACTTGCATCACACTCCCATTCCCCCGAGTCTAAACACCTGAGCCCCCCTCACGACTTTTCCCTTTCTTCCTTTGGTACATAAAGTACTGGATCTTCTTAAACCTCAAAGCAACTTCGTAAGAGTAGCTGAAGACTTCACTATTTTTATTACAGGTGGCTTACTTGCCTTTGTCAGTCATGATAACTACCTTCAGAAAGGAAAGTGTTAAGCGACCACTGGAGGGATTTGGAGTTCTTGTACCTTCCTTAGAGCAACAAAATGGTCTAAGAACCCTTGGTATTTTTATTTGTTCTTTTGGATTCCTGAAAACTTACATTGTTCCTCCAAACAGACGAGTAATTCTTCTCTACAGGTACACTCTTTTCCTCCATGATGTTTCCAAATCGTGCATCAAATGATGAGTATCTGTATACTACTTTTATTGGAGGGAGTCGAAACAGGGAGCTTGCAAAGTCATCAACGTTAGTAGCGCTACTTGGTTTTCGTTATTATGCAAACAAACAAAAAATATATTGCTGCCATTATCTAGTTCAACAAATTGTTTTTGTTTTATTTTTACTTCTGTTTTATTCTTGCATGTTGCAACTAAACTTTCCTTCTCTTGCTTTCCAGGGATGAGCTGAAGCAAATTGTTACATCGGATCTCAGACAGCTGTTGGGAGTTGAAGGGGAGCCCACTTTTGTCAAGTACACAAACTTCCATTTACATCGTATCACTCCTGATAGTTTTGATTAGAAATAAATGTCAAGAACTTTCACGTGTGTTCACACTTTCTTCTGGCACGTTATACGTACAATGACAGCCATTTCTACTGGAGCAAAGCATTTCCCTTATATGGGCGTAACTATGATTCAGTTGTGAAGGCAATTGAAACAATGGAAAAAAGTCTTCCTGGCTTCTTTTATGCAGGTAACTACAAGGCATCCAGAATTTGCAGAAATTATTCTTGTGTTTGAGTGTTCTGAATTAGAATTAGAACTAGAATTTGAGGTTGTTAAATAACTGTTATTCTTGAAAATTAAATTTAAGAGTGATTTGTTTTTAAAATTTATTTTCAGCGCATCCTATTATGTGGATTTGATTATTAGTTTGATTAGCAATGTCTAACACAAGGCATGGTACTGTTGATATGAGGTGGAATAATACTAATATGAAGTTTTTATTATTATCTTTTCTAGCAGAGAAGCAAAGGATGACTCAAATTTTAGAATATCCTTTTTCATATTATTTTAAATAATTACTAGTTAAAAAAATTTAGCTAGGTTTCCTCGTAAGTTAAGGTTAATATAATCATCAAACTTTCTTTCTTAAATCATATTATACCTTTAACTTTTTGTCATCCTCATATCCGTTTTTCGTTTTTTGGTTCACATTACTTACATCTAGCTTCGTACATATTTGTTCAAATCCTATGACGTGATGTGATGGGCGTATTCTTACTGTTTTGTTACATTCAATTTTCCTATCCCCGAGTAATATGAACTATTTCATTTCTGAATCTTGCATACTTTTAGTTTCTTGTGAGTTGTGGATTTTCAACCTTATGAATTACGCACCTTGTAGGTAACCACAGGGATGGTTTGTCTGTTGGAAAATCTATAGCCTCCGGATGCAAAGCTGCTGATCTTGTTATTTCTTATCTGGAGTCTTCTACTCATCAGCCGTGTGCTGAACAACAAGAGTTGAAAAAATGAAAGTGCATCCTTGTTACATAGTGAGTGATTTTACCCTTTTCTTAGATCTTTAAATTTTAAATGATTTGAAAGTTCAAAAACTAATTTTGTAGTATAATCTGTTATAATGGTTGTGCTTGCAGGGACTCTCAAACTGTTGGAAGAATCAGCTTCCAGCATCCATTATCTGTCAAGTAATTTTTTGATCATTGCTTTTAGTAGTTGTATGACTTATAACATCAACTTCCCCAAGTTGCTATGAAAATAAATCTTCTGGACTGGAATGCTGTATTGTAATTTTCGTATTCTGCACAGAGAAAAATAAAATTACTATATATTTGTCCTCCAATGACCAATCCAACCTATGAAGTTACAATTATTGAACTTCGGAACTCTGGTAACCACACGCACTTCATCTTTTTCTGATACTTTGAAGGGCATGTTCTTGAAACTACTGTCGCTTGCGTGCTTAAACAGACGCACAACCAGCTATCTTTTTTGTGAAAAAAAGTAGTGTGTTTTACTGTTTCAAGTGGCCACGTTAAGTGTGGATCCACCCTTCTGTCGTTGGATCCTACTTACCCAACCAACCAAGTAATTGGATACTCCACTTCTGTTGTTAATTATATTGAGCTGCCTCAACGCCGCCTTGGGATTGAAAAGCATTTTGCCACTTCAATGACGTAAGCCTGATGTATTGTACTTGTTTTTTTGATGTCATGTAGGGCAAGTGTTTAAAAGCTCATGTCTCTCCAAATCTCGTTGGCCTGATTTGGAGGAAAAGGTACATTTTCATGATCTTATTTCAGTATAAGTTTCTTTGTCCAAGTGAACACTGTTGTTCTGAATATCAGAATTTGCTCGTTTAACGCTCTAGATGCTTGAGACATCGTCAATTTGAATATAATTTAGTCGACAAAATACTAATTATCAATGTAAAAGTGATCAGGTCTTGAGCATACATGTGCTTATTTATAGTGATACTATAAGGATACTTTATAATCTTGATAACTAAATCATATAATACTTGAGATTCAATTTATAAATTTGTTAAAAACATTCAAATTACCTATCAACTGCTGCCCAAACCTTTAATTATTAGAAGCCATTGTAACTGAGCTGCAATGTCAGGCAATGCTATGACATGTAGTAGACTAGGTCTCCGGTGATCACAGTCAAATTCTCGCATTCAAACTCTCGTCTGTTTCGCCCATTATTCGCTCATAATTGTATTTGGGTTCTGACATTTACTTACTATTATATCATTGATGCCTCCTATTAAAGTTCTTTCTTTTAATTTTGCAGCTTAGGGTATGTTGAGAATCAAGACTAACCTGCATTCAACTAAAAAAAAGTATTTATAACCCAACCCTACTCAAATAATATTTTATTTTACCTGCATTACTAGCGGGCCACAATTACATTTTGACCTTTTGTTTAAAATATTGCAATTTTTTACTTCATATCCATTTTTCTCGAATGAGGTACTAACGATTTCTGTCTATATATATATTAATGATAAAAATACTTTTTTAAAGATTATTGAAACATTTGAAAATTTAGAATACTTTAAAATAAAGTACTAGAAGTTTTTCTTTATAAAGTATCGATAAAAGTATTACTATTTTCTGTCGTTTTAGTTTATGAAGGTAAAATAAGAATCCTCAAAAATTGAAGATAAAGAAATGGATAAGGGTGAAGATAATGTAAATGACAAAGACATGAAAGGAATATAACATGCCAATCTAAAAATAAGAGAATAAACATTAGGTTAAATTTTTTCTATGGATATAATGTAAAGACATTAATACGACATCTAATGTAAAAATTGTAAAACTTACTTGACATCATGTATAACGTCATCCATATAAATTAACGCATAGTGAACTTTTTATATATTGAAATTGAATGAAAAAAAATATGAAGAATAAGATGGTCCCATTTATACAGCCCTATTTTTTTCCTTTTCTTGGCTGTTTGGTCTTGAAAAAGTGTGAAGATTACGAGTTTGGCTCTATTATCCATAAAAAGATTTAAAAAAAAAAAAAAAAGTTCTATTTCGTTATTCTCTTTAGTCGACGAGAGATCTCACAATACACACCCCTTGGAATCTAATATGTGTCACGTGTCTGGTTTTGATATCATATGTAACAACTTAAGTCAACCACTAGCAGATATTGTTCGTTGTTATCCGTTACGTACCATCAACTTTACCATTTTAAAACGCATATACTAGAAAGAAGTTTTTACACTAAGAATTTTGTTCCTATAAAAAACAAAGTGTATATTTTTTAAAAAAATAATATAAAAATAAAATAGAACTGTTGAGAATGGACATGTAAAGCATAAGTGAAAGTGTGACATGTGAAGCATAAGTGAGGGGTGGTATTAAATTGGTCTCACATGTTGTTTCACATTATTTATTACTGCCGCTTTCGTTTCTTTTCTTTTTATTCTTTTATTTTTTTTTCATCTAATCTAAAATAAAAATAATAAAAAAGAAAAGAGTAATTAATATTTAATAGTTTAAAACCCAAAATTAAAAAAAAAAAAAGAAATTAAAAATTGAAGAACCAAAATAAATAATTTAAAAGTTTAAACCGAAAATACAAATAAAAATGGAATTTAAACCTAAAACTTAAATTTAATATATATATAAAAAATACATGTGGGAAAGAAATTGTGATTCGTGACCGTGGCGGTTCATTTATAACGGTAATATCTCAGACTGTGTGTATAATAATAAAAACGGGTAACTAAAAAAGAGAGCACGTGATGGCAACATCGTAAATTCTTCGAAATCTGTAGGATAATAATGACAACAGAGAAATATTAAAAAGAATCGAAGGAAAAAAAAAAAAAAAACAGAGTAATAAGAAAGAAGCAAACAACACAGAGAGAGTAGCATGGCGTTTCAAATTTAGCAGCGGGACAGAGCTCGCCAGCGCACTCCACTTTCTTTGTTCTTCACAGAATTCGATCTTTTTCCTGTTGGGCTCACACCCACCGCCATTTTATCCATCCCCACTTGGTTTATTTGCTCCAAGGACGAAATCTTGAGCTCTTGCATGTCAGAGAAGACCGCCTTGTAGGTGTAGTTAATGCTCTTTCAGTCTTGGTTCTGATTTTTAGAGCACCCTTTCAACTACCTCTACCAATTATCTCTTATCCTCCTTAATTCCCTTCTTCTTCGTCTTCTTCCTTTTTATTTTTTATGGAAGAGCAACGCTAGTGCTTTCTTTACTCTGCTTTATCATTTTGTCTCTATTTCCCCCATCCCCTTTTTGTTTTGTTTGGTTTCTTCTCTGTTTTTTAGGATTTTATCCTACCGATACATTGTTTGTGATCGTCAGATTGAGTTTTTGTATCTTGTCTCTTCCAATTCTATTGCAGCTTTTTCATCCTTGAGCGTTTGTTACCTGTGGGAAGTGTACTCTGTTTAGAAGATTCTCTGCTTTACTCTGATTTTCTCTGTTTTCTTTTTCATTGCTTTCTCTTTTCCTTTTGGTCGGAGCTTTGCTCTCTGTTTTTGAGGGTTTAGCAGCATTACTTTTGTATTTTCTACTCGAGTGGAGAATAATTCCTGCTGGGGGAATTTCCCCAGATAGTTCGCTTTTGATGAATTCGGTCAAAAGTTTTTCCAGTTTCATATCATGAGGTTCAGACAAAGAATTCTTGCGTTCGTTCTTCGTTTTCGATCATCTTGTTGATTACCCAGCTAGTTTCAGAGGCTTTCTCAAATGGGTTCTCTGCAACTTTTCCTTATTGTCAGTCTTTCATGGGTTTTATTCCTTCCCAATACCCATCAGCTACAAACTTCTCAGATTCAAATCCTGTTACAGATTAGGAAGCATTTGGAGTACCCTTCTTCCTTGGAAGTTATGGACGCTTTCGATGGCGACCTCTGTAATGTTTCCCCATCTCGAGACATGACTATTGCGTGCCAGGACAATGTAGTGACTGAACTCAGAATTATGGGGGATAAGCTTGTCAAATTTAGAGGGTTTAATGGGTTTCCAATTCCGAATCAAACTCTATCTGAGAGATTTTCCATGGATTCCTTCGTTACCACATTGTCCAGGTTAAGTAGCTTGCGGGTTCTCAGCTTAATTTCTTTGGGCATTTGGGGGCCACTTCCTGATAAGATTCATCGTCTCTCCTCGCTTGAGTTCTTGGATTTGAGCTCTAATTTCATATATGGTCAAATCCCTTCTAGGATTTCCACCATGGTTCAACTCTATTCATTGGTTCTTGATGGCAATTTCTTCAACGAAACAGTCCCTGATTGGCTTGATTCTTTAACAAACCTTACCTTTTTGAGCTTGAAAAGCAATCGACTAACGGGTCAATTTCCCTCCTCGTTATGCAAAATTAGAACATTAGCTGATGTTTCTCTGTCTCACAATGAAATTTCTGGGGAATTGCCCGACTTGAGTGCTTTAACCAATTTGCATGTACTGGATATGAGAGAAAATAAGCTAAACTCTGTGCTTCCTGTGATGTCAAAAGGATTAGTTACACTTCTACTTAGCAAGAATGCTCTATCCGGTGAAATTCCTAAGCACTTTAGTCAAATGGATCAGCTTCAACATCTTGATTTATCATCCAATCAACTAACAGGGTCGCCACCTCCTTTCCTGTTCAATTTGCCAAACATTACATATCTGAATTTAGCTTCAAATATGATGAGTGGATCTCTTCAAAATCCTCTAAGTTGCAGTACAAAACTTGGGTATGTTGATATTTCCAACAACAAGTTAACTGGAACACTTCCCACTTGCTTGAGTAGTTCTTCAGACAAGAGAATGGTTAGATTTGGTGGGAATTGTTTTGCTTCTGACTTGCAACACCAGCATGAAGCATCATTTTGTGCAGAAGCCCTTTTAGGATCAGGAAAGTCTAGAAGAAAACAAAAACTGTTGATTGTTGCCTTCATCTGTGGAGCTATAATTGTTATTGTGCTTTTAGCCTTGGGACTTATTTATTTGTACCGAAGGCTCTTCAAAAGAACAGTACAAGAACAGCCAGTACCGCCAAAAGTTATACAAGAAAACTCACCTGCTGCAGCTCCATCTGAGCTACTTGCAAATGCCAGTAAGTTATGTCTGTTTGTCTGATTCTAATGTCTATGAAAGCTTAGAGGAAGTGTTATTTTGTAGGGTTTATTTCTCAAGCTTTGAAGCTAGGTGCTCAGACTGTTCCAGTATGTCGATCATTTTCCTTTCAAGAACTAAGGGAAGCTACAAAGGACTTCGATAGGTCAATGCTCTTGGGAGAAGGTTCTATAGGAAAGGTATTACCCAAGCACTTGATCTGATTCTGGGTTATGTCAACCAAAAGCTTTTCTTAGCTGAGCCTTTCATCTACGAACTCACTTCTAAAAATGCCCCCAGGATGCTTAGATTCATGTTTAGATTTCTTATTGTGAAGCTGCTTTTGAGGGCGTTGAATTTAATTCTGAAAATTTAAGGTTTTTGTTTACTTCTTCAGCTCTACAGAGGAAAATTGGAGAATGGGACCCTTGTTGCTATAAGGTGTTTAGCTTTATCCAAGAAATTTTCAGTACAGAACCTTAAAGTTCGGCTGGATGTTCTTTCGAAGCTTCACCACCCCCATTTAGTTGGCCTTTTTGGTCACTGTATAGAAGGAGACGGACATGACAACTCAAGTATCAACCAAGTTCTTCTCGTATACGAATACGTGTCGAATGGGAATTACCGTACCCTTTTATCAGGTTAGTCCACCATCAACAGTTAAAGAAGAAAATTTTGAAACATTGTTTTCTCTGGTTATTGCAAGACAATCTTTCTTATACAATAGTTTTAGGTGTAAAACTTGCATTCTTGAACATGTTTTAGGCTCTCTTTAGCTTTGAATTTATTGATGGAATGGTGACATTACCTCATTGTCTTCAAATGTAGAAACTTATCCAGACAAGGTACTGAAGTGGTCAGATAGGTTGACAATTCTAATTGGAATTGCCAAGGCCATTCACTTTCTACACACAGGGGTTATTCCTGGTTCATTCAATAATCGATTGAAAACGAACAATATATTGCTTGATGAACATCAAATTCCAAAACTTAGCGACTATGGCACGTTGATGATCACTGACGAAACTGAAAAACACGAGGTAAGTTAGTTAGCTTAGTCTTTGGAATTTAGTTCTTGAGATTTCTTCTGGCTTCTTTTGGTGAATGAACTTATACCGTATCCTTTCTTTTTGTAGACAAAGGGAGAGGGCTCAAAACCAAGGAAAAAGTTGGTGGAGGATGATGTTTACAATTTTGGGTATATATTGCTTGAATCACTTGTTGGGCCTATTGTAACTGGAAGAGAAGAAACATTTCTTCTGAATGACATGGTATTTTACATTTTCTCCTCTTCAATTCTCAATGGCTGAGTTTCCATTCAAGTTCAACTAAAAGAGCTGCTTATTCTGTTCTTTGTGGTTTCTGAATCTTTATGTGTATGAAACAACAACAGGCGTCCTTTGGCAGCACGGATGGGCGGAGACGAATTGTGGATCCAGTTGTATTGACCACAAGCTCCCAAGAGTCGTTATCAAGAGTTATATCTATCACAAAGAAGTGCATATCTACCGACATATCGTCTCGACCCTCGTTTGAGGATGTGCTGTGGAACTTGCAGTATGCTGCTCAAGTCCAGGCCTCCGTTGATGCTGAGCAAAAGTCTGATTCCACATCTTAGTTGTATATACTAAAAGTTGCTGAAACTCAACTCTGAGTCGAAACGAGGCGAAAACAAGTTTGATGAAGATGAGTTGAACAGACGCACAAGAAAAGTAGATAGGCAAATACTCTGACCTGCCATCTCTTTCATTTCATGTTCACAACTGATGTAGAATTGTAAATGTCTAGAGCGAAAACTACAGTGCACTAGAGTTCATATTTAGAGTGGACCATTTGTTGAAGACAAATAGTGGAGTGTTGCAGTGATGATTGTGATGAGTGAAGTTTAGTTAAAACAATAATTTTTAGATATGAAGAATGGAGCTGATGAGCTAATATTAAGCATAAAGTATGTGGAGGTTTCGGTTTTTTTTTTTTTTTTTTTTTCTTACAAAAATGATTTGTTTGGAAGCTTCGAGCTTTTAATTCTTAAATCTTTTGAAGAGCCCAGAAGAAGAAAATAAAAAAGATGGCAACTTTGTGAAAGGAATAAATCAAGAAGAACTTTCCAACTTTATTATTTTATGTTTTCGTCAGGAGGGAAGAAACTGTCAAACCGGTCGGAAGTTGCCAACATTCCTTCCTTCTCTGTCAAATCTTTGTGGCAGAATTGTTTATTCAACAATCGCTGAGAAGCCCCTTTCTTCGACATCGTTGAAACGGTGAAGAAAAGAAATGGTCGACCATCTGCTTCACGACTTGACGGCAACTGCCATTTTCATTCCCCAACTAATCCGGCGGTCAAACCACGGTACGCGCTTCCTTTTCATATAATTGCAGACCCATTTTGCTGTAATCCCCAATTCTTCAACCCCATTTCTCTTTCTTCATTCGGATCCAGAATGATGGACAAAATGGCGTTGTACGAGAAGGTGTTCAAGCAGGTCGACGGAGATGGCGATGGGAAGCTGTCTCCACTGGAGCTGCAGCGGTGTATGGCTGGCGTCGGGGGTAGTTTGACGCTGGAGGAGGCGGAGATGGTGGTGGAGAATTTGGATACGGACGGCGATGGGTTGATGGGGTGGGGTGAATTTGTTGCGTTTGTGGAAGGAGTGGGAGAGGAAGAGAAAGTGAGTGATTTGAAGGAGGCGTTTAGGATGTATGAAATGGATGGTTGTGGGTTCATAACGACCAAGAGTTTGAAGAGGATGTTGAGTAGGCTTGGGGAATCAAGGAGCATTGAGGAATGCAACAAAATGATTGCTAAATTTGATCTCAATTCTGATGGTGTTCTTAACTTCGATGAGTTCATGTTCATGATGTCTTGATTTTGTTTTTTTTTTTTTTTCTCCTGAACTTTGATGAGTTCAGCAGCTGTAATAATACGATTACTCCTTTTCTTGTTCTGCTTCAATGCGCTTTGCATTCTCCTTCTTTCTCGTCAAACTTGGAACATATGCTTTTCTTCATACTTGGAATGAGTTCTCACATTAATTGGAGAGAACATTAACAAAATATTCTTTAGAAGAGAGTGAAAATCTCTCTTTGTAGAGGTGTTTTAAAAGCCTTGAGGAAAAACTCAAAAGGACAATGTCTGTTAGCGGTGAAGTCGGGCCATTACACCCGGCCGCCACATTGAGCCAGATATGCAGCCTTTGACTCCATAGAGATGATGAACTGGATTTTCATTGCCAAACCACCATGAAGCCAATCCATTTCAGCATAATAAAAAACCAGAAAGGAATCATATGTTAGTTCAGATTATAGTGACACCACTTGACTCAAATCAACTTCTATCAATCTAAAAATATCCCGTATGAATTGCAAAAAGTGTATAACAAGATTTGATGGCGGATTCTTGAAGCTTGTTAAAGGATCAAGAGTTCTGTTGAGCCTCCTCAACACTTTTCCTCAGAATGGATATAACTTCGGAAGGCTCGGGAGCTCCAAACACCGAACTTCCTGCAACGATGCAGTTCGCCCCAGCTGAAGCTGCTGCATCTATGGTCGAAGGTCCCAACCCGCCATCCACCTGCCCACCAAAGCAAACAATGACCAGTCAGAAGCCATCCCTCATACAGCCATCTGTACACTGAATTTGAACTGCAACGAGTACACGCTACGTTGCGTTTACCTCAATGTCAAGAGATGGGTACTTCTGTCTTAACTTCCGTACCTGGATAAGTTAAAATCAGTAATGAGATTCAACAAGAAACGCCAATCAGACAATCCTCAAGGAATATTGAAAAATGTCGAAGTAATGGAACCTTATCCATCGTTTCAGGCATGAACTTTTGGCCACCAAAACCAGGTTCGACTGTCATAACAAGGACCATTTCCACAGGATTTTCACTTTCTACCTGAAAATTGAAAAAAAGAACAAGCATAACTTACCAATTATAAAAAATTTGATGAAGCAGCATTTGCACAAAACCATAAGCACTTTGCAGCGCTATATATCAATGAACTATAACATCCTTGTAAATGAAGGATATGAGATTGGGGGAGAAGATGTAAAGATGAATTGCATACCAAAGGATAAACTTCTTCAATGGGTGTTCCGGGTTTTAGCGCAACCCCGGACTTCATGCCCTTTGACTTGATTTCTTGGATTAATTGCTGCCAATTGTCTACCAGAGAAGAGGGAAAGAAAAGTTAAACAATTTTGATGCCATAGAAGTAGAACAAATCTGAAGTTCAAACACAATGTACCTTTGGATACTTCAACATGAAATGTAAAGCCTGAAGCACCAGCTTTTGCCAAGGGTTCAACGTAATCAAGTGGATTTGTAACCATAAGGTGGCAATCAAGATATGCCCTGCAAGACAAGAAATTAATTCCTCATAAACTCAGGTAATGTCATCAACAAACATCCAAATTCCTCAAACTGAAGAAGCAAAGATGTTAGATTACTTCGTATGTTTTCTTAAACTCTCGATGACTGGAGCACCAATTGTCAGATTCGGGACAAAGTGCCTGCGGTAAATGCATAAACAAAAAAACTATTACTTTGCTAGAAAAGCAAGCCCAACTTATGTTACTCCAGATGATGCACAAATCACATCACCGAGAAATGATCCACAATCCTGTTACAGAATGAACTCAACCAAATGATAATGGATAGATTTTCGCGGGGCCGCCATGTCGATGCATTTAAAAGAAAAATCTTTGTGATTTTCTTGATAATAGTTCATTCTGGGTAGGGGCCAACACTTTTTTAGTTTGAAGCCCCAGATTTATTTCCTATTAAAAAGGATGGTAGCAGAAAGAATGTTCTGAAGGTAGACCAATAAACATGGAAAGAAAGCAGATATTGTCCTCTTTGGGCTTTCCCTAAGCTACACTCAAGGTTTTAAAAACGCGTCTAGGGAGAGGTTTCCACACCCTTATAAGGAATGTTTCGTTCTTCTTTCTAACCAATACGAGATCTCACATTTTTTTTACTTTAGAAATAATAAAATCAATATATAAAACTAGATATTTCTCAAGTTTCTTCAGCAAATATTTATAAATAAGCAGGCATGTGGCTGGAAAGTAGATACTAGAAGCGATCAAAACACCACACAGGTCGAGGTCAAGTTATTTAGAGGGAAATTTAAAACCCTTTCACATGAAGCACATTGCAGTTCAACAGGAGTATGATATCAGCAAAGAATGAGCCTACCCATCCTGCAAATAAAGCAACAACAGATATCAGATGTGATGGCAGATAAATTTATCTCAAACTTCGCAAGCATGTCATTGTAAGATCACTAATTGGATTATGCATCTCTCCATGCGCCTTTCTGTACACTGTCACCAACCCATTTACAAGAAAGTAAAATCCATTCTTTAAACAGGACTATAACAATTAGTAGCACAGAGAAAATATTGGTGAAGCTAAAAGTCTGCTCGTCCTCCATGGACTACCTTACACTATTACTACAGAAGTACTAAATTAGGGTAGATAAAATTTTATTAAGACCCAGAAAAGCACAGACAAATTAGACGATTCAAACAATTAGTCAAGTAGATTATGAACAAATTAAACTACACGAGAACTAACCGGTGGGAAATCAGACTAAGAAGGCAAAAACTAGGATCAAATTATTGGGTTATGAAACAGAACCAAATGGGAGCAAGAATCAAAAGGTACTTCGTCCAATTATAACTGGAGAGAAATGGCGATTCAGGAAAACAGAAATAGAGAGCGTGTGGGTACCATAATATCCATGTGAAGCCAATCCGCTCCAAATTTAAGCATTCTCTCGGCCTCCGAAGCTAAATTGGCAAAATCTGAGGATAGCATTGACGGTGCGATTTTCGCAGCTACTCCCATTTTCGTCTGCCTCTTACTCGCTTAGCCGATCAAAAACTCGAGTAATTCAACAGCGAGGAATTTGCAGATACAGATTTAATTCTCGAAAATTCCAAGACAAAGAACCCCAAATCCCAACTCAGATGCTTTTTCGTTTTTATAGATTATCTTACCAAACCCTGGCGGCTCGACTGATGAATAAGAAGATCGTCCTTCGTGGGCTCTTTTTGGACCGTCTGAAAGTGGCATCCCTCCTTTTCTACATTTTTTTTCGTAAATTATCGCATCTTCACAACATTCTTCGCTTCTTCTCGTCAATCCACAACTCCACTTTCCTAAACTTTGACGCCATTTTTTTCCGTAAATGGGGGCAAGGAAATTTTACACTGATTATGATTTTGGAAAAAAAACAAAAAAAAAACAAAAAAAAAACAAAACTTCCCTCCCAATTATCCCTTCTAAAGTAAATTCAATTTGATGTTTCATCCCATTACAAGCCTATATTATCTTATAACATCGTCTTAATCAGTTAATGGGAGACTTGGGTGCTTATTCATTCCATCCATCAATAAAAAGATTCAAATCTATAAGTTTCCAAATTTCTTTGATACAATAATAACAACGTTTAAAAAAGTGGTGACAACGAAGGTGGAACTACCAAACAGGAACATCTTGATTGGGGGTGGAGTTTTGTGAGGTGTGTCATGGCCGACATCAAATCCTAGCATGACTTCTTATTACTTGAATTTTGTAGTTGACTTACCTCATTCATATATATATATATATATATATATATATATAAATAGACATCATGATATTTAGCTCCGTAATCAAAACAATTTTTTAAAAGTTTAGAAGGGTAATCGGACCCCATACTTTTAAATATCGTATTTATTATTCAACCCTTTAAATAAATAATTTTGAGGCACGAAAAATAAATAAATAAATAAATACCATGTTAATTTTGTCTAAGCTAATATCGTATAAATGAACGATTTTATCTGAAAATAAAAAAATAAAAAGCATATTAAGAAATAAAAATTGAGGCACGAAACGTAGGAGAGGCAGATTGATTGGTGGAATAATTGGTTGCCGTAGCCAGCCAGCCACGTGAACCTAACATATACAAAGAGGCAAGACCAGGACCCTGAGGTGGCAAGTTTTTGTTTTTGTTTTTGTTTTTTTTTAAGAATAAATAATTATGCGCCCCTCAGAACATGGGAGAATGTGTCCTATTTTGTCATTTAATTTGATTTTCTTTATACATAATTCATAAAATTTTAAGATATTCAAAAACCGTGGCAAGCCGCGTAATCACAAATAAAATTTATCAAACATTTGGCATTATTTGCAAGTTTGGTTTAATATAATTCTCTAATTATTATTCATTTTATTTGCCCGTCTTCAAAATCACTATCTTATTACTTATCATTTTACTATTAACTATCTCATATGTTTTAAATATTAGGTTAGGTAAGTTTGTTCCTCATCGAATTTTGGCGTTCACCATTTAGATAAGAATATTAAAAAAATATTTGAAGGTAAGAAAGGACTAAATTAAAAAATATTCAGAAAGACGCGTGTGTTTACATGCGGAGAAGATTAACTAGAATTTAAATATTTGGCATCTAAATCATATATAATGGAGTAGGATTAAATTAACACATTAATTGATATTTAATCATAATTTTAAAGATTAATAATATTATTTTAAAGATGAAATTAAATTAAAATTTAAACTGGTTTGAAGTGAAGGCAGTATGTTTGACCAGTCAATTAGCGGACACGTTACTCCCATTATTTACTTGTAGTTTCCTACGCTTCAGGCCTTGTTTTGGGGATGTCCCTTCCATTTTCCTAATCCCCATTTCCCACAAAATGAAGCATTTTTTGGTAATAAATACTTGATTATCACATTTTCCTTCCTTCCTTCTTTAATTTGATTGTAAATAATAATTGAGTCTCATATCCCAAGGAAAAATCACTTCCATTTCTGAAAACTCACTTCCCCATACAACAAACCTCCATTCCATTCAATTCATACTAATTAATCTTCTTTTTTCTTTTTTTAAAAAACAAGGGTCCTCCCCTTCCTTGGCCCCAACTCCCCATTTTCATGCCTCTCTCTCATTTCCTTCTTCTTCTTCTTCTTCTTCCCTCTCTCTCTCTCTCTTGTTTCTTTCTTCTTCCATTGCTTTTAAGCCAACACAGATGGGCTCATGTGCTTCCCTTTGCAGTAAATCGGAATGCTCCGCCGTGAAGCCACCGCCGGCGCCGTCGGAGTCTGTGAAGGACAAGTTTGAGATTCCGCCTTCACCGATCAAACACTACAAGCTCCAAGACAACGCCGATTCTGTCTTCAAGGACATCTCTGTAGTACCCCATCACCACAAGACGCCTTCTGGTTCGATTCTTCTTCGCTCTTTTCTGGGTTTTGTTTTTCTCTCTCTTCTCTTTCCGCCGCGCCATTCCTGGATTGCCCTGTTTCTTCAATCTGTTTCTTCTTCACAGGCAGCAAAGAAGAAGCCTTCTTTGATTCTCGAGCGTGGTTGGATTCCGATTGTGAAGATTTCTTCAGTGTCAAAGGAGGTGACCATCATCATCCAAGATTTCAATTTCCTTTTTCAGATTATTTGGATTCATAAATCACAAATTGTTTTAGCTCAAATCATGTAAGCATGGAGGTTTGAATTCCTAGGTCGGATTAAAAACAAACATATATTTTTTAAAAGATTTAAATTTCATTTTCATCATCGACTTTTGTATTTTTAAACTTGCTTTAAATTTATATATTAATTAAAAGTACTTTTTAAAAACTATCTTGAGGATGGTTATATATTTTAAAGTTCACTCATTTTAGTTTTGAAGTTTGTTCCCTCCCTTGTATTTTTAATTCTTGAAATACAAAAAGTAACTATTTTAGTTAGAAATAATTATTGAGTAAACTAAATTTAAGATTAAAAAATAAAATAACATAGCAATATGATGAAAATAATTATTTATTTGAGTATAATAAGTTTGAAATACTAAAATTTAAACCTTACACAGATTTCACCCCATCCAGAGACAATACTCCAATTCACCACCGCTTTACGGCGGGAACTCCCCGAGCTAGCCAAGCCGGTGCCGACGACAAACCATCTACATTCAACTCGTCGCCATTACCGACGAAGAGGAGGAAGAAGCTGGCTGATCTATTCCGAGAGAGCCTCGGAGATGAGGCGAGTTTTGCTTTCTTAAATCACAACGACAATCGGAAAACCGATGAGCCTTGCCTTCCGGGAACTGGTTCGGTCGGCAACGGCGTTGCTGACAAAAATATGATCGGATATGAGTCGAAGTTCTGTTGCCTTGCGCGGTTGGTTTCGCGTAACGGTTCGCGCGAGAGGGAGGAGGATTTGAAGGTTGTTAATGGCGTATCTTGAGCCCTAAATGGATGGAGAACTCACGAAGAAGAGCAAGAACAGGGGATCGCGGCAGAGGAGAAGTGGGACCTTGAACTTTAAGGTTGGATCTTTATAAATTGAAATAAAATCAGATCCTCTGTGCATGGATAATCATTCGAAGTGCGGAATATAAAATGTGAATATTTATTATTACAATTAAGAGTGAAACTGCAATATTTTGTTGACGGTGTTCATTTGCAAGAAAGAAGAAGATGTTTTAATCTTTGATTCATTCTAATTATCCCATCTTAATGGTTCATGCTTTTGATCTTCGATTTAGTAATCATTCCTGAGTTGGATTAATTAAGTTTTGGACTTTTATGATATAAAGATAAGATAAACTAATAAAGTTGATTTAAACCCAACTCATTTGATGCCACCTTTATTTTTCCTCTAAATTTGTCATCTTATGATGATATGGAATTAGTGAGGCATCATGGGAAGTTTGAAATGACTACACATCTAATGCTAATTATTATCATTTTCCCTTCTGCTGGAGTGACAAAAACTGCCCCAGTCGAGCCCAATTATGTTGGGGTTCAGAGGCCCAACCAACTCAGTCCAAGGCTCAAAATTTACCAAAGACCCACGGTCATTGCAGCGTTAGTTTGAGGAGAAGTTGGAACTGGAGCTCAAAAGTGTAGAGAAAATTAGAAGTAAATAGACGTAAATTTTATTAATGGCAACTTAATTTCAACGACAAGAGAATCAAAATTGAATGGAGAATCCTTTTGTTTATTGTAAAATTGAATAAATAGAAGGCAAAATTGGTGAAGAAAAGAGGGAAGTATAGAAACAATGATCTGAAGAAATGCAGCAGAAAAGCAGAGGTTGGACTATGTGTGTGGAGAGTATGTGTATGTTGATGAATCATGAATGACACAAATCTGAGAGGTTCAGTTCCGTTTTTCGTTGCCTTTGATCTTGGCAAGATGAGGGAACGCACTCAGAATGTTGTACGGCCTCAAATCCTGCCTCGTCAAAATCCCAATTACAGGCGGAGCCTGCAGAGAATGAAACACGCAAATCTGTTTGATTGATTGATGTGTAAAGAAGAAGAAGGAGGAGGAGGAGAAGAAGAACAAAAGCTTACCCCAGCAGCTTCATACTTGGGCACGATGAGCAAATGGCGGAGCCCCACTTGGCGGAACAGAACCAGAGCTTTGGCCACAGACATGCTCTCCATTACTGTATAAGGCGTAGTGTTGGTAAGAGGATGAAGATCAACGTACATATCCATCTCCTCCTTCTTCACTGCAAGCTCCTCAATCTTCCCTTCCCTCTCCGCCAATTCCACCCATGTAAACTTCTCCCTCACCTCCCATTCCTCTGTTCTTCTCTTCTCTCTCAAGAACCATTTCTTTTTCAGCACCTGCAGCAAATGCGCTCTCAGCACTAGCCCGTGCAGCTCCGTCGCCCCCACTGCCATCCCTACTGGCGGCACCACCGCGTCCGAGTCCACAACAGGGAACCCATTATGCGTCGTGTTCTTAAGAACCTCCACAATGCGGGACACTTTCTCCAATCCCCGCAGCGTCACCACCGCCGGCTTTGCGTCAGCCAGTTCGCCTACCGTGATGTTCCTCATCCACGTCTCCGGATTCGCGTCCAAGAACGGAAGCCCCTTCAGATGTAGAATGATGTCATAAATACTAGGGTTAAAACAGTCCCCGACGGTTTTTCCAATCAGAAGGACAATCATCGTAATCGGAAGTAGAAGGAGATTGTTGGTGAGCTCCAGGAATATAACGCAGAGGGAAACGGTCATCCGCATGGAGCCCGCCATTAAGGAGGCAGCACCGAGAACAGCCAAAAGTCCCTGATCGAGATCGGAGTAGGGCCGCATGAGGAGGCCGATGAGACGGCCATAGCCAGAGCCCATCAAAATGATCGGAAGGAAGAGACCGGAGGGGACGGCGATGCCGAAAGTGATAAGCCCTAAGACGCAGTAGAGGAGGAAGAAGATGACGAGGGAAAGGGGCTGGTACTCGGTGGAAGTGTTGGTGGAGAAGATGTTTCGAACGGCGTCGTCGTTGGTGGCGAGGAGAAGGGTGGCGAGGTCGTTGTAATGGCCTTTAGGACAGTTGAATTGCTTGAAGTTGCCGGAGCGGCCATTGGTGGGGCAGGCGGAACCTGGAAAAGAAGGGTTGCAGGGGGTGCATTGGCCAAGGTATGGCAGACTGTATTGGCAGATTGAAGTGAAGAGTGATACTCCTAAGCTCAGTAACAGTTTGTGCATTTTTCCCTTCCTGCAAATACCATTTCACCATTGCAGTTCTTATCAGATCATTCTTCAAATTTGATCCAATAATATGGAAAGGAAGTGAGAGTGAAATTGCTTACTGATTGATGAGGTTGTAAACTCTGAGGATTTTGTGCAGAAGATGATTGTAAAGGCTTCCAAGGAACCCACCAAGAAGGCCAATGATAGCAACTGGTATGATATCCATGATATGGTAGCTAACAGAAACACTACTGACATCGAACATAATAAGCCCTCCTTCTCCGAACAGCCCACACTCACCTGCCTTGCATATTTCAATGAAAGTTCTTAGCACCACCACAACAATGGCTGTGCTGAAAAAGGTCCTCCACAGCAGGGCACTCCTCCACCATGTAGCCACCTCTTCTAGGGCAAATAGAACACCCCCGACCGGGGCTCGGAAAGCTGCACAAACCCCTGATGACGCCCCGCATGTGATAAGATCCCGACGATCACGATCGTTGTTGAAATAGCGTAGCCATGTCCATTTGACTCGATAGTTATCCGGACCGCCCTGTCCAAGTAAAGAAGCAATGCAGCTGCCAATGTGTACTAGAGGCCCTTCTTTCCCAAGATCTAGCCCAGCAGCCACTGCTCCAATGCTCCCAATAATCTACAAAGATCGAAGTTTATAATGCCACTCGGTAAAGATATCAAAGATCAAATACATCTCCTTTTGCTTTCATTCCTATAAAGGAGTAATTTCATCATCAGTTTCAGTTTATCAGATTATCTACATGTTCTGTGTGATCCACAAGATCAGTCTGATTCTTTTGTAGATTGCTCAATGATCGATATTGATATTCATGGCATTACAAGAAAGTGCAGGGCATACGCACCTTAACGATCAACGTGGTGGCGCCGAACATATTAGGAGTATCTATGCCATTGAGATAGGCTTTGATTTCTGGTATGCCAGGCCCAGCGGCGGTGGGAGCAAAGCATACACAGAGAACAGCAGCAACAAAAGTGAGAAGGAAATTTGCAGTGGTAAAGTAGGCGAATCCCATTAGGTACCTAAATCCAAATCATTTGAAACCCAGAATTTTTGAACTGATTAAGTTTGTGTGTTTTGCAGACGAAGAAAACCAAGTGTGTAATGGGTATGAACTTACCTTTCTTCTTTGATGTAACCGACCACTTTCAAAAGCTTGTAGCCAGCAATATTTTCAATGGCGAGATTGATGAGAGTGGCAATGATCCCTGTAAGAAGCCCGACAAGACAAGCCAATGTCCATTTGGAGAATATGTACTGCAACACTTGAACTTTGGATCTGCTTCTCCAATCGTGCTTAAACAGATCGTTCTCATTGATCCTGAATTCAAACCAAACCAAATAACCAAAAATTGAAGAACTGAAGGAGAAATCAAAGCTTTGAATGCTATGTTCTTACTCGTAATCCAAGCTTTCAATCAGAGAAACCTTGGCCCCAACAATGGCAAGAGGACTAGAAGAGAGAGTTCTGCTTCTCTTGAGAAGGGGTTCGTTCAAGGGATTGCTTTCTGGGTCTCTTTCTTCTTCTTGAGGCTCTGCTTCCATGGCGTCTGTGAGAGTTGATTCTGCGACAAGGCTGGAATTTTCCTCCATTGGAGCAGTGAAAAGAACACAAAAAGGGGGTATGAACAGAAGATGAAGTTTAGGGATTGGAAGAAAGTGCAAAGCTTCCCCTGTGTTGTAGGATTTTAATGCAACAAAGTAATCGCAATCATGTTCTTGTCTTGTCACTTTCTTTATGGTCATTTGAATCAACAGTTCTTATTTCTCCCATCATCTTTACCCTTTTTTCTTTTCATGTTCTTGGTTTCTCCATAGTTTTCAACTACCCAACTTGTCACTCACTTATTTTTTTGATCATTATGACACCCTTATTTCACCAAATATCCCATTTTTATATCAAAAATACATTTATTCCCTGTCTTTATGACCTTATTCATCATTATTTTTAATACAACTAGCTTCTCACTCAAACTCAACTTGCTTCTTTGCCTTCCCTTGCTTCACTATCTACTATCTACACAAATAGGTTCGTCATAATCCACTTATGAAAAATTTATCAATCTTTGCGATATACATATCATACTTTTGTTAATATCAAATATAAAAATATGAAGATAAGAACACAATAATATATGATAATCAATTGATTGGCTATTGATTAGCAACTAGGAAAGTGAAATAAAATGAAAGTGAAATATATGTTTATTCATAATTTTATAATACGAAAGCTTTCATTATGTTTTTTAGTATAATTTTTTTTTTTTTTTTTTTTGTTGAAAATTCCGCTCTATCTATAAAAGAGGTCCACTCGTCTTAACATGTATATCCACATGTGACATGTGCCAATCCAATAATATTTACAAATATTAAAAATAAATTATTAAGTTATACGTCTCTTCCGAAGTTGATGTGACACTTTAGACTTTAAATATTATCTCCGATAATACATTACCCCTAAACGTAAAAATCAGTCCTTATTATTAATTTATGCCATGATGGCATTTAAATTAAATTAAAGAAGATTCATATCTGTCATTTTTGTAAATATTATTGCTGATTCCTTGCGGTTGAGTGGCAAGTTGGATGTATGAGTTGGGGATGAGCATAAATTGGTAGTCCAATTGCGATGGAACACGTGGTGTGTTGTAGACCGATGGATGAAGAAGAATGGAGGGTGGATCATAAATGGCTCTTCGGGGATGGAAGAGGTGGTGGAGCTATTTGGTAATAAATCTGTGATTTCAATATCTACGGCCAACAACTTTATAGCTTTGTTTTTTAATGGAAAAAAAAAAGAAATAAAAAAAAAAGAAATAAAATAATTGCTTCATGTGTCATGTCCTGTCCAAGTGGACCAAATGAAACGAGGGAAAATTACTTGTGGTATCATTATGAAATTGTAATTATATTTGTTAGCAATTACTTGTTTGGCTTGAAAACTACTTCTGAAAATAATAATTAACTTAATATATTTTATTATTAAGAAAATAAACCCTAAACTAAGATATCATAAACTGCTACAAACAGAAAACAGACAAAAAAAAATACATATATTTTTATAAAAAGAAAAAAAGAATTAATAATTTCACGTACCAAGATGTGTTTATTAAATATTATAAGGACTGAATAATAATTGGAAATTAATGTTCCCATAAAAGGTCGAAATTAGCTGCCTTGAAAAAGAAAAGGAACGGAAATTAATGAAGGGACAGATGGCAAAAAGGTATAGGTGGAATCCACGTAGGAGTGGATTTCATCGGTCATGGATAAATCTCAATTATTAGCACTTTATTAGAGAATGGAATGGAATGGAATGGATGCCCTTCCGGCGTTCGGTTTCCACATCTTTCCTTCTCTTCCCAATCAAACCAATATATATAATATATAATATAATATAATATAATTTGTTGAATTACAAATTAGTCCATGAAATGTTAAAATTTTATTTTGTGTCTAATAAATTACACCATATTTAACTAACAGGTGCAAACATCACGAAGAAATATCATGTGAATCTAACAATAAAAATATGTAACGAAGTATACTATAAAAACACCCAAAACTCGGCTGAAAATAATTAAACACCATAATGTTACTATTTATTTATCAATTATTCGATATAATTTTTTTTTAAAAAAATGTCAATTTATTTAGTTATTTATTCTTTCATGTAACATGCCACCTTCTAGCATCTATCATTATTGTTTTTATTATTATTTTAATGAAGATTTTAAAATTTGTGTTTTTTGGTGGGAGGAAATAGTCAAAATAATTAAAAAGCTATTTAATACACATTTGTTTTATTTAATGAATAAATAAATGGTGTCCATGATTTACGGAATAACATATTTAAAAGATTATCCATTTAAAAGATCGATCAATAAAAAAAAAAAAAAAAAAAAAATTATGAGTTTGAACGGATTTCCACAGTCAATGGAGCACATAAAACGGTGCGTTTAGGAGAATACAGAAACATAAAGCATTTGTTTGTTTCTATATATTGGAACGACCAACTCGAAGTTGAACCCTATGCCATGAGGTGTTGAGTATACCTCTTAAGTTCCATATCTCTTCCACTCTTTCTGGCTGCACGTTTGCTGCTGAATCAACCTGCATTATCCAATTCAAACTCAAACCTTTGCGCACACATTTCTAAACAAGCTTATCTTTTCAATCAAACACATTTCTGTGCATTCACATCACACACTTACAGCTTTTGCAACAATTTCCGTGTTTTGTTCGACATCGAGCGTCACCTCGAAAAGCACCCATGCCCACTTGTCACTGCTCGGACTATCAGCAACGTATGGGACGCCAGTCTTCTGATATCTGGTGGCTTCGATCCAGTTTTTGCCTCCATCAACAGATATATCTACTCTCTCTATTCCCCGCCCACCACCCGACACTGCATAACCACTAACCGTAACCTGACATGCGTTTGAAGATCACAATTATATTTGTTTGTTTAAGTACTTATCTAGGAGAGCTCAACTGGTTAATGCATATGCTATCGTCCGAGAAGTTAGAAATTTGAATTCCAACGTACCCACGAACACAAAAGGAAAGACTATCAACATTATACCAGCAGGAAAGAAATATGATGCAAAAGAGATGAAAGCTAGATTTTAATTATGCAGGTAGAACAATATTCTCCAGGTTTTTCTGATTGACATGTCCCAGAACTTATAAATTTGTCGGGATGAACATATGCAATAGGGAATTCTTTGCATGAAGTAAAATCTCTATGTTATCTTCAACTAAACTGAACTTGCGTACATAAATGGACTAACCTTTCCGGGCCTTATATGATCTACATCCTCCAAAGAACACATGACAGACTGCGATTCAGCAAGTTCAACAGCATTAGTCGGGTGAAATGGGACAGTGTCACAACAGAGAATCGCCCACCCAAAAAAAGTGTATATTCAAAATAAACAATGAGCGAGAACTGTTTTCTTTTGAGATCTCACATTAGTTGGAGAGGAGAACGAAGCATTCCTTATAAGGGTGTGGAAACTTCTACCTCGTGACGCGTTTTAAAACCTAAAAGGGAAAGACCAAAGAGGATAATATCTGCTATCAGTGGTGGGCTTAGGCTGTTACAAATGGTATGAGAGCCAGATATAGGGTAGTGTGCTAACGAGGACGATGGGCCCCTAAAGGGGGTGGATTGTGAGATCCCACGTTGGTTGGAGAGGGGAATGAAACATTCTTTACAAAAATGTGGAAACCTCTCCCTAGCTCCTAAGGGGTGGATTGTGAGATTCCACATTGGTTAGAGAGGTGAACGAAGCAGAAGAGAAGAGTGTGAAAACTTCTCCCTAGTAGACGCATTTTAAAACCTTATGGGAAAGGCAGAAAAGAAAAGCCAGAAAAGAAAAGCCCAAAGAATACAATATCAGCTAACGGTGGGCTTGGACGGCTACATTTCTAATGTTCATCATAGCTAGCGGTGGGCATCATCAGGAAGCCAAAAACCAAAGAAAAAAGCAGGAGCCTTTGATAAAAACCTGAACAGGGAAATCCATTTGAGGCCTCCTAGTCGTCCAATCAATATTATCCCAATTTACGGAAGGAGGAAACATTTTGTAGTCTTTCTGCATAAAGAAACCCTGCAAAGCAATGCCATGAACTCCATTATGAAGGAAGGCAATTTCTTGAGTGAAAAAAAATCAAACACATTTCCTACCTGGCTTTCCTCTGCAATTATGCTAATAGAATCAAGCCATTTAACAGAACGAGCACCAATAACACCAGGGATAACCACGCGCAACGGATACCCATGATCTCGATTAAGAGGCTTCCGTGAAAAAGTAAAAAATAGTAAGAATAGTATAGTAGAACAATAAGCAACGTAACAGCATAACATTGAGGAGTTTAAGCACCAAAACTTACTTCTCCATTCATTTCATAAGCAAGGAGAACATCTGCTTCAGGATTTGAAGCGTGGCTCAGTGGAATTGATGCCTTGTATGGACCTCCCTTTTCTTCCTGTACTTAATAATCATAGCAACCAAAATCATTCCATTCTATCTACACATAATTCCTTCCAACTAAAGCAAAATCAACGACATTAATGGCATGTCCTCTTTTTATCTCGTGTTCTTTGGAAAAGAACATCTAAATAGGACAACGTTGTACCTTGCATCTATCAATGCTCACAAACTCAACATGTTTTCCACCTTTTTGTGTACTATAGCTGAGCTTCGGTATTCCAACAAGTTCAAGAACATCAGCCAATTTAGCACCACCCCACACAGCTGTAAGGTTCAAAACAACTTTTTCAGAAAGATGAATTTTATAAGCTAACACATCTAAAACACTAGCGGATTCATGTCGCATACCATTTCCTAAAGCTGAAACATCCCAGCCAACTCCCTTCACTGTTCTGGTTTTGCTCATCGCGGTCCTTCGATTACCTGCACACTATGTCCACACATCCCAAATGGTGTCAATTATAATCGAGCATCGCATTATGGAAACTACTCTTAAACCTCGTAGTTTCGATTTAGATATTCCAACACCAGGCAAAGAAGAAATACTTGCAACTTATGCCTACTTATGAGAATACCTGTAAAGTGGCAGTGACATTGTACTTTGGAAGCATCCTGTAACATGATAACAATCTTAGGTTCTCTTTGAAACATGTTAATGCACACAGTTAAACTATGTTGGAATTTGCATGAAGAAAAGGAAATGCTCTTTAAATCCAAAATTCCACAGCTCACCTGATATCTTTCATGAACAGCTCTTTTGGGTTTTCTATTAGGCCATTTAAAGAAACAGAATATCTACAATGAAAAAGAAAGTGAACAGATAGATGAAAGAACATTTACCGAAAAGAAAAAAGAGAGAAAAAGGGAAACCTTTCAATATCATCCACTAATGGAACAGGGCCATGATTTCTCTTGTAAAAGAAATCTACGGGGGTCACATAAGACGAAATCAGGGCGGAGCGCGGTGGCTCTGCATTGAAGGGCTCCTGAGGCAGAGATATTCATAACAAATTTTACCAAAACGAAATAATGAGACCCAAATAATGAAATTGCGAAGAACCCCAGAGAAAATCAAATAATTTCAGACTACAAGAAAACGATTGCGATTCCGAGAACAAAAGAAAATTCGCATGGAGATGGAAGAAGGAAGAAGCTTACCTTGGCGTTGATTCGGAGACATGGGTGACGAAGTGGCTCTTGCGAGTAATCTGAGGGTGCAGTTAATCCAGGCATCTTCTCACTCCTTTAGAAGCAGAAAAGATCTTCAGCGATGTGTGAGAGAATGGCAGTTCTCAGAAGATGGCAATCAATTTCGCAAAGATGACTAGATGTCGCAACGAGTGCTTGTAAAATTAACCGACAACGATAAAATTTTACGTGGACACTCTTTGGAGTTCGATGATCCTGAGTTGTCGCTTTTGCCAAATCTGTGTGGCTTTGGGTATGTTCTCGATCCTTTTAGCACACTGTTTCACTTTTTTTTATTTTTTAATTATGTTTGGTCAATCCGGTTTTTAACTCCTTGGTTAGAGATGAGAAAAGATTGAAACTTTATAACGAAATTAGAAATTAAAACTAGTTAATATATGAATGAAAACTTTCTTTGCAAAACTTTAAAACTCGTTACAATAATATGGGAAACTAAGAATTAAATAGATCGGGGTGAAGTAATATACAAAAATTTAGTGACTAAGAAGTTGAGTCTGGAACAGCAGAATCAACAGAATCAACAGAATCAAGTAACTTAAATTTAAGGATCTTATGTACAGAAGCAACGGGCTTCAGATCCCTTCTAGGAGCTTGATTTGGTTCAACTGCTTTTTCCGAGCGACGATTTGTTTCAGATGGCACAGCTTCTTCTTCAACCATAGAGACTTCCTCTACAATAGGGAACACAGACTTTTCAGTGTAAACAGAACATATCCCAACATTTTTTAATCTTCAAAGAACAAATACAAAACTTGCTTTAAGGTTTAGGAATCAAATGGTTTCATTTCCTATAAAATTTACTCACCTTCTGCGAAGGTAAGACATGTACCTATGGTTTCTTCATATTCTCCAATCTACAAAAGAGAGAGACAATAATGGCAGGAGATTATACATTATGGTTCTGCTGCAGTGCTCTAGGTGTAGAGCTTGTATCATTTATTAACAACTCACCATCTTAATTTTGTCGCAGATAGTTAAGATTGGATTCATGGTGTCCAAACCCTGCAAAGCAAATTAATCAAAATTCACATAGACCATATAAATATTAGCTCGCAGAGAAATATTCAGTACTTGAAATTAGAGTGGATCAGAAAGATACATACAGATAGAACATATGGGGCATTGGGTGGGATGTCAAGCAGCGATACATCCCCCAGGTCAATCAATACATATTCTTCCTCGCCATCAGAGGCAGAATCAATTGCAGCTTTCTCCATGTTCCTTACAGATACCTCTGAAAAACTAAATTGAAATCGTTAGCGGCTTAGTGATGCTAGTAATATCAAGTAAAGTTTTCCTTCCAAATAAGTGTGTAGAGTGCAAAGGATAAAACAAAACCCTAAGGAAGTTTTCTTTTCTTTTCTTTTTAATCCCGCTTGGATGTGGACTTGCAAAAAACATGTTTCCAATTATACTCAATAAGAGTTTCTTTTTTAATTTTATAATTTACGCCTTCGAAGAAACTCAACAGCATTCAATAAAAAAAAAAAAAAAAAAAAAAAAAAAAAAAAAAAAAAAAAAAAAAAAAAAA
>NW_019268523.1:346887-404601 GCF_002738365.1 Cucurbita moschata | reverse complement strand
GAAGAAACTCAACAGCATTCAAAAAAAAAAAAAAAAAAAAAAAAACAAACAAACAAAGTAGACCCAACTTTATAAGCTCAAATCTCTAATGTAAGTAGAACTCGTTCTAAACGTACCAATGCCGAGAACAGTAAGAAGCTTCAACAGAGCAAGGACGGCACACAAAATCAGTAAAGGGAAGTTTATTACTCGACGGACATACAGGCCTTCCTTTACTGGAATTCCAATCGAATCTGTTCCTCGGGGATGTCGATGGCTTCGGTGTGGAATTTGAACTCCGTTCGAGTGCAACAGCAGACGCAAAGGATCTTTCCAGTATTGTCGCAAACCGCGTCTATTTGATCGAGAGAGAGAGTGGAAATTGATTCTAGGGCTTCTCGTTTTTGAAGTCGATGAAGATTTCTGGGATATAGAGAAGCTTACGGAGAAAATCCCGAAAGGGGGAGGAAGAAGGAAATAGTGCAAGAGCTGGAGTTTTAAGATTGCCTCGGTCTTTAAATTTTGGGCCGGCCGGACCGGGCCGGATCAGTCCTACGAAAAACTTTTTTTTTACAAAAACAATAGGTGTATAGATGGTTGGCTCGTGTGTGCTTCTGCTAGCCACGTCTCTGCCCCGTGGCTTCGGTTTTATAGATGATTTGTCACGTGGATATCCGCATTTTTATAATTATTTAAAAATAAAAAAAAATTATATGGTAATTTTCGTAATCAGAAAATGAGTTATTGGTTGAAACGGCGCCAATTTAATGTAAAAAATATTTATTTTAAATTCCACCCGAATCGTATCATGAAATCTTCCACAATCCCCAAATTGCCCTTCCTTCTCATTCATTCTCTTCTCCTGCAAGCTTCCTGCAAAATTTCAAAATCTCCCGCTCCAATTTCTTTTTGGATTTACGAACTTCTCTTTAATCTTCCTTCCCCTCCCTCTCGCTTATATATAATCTCATCCATTAGTAGTCCAATCAATCCATCCATCCATCCATCCATCAATTTTCCCAATCATCTCTTTCAATCCTTTGATCAAGGATTTGTAACCATGCCTGCAATTTCAGAGGAGCCGTTGCTCGCCCCGAACCCCGATAGATTCTGTATGTTCCCCATTCAATATCCTCAGATTTGGGAAATGTATAAGAAAGCCGTTGCCTCCTTCTGGACCGCCGAGGAGGTTGATCTCTCTCAGGATCTTCGTCATTGGGAAGCTCTCACCGCCGATGAGAAGCATTTCATCAAACATGTTCTGGCCTTCTTTGCCGCTTCCGATGGTATTGTTCTGGAGAATCTCGCCGGCCGGTTCATGAAGGAGGTTCAGGTTGCGGAGGCGAGGGCGTTCTACGGCTTCCAAATAGCAATTGAGAATATTCACTCCGAGATGTACAGTTTGTTGCTCGAAACCTACATCAAGGCCTCTGTCGAGAAGAACAGGTTGTTCCATGCCATAGAGACTGTACCTTGCATCACGAAGAAGGCCGAGTGGGCGCTCAATTGGATCGACGGATCCGAGTCCTTTGCAGAGCGGTTGATAGCATTCGCCTGCGTGGAAGGCATCTTCTTCTCCGGAAGTTTCTGCGCTATATTCTGGTTGAAGAAACGCGGGCTGATGCCTGGATTGACATTTTCGAACGAATTGATATCGCGAGACGAAGGGCTGCACTGCGATTTCGCGTGCTTGTTATACTCGCTGATGAGGAAGAAGCTAAGCGAGGAGAAAGTGCAGGGGATCGTCCGGGAGGCAGTGGATATTGAGAGGGAATTCGTTTGTGAGGCATTGCCGTGCGCGCTGGTGGGGATGAATGGCGATCTGATGAGTGAGTACATCGAGTTTGTGGCAGATCGGCTGCTGGTAGCCCTAGGGCACAGCAAGATTTACAATGTGCAGAACCCGTTCGATTGGATGGAACTGATATCGCTGCAGGGGAAAACAAACTTCTTCGAGAAGAGGGTGGGAGATTATCAGAAGGCATCTGTGATGTCGAGCTTGGATGGGATCGGAGGGATACATGAGTTCAAGATGGATGAGGATTTTTAGAAGATACGATACCCTTCTCTCTATAACACCCACTCTGTATTTATTTCTTACTTCTGTTTCTGCAAATTTCATGTTTGATAATGATAGTGCCTGTCGTTTCTTCATTCCTAAGAAGCTTGCACCTTTAGGGAATCATGTATTTTAAATTATTCACAAGAAAGAGAAGCACTTTACCATTTCATTACTCTCCTAATACTCATTGATCTCATTCTTCATTTTTAATTTCTAAAGTTTCCAAATACAAATTCTATGCTCACTTACCCAAGTGTCAGAATTTAGATTCCACACCTGATCGCTCCGACATTCACCCGTATTCCGTGAAACACTATTGTGTTACTTACTCCTTGCTTCTGAAAATGAAAGACTATTCTCACCCCTTGCGATATGAATAAGTTACTCCTTACTTTTGAGAGTGAAAACTACTTCCAGAATAAGTTACTCCTTACTTTTAAAAGTGAAAACTACTTCCACTCTCTGCGACAGTAAACAAGTTAATTGAGTCTTTTATCCTTATTTACTTAGTTCCTTCCTATAATTGACAAGTTAATTGAGTCTTTTATCCTTATTTACTTAGTTCAACTCCTATAATTGAGTCACCCAAAACTCCTGACTATTGAATGTTTCAGAATATCTAGGCGCAAGAAGTAGAACAAGAGCGACAATTGGTAATTGCGAATAATAATGAAACACGTTCCTGTGAGGAATGTGGCAAATTATATGTGCACAACCAAAGAAGTGAAGCTAGAGAAGCAGACCTTCTTCCTGCAAGATCATCGGGGCTTTTAAACAAGCAGTGATTGAAGTGCTGCCTATAGAAATCAGCAAACTGGATTGGTTTCTGTAGCATCAGTGGAAGCTAATACTAATTGGGGTTGAGCAATAGTGCCTTCCTTTCTTGCTTTCTTGCGCTCTCTTTGCAGCCTGAAATACTCCCTCTTCCTTGCTCTGTAGCTGTTTGGATTCTCAGGCTGCACTTCTCTTGGGTACACACTCACCTGCAATCAAATACATACATCTCAGTTTTGTTTTCATTCTTGCAAGCTATCTTGAAAGGTCCAGTTCGAAGTGAAACCTTCTTCTTGTCAGGTCCATACTTCTCGAATTTTACAAGCCCGTCAATCAATGAGAAAATTGTATGGTCCTTGCCAAGCCCCACATTCTTTCCAGCATGGAACTGAAATCATTTGTACAAAAACAGACACCATGGAACTCAATTACAAAACAATCGATGTATGTTCGTAAATTAGGAATGCCCTAAACAATGTGCGGAACGAGCACCAATTCCTCAACCTATAAGTTTCAAAATCGAATTGGAAAATGATTTGGGACTGAGAAACTACCTTGGTTCCACGCTGACGAACGATGATAGAACCAGGCTTGGCAACCTGATCGCCGTAGATTTTAACGCCAAGCCTCTGGCCCTTAGAATCTCGGCCGTTCTTCGTGCTTCCAGCTCCTTTCTTGTGTGCATTTTCAATGGTTAAAGGGAATCTGGTAGGGAACGAGACGGAGAGCTTGGGAGGCAGTTGAATAGATCCGAAATCGCCTTTGAAGAAAGAGGACGAAGAAGAAGGGGCCAGAGAGAGGCCTCTGAATGCGCCAATTAGGTTTAAACTCATGGCTGCAACAGGGATTTCCTCGATTGGAACTGTGAAGCGAATACAAGAAATCGACAGAATTAGTTGATTGAGAAAAATAAATGGATATGGAGGAGGGGAAGAGACAGAGAGGGAGCGAACGCGAACCTTATCCTTAGAACCACAACCACAACCAGAACCGCCCCAAGCCACCGAATGCGAATCTTGGACCGGCAGGGTTCGCTTGTATGCACTTGTATTCACCCCAATTATGAAATTTAAACCGCCTTCCTTTAGTGGTTCCGTACCACCACAATGGGCAGCATCGAAGGAGTGATCGAAACCTGCCTCGAACCAGTACGTGAGTAACAACTTAGCGTCAAAAGGTAGGTATCTTTTATTGCTCCACTAACCTTTTCTACATTTCTCAAGACCATTTAAGCTTTTTGTTTATTTTTATATCCAGATTAAATAGATGTTTAAGAACTTCAATTAATCTCAAATAATGATAAAAAGAAAAATACATATTGAAATTAAATATTATAGAATATTAAGCTACATCCATTAAAAAAAAAAAAAAAAAATCATCTCGCAAAACTACATGCTCACACATACATACGTGTGTGTATATATAAATACACGAATAATACTTTAATGGTTAGTTGGATTATGGGTATTATTTTATTTAAAATTAAAATCCTTCCCTTAATAAAAGTCAACCGAAATCTTCAAATCATCTGACATGGAAGGAACTAACCCACTAACTTTTCCATTGTTTAGTTCGTTCGTAATTAGCCATGTGAGATTCTATGAAAATGTGAGATTCTGTCTTGGCTGGAGAGACGAATGAACCATTCTTTACATAAGTGTAAAAACCTCTTTCTGGTGGGCACGTTTTAAAACTTTGAGGAAAAATTCAGAAGGAAAAACTCAAAAAGGTCAATATTTGCTAACAGTGAGGCCAAAGCGGATAATATTTACTAGTATATAAGAAATAAACATGGTTGACAGTATCTATGAGTGGATAGGAAAGAAGCATTATAGGAAAAGGCTTCCAAAAACGAACAATATCTACTAGGGACATGAAAAAAAACATTCTACTAAGAATGTTCCTAACCTACTAAAAGGGTTCTAAAGTTAAATTTGATAGGTCTACTTAGTCATAGGTTTTACCCGATCCCATCAAATACGTGAAAAATGTATTAAGCATTTAAAAATAATGGTAATCGGTTAGGAAGGAGTCTGATTTGATAATATCACGAGTTTTGAAATTTTCTTATCCCAAGTTGATGGTAATAAATTGCAATATTATTAAAATTATCCATTTCTTACCACTTCCAACATTTGACTTTAAGTTGAGAAAACAATGGTTTCACGCGCACGGGAGTTGAATATTATAAATGTCATTTTCATGCATTCTTGCAAGGAACCCGAATTACCTAAACTAAACCCTAAACAAATTATGATTCACAGCAATAATATAAACCCAACCCATTTTTGTAGAATAATACTAATGTGGATTGACCCCAACAACTCAATCGTCACCACCTTGTTTACTCTCTCTCTTCAAAAATCTTAGCTTGACCAAGTTCATACACCCCATCCTCCTCTTCCACACCTTATATATGCTGAAGGGATGCCGGATCTTAGTAGAAGTTACACAAACCAACTAGGCGGCCATGGCCATGGGAGCTTTGTGGAGGGCTTTGGTTCTGGCTGTGCTTCTTGTGGCGGCTACTACTGTCCAGACAACAGACGCACAATTAGTAGAGAATTTCTACGCCTCCACTTGTCCCAACGTGGAGCAGATCGTTACACAAGCTGTTCAAAACAAGTTTGATCAAACGTTCGTTACCGTCCCTGCAACTTTGCGACTCTTCTTCCATGATTGTTTCGTTGAGGTGCTTCTTCTTGACTAACCTTTTCTAAGGATTGACATACCTAATCATCCTTTCCTTATAAATCCATCATCATCTCATGAATAATATTCATAAAATTTATCACGGGTACAACCTTATTTGTTTACTATTGAGTATAGGGTTGTGATGCTTCGGTGTTGATAGCATCTCCAAATGGGGATGCAGAGAAAGATGCTAAAGACAATATTTCATTAGCTGGAGATGGATTTGACACGGTTATTAAAGCTAAGCAAGCGGTTGAAAGTGCTTGTCCCGGTGTTGTCTCTTGTGCTGACGTTTTGGCTCTTGCAACTAGAGATGTCGTTAATTTGGTACCATTTTTGAAATCAATGGATGAAATAAATATTTTAAAACAAAATTCATGACATTTGACTAAAAATTATTGATTTATTGTCCTCGTGTTTCAGGCAGGGGGCCCACTGTACAGCGTGGAACTAGGACGTCGAGATGGGCTAATTTCCCGAGCATCCCGAGTGGCCGGAAACTTACCGGAGCCATTCTTCGATCTGGACCAACTGGTCAACATGTTCGCCGCCCACAACCTGACCCTCATCGACATGATCGCACTCTCCGGAGCCCACACCTTGGGCTTCTCCCACTGTGACCGTTTCTCCAACCGTCTCTACTCCTTTTCCCCTTCGTCTCCGGTGGACCCGTCGTTGGACCCCGGCTACGCGCAGCAGCTAATGGATGCGTGTCCGCGGAACGTGGATCCCAGCATAGCCATCGACATGGATCCTATAACCCCTCGGACCTTCGACAACGTTTACTACCAGAACCTTATCGCCGGCAAGGGCCTCTTCACTGCCGACCAGATTCTGTTCACGGAGTCCGAATCCCAGCCGACAGTCCGCAGCTTCGCCACCAATGGGGCGGAGTTTAATGCTGCGTTTATCAACGCCATGACCAAGATGGGTCGGATTGGAGTTAAGACTGGTAATGATGGTGAAATTCGAATCGATTGTAGTGCCTTTAATTCCTAATTTTTGTTGCTCATCATGTGATGAACTCGAAAGATAAGTTATGGTCATGTAACAAGTTGTTTCCTATTCTGTTCTGTCTTTTTGTATGAAAATTTGTTGGTATAGAAAATAAACAACATATTATGATTAAAAAAAACATAACTATTGTGTCTGTCAAGAACATGTAGCAAAGCTCAAACCTCCTTGGTGGAATAAATGCATAGCATATTTTATATTTACTGATGAATAATGGTGAAATCTAATTTACACAAAGCGTGGATGAACGAGATTTTCCATAGAGGTTGTAGTAAACACCCCTGGTGCGGTGAACCAAAACCAAACTTAAGATGCCTGCAATGGCGCAGAAAACAGCCATTATCATACAAGTTAGAGAGAAGCATATGGTGCCCACGCACTTGAGCGGTCCATTGGAGCTCTGCAGCTGTGAGAGATGATTGAGAGCTTGCTTCTCTGCTTCCTTATCATAGATGCTGCTCGTGATTAACCCAGAAAATATCAAAGATCCCATGGGAGTAGAGAGAGTGATGAAGTTGTATAAAGCAGCAAACTTTTTCAACCCAAACAATTCAGAGGCAGTAGCAGGCACAATTGCCCAGTGAGCCCCGTACCCGAGCCCTGTTATGAGAGTTCCAATGTACATTGCTCCAGGCCATCCCATTCCGATGAAGAGATGTCCGAATATCATAAGGAGTTGCGCAATCGCCATTGCAATAGGTCTTGGATAAGCATAATCTCTGTTGAAGAAAATGAAAGTAAGATATAATATAATGATATTTTATGGTGTAACAGTCCAAGCTCAAGTCCACTGCTAGCAATTAGCGTCTTTTTTTAGACTTTTACTTTTGAGTTTTCTCTCAAGGTTTTAAAACGCGTCTGCACGAGAAATTTTCATGCCTCTATAAGAAATGCATCTTTAAAACGCGTCTGCTAGGGAGAGATCTCCACACCCTTATAAGAAATGTTTCGTTGCCCTCTCCAACCGAGGTGGGATCTCACAATCCTCCCTCTTTGAGAGCTCAGTGTTCTCGCTGACACACCGCTCAGTGTCGGGCTCTTATACTATTTGCAACCGCCCAAGCCCACTGCTAATAGGTATTGTCTATTTGGGCTTTCCCTTTTAGGGTTCCCCTCGAGGTTTTAAAACGCGTCTATTATGGGGAGGGTCTAGCCCTATTCCAACCAGTGCCTCGTACCATTCGGTGACTGGCTCTGATATTATTTATAACAGCTTCAGCCCACCGCTTGTAAATATTGTACATAGTTATAAGGAATATTTCATTCCCTTCTCCATGGAATCTCAGCTGAGGACAACTAAAATAAATTTTGTACCTTACAGCAATCTCAGAGAGGTAGCCACCACCAACACGGCCGAGGAAGTTCCATATGCTGATGAGGGACACAAAAATATGTGTATTATCATAGCCTAAGGACTCGCTCATCTGTCCGAGGTTATCGATCACGGTCAATCCAGTCCCAGAACCAAGGAGATGGGAGAGAAATATAAGCCAAAAGTCTGCTTTGATTAAAGCTTGACCCAAGGTGAAATCTTCCCCTCTACGTGGACCCTTCCTCCTCTGCACTCTTACTGCTCCTTCTGCAGCTGCTTGCAATAGTTTTGCTTGCAACTGAGCAATGCGTTTTTGTCTCTCTGATGCAGGAACTGAGTCCTCTACCTCTGATTTTTCATCTTCCACCTCACTTAATATCACTTCATTACCATCTGCTTCAGATGTAGCAGGTTCCTGTCTGTGTAACGGTTGTAGGAGAGCCTCTTGCTCAGCATATGTTGTCGTCTCTGAGCTCAAAGTCGACGCCACCGGAATCAAGAAGGGAATAAGAAGGATGACAAACATAACAGCGGTAAAAATGGCTATCACAGTGGAGCTCAAGGTAACAAGATCCTCAACAAGCATGACTCCCATCAAATATGCAGCCAAGAGGAGGCAGACGCCATAAACAGTAGTAAAGCTCATGGCGTCAGACTGCCGCACTTGCCTATGGCCGGCAACAGGTTTGATAAAAAACATCAAGCCAATAGCCACCAGTGCAGGACCTACTGCAATCATGAATATAAGATCGGCTGAATCAGGAGAATGCATGATTGCATATATCTGAGTCAAGATTGCACCGCTTAAACCAGCAAAGCCTTTCAAAATCCCAACCACAGGACCCCTGCTTTTTGGAAAGTTTTGTACGCAAGAAACCAGAGAAACTGTATTGAAGTAAGTCTCCCCATTCGTTCCCACAAATACAAGAACGCACATCTGCACAATCATATTCATACATGACTAAACAAAACTGGCAAAACAGGGGGAATAGCTTAACAATTTGTTCTTCAAAGGACTTTTCAATAGCTTCAATCAACATAGATATTCAGAAAATCTGTTGAATATTCAATAAAATTGCTTCTATAATCTTAGAGACAATTTATCAAACAGATAATGTGCTTCCTGCTGCATTTTTTTTTTTACAGAATCCTATCAAGGTTTGAATATGGATATAACATTCTACCTATCTAAAGACGATGATTCATACCCATTCGATTAAAAGAAAAGAGGAGGAGACTGAAAACTTACAGCCCAGAGAGGCAAAACGGGAGCTCGACCAGTGACGATGAGCCAAATCCAACCATACCCGACAAAGTTACTGATAGCACCGACCAACAGAGTTGCCCAGAAGGGCAATATCTCCAACAAGGTTCCAGCTAGAGTACCAACACTATCCCCAAGGTCTTTCGCCACACCGAGCCGCGCAATTTGCCTCTGACTGTAACTCAAATTGGTTTTGATCACCGGCGATATGCTTCCAAAAAGATACCCGATTCCCGCGCAAGATTGAACCCATATTGCAGCCACAAAAACCAACCACCTATTGTTCAAAAAGCCCACAAGTTTCTCATTACACATACCCATCAATGCCCAGAAACCCAACTCTCTCCGATTTTACGTCCGTCCCAAAATTTGGCTGCCAAAAAGGAACTATAGAATCGAAACGGGCCCAAAATTTGGCTGCCAAAAAGGAACTATAGAATCGAAACGGGCCCTTATGGGAATGGTAAAGAGGGGTGGATTGATAGAGATGGGGTGGCAACATAAACATGGATCTCTTCGATTATTAATACGCAAAATCCCCGCCATGGCGCGCACTCTGTTCTGCTAGGCACACAAACAAGAAACTTAGAATTGGATATGGATACGGCGATTCAAATTAGAAGATGACAACAAAGCGGTGATCATCTACCAGAAATGACAACGAAACAAATCGATCGTCTACCAGAACTGTCACCATCTTAAGAGTTACCATTTGACCATTTCATATGGGAACGACGATCCAATTTCAAATATAGAATAAGGAACTTCGTAACTCGACCGTTATTTTATTTTATTTTATTTTATTTTATTGAATGGTACAAGTTATATTATTATTTTTTTATTTTTATCGAGCCCGACTAACAAATAGTCGATATGTCCGAGTGGTTAAGGAGACAGACTTGAAATCTGTTGGGCTTCGCCCGCGCAGGTTCGAACCCTGCTGTCGACGAATGTTTTACTAAATTTCCTTTTTGCTTCTTGGGTTGAAAATTGGCAATTCCGTTCCTAATATAAGCCAAAATGATATTTACAGTTTTGATTTGAAGTATCTATGGAAGTATGAAGAACACATTTTGTAAAGGTCATAATGATTGAATAGTAAGTCAAGAATAAAACATGAGAAACCAAAAATACACAGAAACAGAGAGTAAAGCCTAGCCGATCCACTTAAGAACATGTGAATCTGAATAACTTCATTCGCTAACCTTCGTCTTTCCAACTCATCCCTCCACCACCATTCCTCTCCCCTTTCTCCTTTACTTAATGCCGTCTTCCTCCTCCTCTCCCTTTCTCCTTTACTTAATGCCGTCTTCCTCCTCCTCTCCCTTCCTCATTTCCATTCCCTAGACTCTTCCTCACCATGGCGGATTGGGGTCCGGTCTTTGTGGCGGTGGTGCTCTTCGTTCTCCTAACCCCCGGATTGCTCGTTCAGATGCCTGGGAAGAATCGCTTCATCGAGTTTGGGAACTTCCAGACCAGCGGAGTCTCCATTCTGGTTCATTCCGCTCTCTATTTTGCCTTGATCTGCATCTTCTTGCTGGCTGTTGGTGTTCATGTTTATATGGGCTCCTAATTCTAATTCTGCACCTTTTGTGTAATCCTTTTTCTTTTTTTCTTCCTAACTCTGTCATCTGCTTCCATCTATACATCATTTTTTTTTAATCTCTCTGTTTATAATCATCCTCTCAACTTTGTCCTCTGTTCTTGGGGAATTTGATTCCTCAACTCGATGATTCGAGATTCGAGAAAGGGGATCGGATTTACCATAAAACTTTATTCTACGAATAAGTGACTTGCCTCAACTACGTGCATACCTAACTAAACTTTATTTTACTTTATATTCAAAACTAAGAACGTAGCAAAAATATTTTTAGGCGTGGTAATAAACTAGTCCCCCAAAAAGCACATATCGAATCAGTATGAATTTTAGACCTCCAGTTTTGATCAGTAATCAAAATCTGAACACCTAATTTTAAAAAAAAATGGAATTAATTAGAGATCTATCAGATGTTCAAAATAAACTAAATTCTGCTATGACTCAAACAAACAAAAAAAGTAATTAGAGTCTGTGTCTGAGTATAGTACAAGATCATTCAAAAGTTGAGAGAGTGCATCAACAAAATTTCAGGCGAGGAAAGCGAAATGAAAACTGAACTAAAAATCAAAGCATGAAGAAGAGATCTGAACTTGAAATTAAGCGGATGAGAGAACTTTTCATTCGATGAAGAGTAAGCAACATGAAAGTTCTTCAACTACAGATCACGAATCAACGAGAGAAATTAAAAAAAAAAATTACATGGATGAAGCAGCAGCGTGATGTAGAAGAAGAAGAAGAAGAAGAAGAAGCAGAGGTCTAAATGTAAATATGGAGGTTGAGCATAACAAGTAGCAAAATAAGGAGTAGAAGAAAGACAACGGCATGAACAAAGATGGAAGCAAAACTGGTCTTCAAATTCATGAACTCGAGGGGGCGTTCCGATCCCGGCATCTGAATGATCATCCCTGGCGACAGAAACGCAAACAGAACCGAAGCGATCAATGGAGCTGCCAAATCATTCATTCTTGTGTTGTTCTTGTAAAAATGGGGGACGCACAGAATGCCTGAGTTTTAATGGTTAGAGAGGAATAAGAATTTTTGTAAAAGGTTTTACGGAGCTTCTCCACCATCCCCTTTTTATTCCATTTTCCTTGTAACTAACCCCACCCCATCACACATGGCGGGTGCATTCATAATTATGTCCTCCACTCCAATTTCATTCCCAACCATAGTCCCCGTGTGACTATCTATGACTATAGATTTATAGATTTATAACTAAGAAATACATCTTCGTTGGTATGAAATCTTTTGAAAAAATCAAAAGCAAAACCATGAGTGTCTATGTTTAAAGTGGATAATATCGTACCATTATAAATGTTTATGATTTATAACATGGTATCATGGCCATAGTTTTAACTTAGTCATGTCAATAAAACCCTCAAATGTCAAACAATGAAGTTGGGAGTCTGGAAAGTGTAGTCAAAAGGTTGTATTTTGTTCGATGGCTCCTTATGCCTCAAGGGAGGCTCTATAATGTACTTTGTTCGAGGGGAGAATTGTGGGGAGAAGAGTCCCCATCTTATACATAATAAATACATCTCTATTGTTACGAAGCCTCTTGGGGAAACCAAAAGTAAAATATGACTGCTTATACTCAAAGTGGACAATATTATATCATGGTAGAGGTTCGCGATTCTTAAGATCACTTCTCCTTACTCACCCGTCCAATTCAAGCATAATTCAAGAAACAATGCATGAATTACCATAGTGAAGGTTGAGAGAATTAAAAACGAAAATAATTTATATATACGGGTTTTTTAAAATAAAAAATTATAATGAATATGATATTTTAAAAATTAATAAATATTACCATTGAGATTTGGACCAACTTTTAGCCCTTTTTTTTACCTCCTCATCGTGAACAAGAATCATGCCAAAAGATTTTATCTTCTTTTATGTTCTCATTCCCTAGCTTTTCATTTAAAATAATTAAAATAATATTTTAGTTGTTGAACCTTTTGATTTAATTTATTATTATTTTTATTTTCAATATTATTTTAATATTAGTTTAGAATTAATTTAAACAAAATTGATAAAATGATAACCATTTTTATTGAAGAAAATACACGATGGGTCGATTATTCACATTTCTAAATATTAATAGAAACTATTATTATTTTTCTGAAAAATTAAATTTAATTAAGCAAGAATTTGAAAGTTATAGAGATTAAAATTAAAAGAAAATATATATTAACACTTGAGAGGACGGAAGGTCCACGGCACAAATTTTGATGCAATTAAATGGGAGAAAAAGGCGCAGAAAAGCAAGAGCACATTGCACATAAATCCACATAATTTCAGGAGCAGGACCATCCCTTTTCCTTCCCGCTTATTCTGCAGTCGACCGCGACCGACCCGCCAATTCTCTGGGCCATCAACCCCCTGGCCCACGGGGGCCCATTTACCACTTCACTCACCAGCTCCAATTGATGACTACAGAAAGTAATTATCTGCTACCGCCCGCGCAGAATAAAATTCATAAATAATTAATTTTAATCAGTACCTATCGCCACCAACCAGTGTCAATCTCGTAGTTAACACCAACTTCTAGGAGATTCCCACGTTGTTCGAATCCAGAAATAAAGTGTGAACTCTGCTGAATTCAATTTCTCTTCTTCTTCTTCTTCTTCTTCTTCTTCTTCTTCTTCTTCGCGTTACTGCAAGACCAACTCGCTTCACGTTTTGCTACTTCGGATATTTCTCTCTTTACGTCTAGTGAAGTACGAAATCTGGGAAAGGATGTCGGATTGGGCACCGGTAGTGATCGGAGTTGTACTGTTCGTACTGCTCTCTCCAGGGCTTCTGTTCCAGTTTCCGGGGAATAATCGACAGTTTGAGTTTGGGAGTATGAAGACCAACGGAAAGGCCATCGCCATTCACACGCTCATTTTCTTTATCCTTTACGCCGTCTTCATTCTCGCTCTCCGTATCCACATCTATACTGGCTGATCCGGTAACCTCTTATTCTCGTCTCTTTCCGTTTTCATTCGAGATTGTTACCAACTGGAGTTCCTGCAATCTTGGTGATGTTTGTGCCGCCTTGTGTTTTGTATTTCTTTTCGAAGCGGATCTTGTTTGATCTGTCTGGATTTGCGATTTGTGTATGTGTAGTCGGAGACTTGGAAGAGATAAAGGAATTTTGTTTGTTAATTTCGTTTTTACATACGCCTATCCCTCCATTGCTAGTATACATCCAACATTGGGCTCTGTAGCTACTCATGCTCATCGAGAAGCTTCTTTTTCTTTCCCTCTATTCTTTAGTTTCATAAATTTAACGCATCTCAAGTACAAGGTACTCGTCTTAGCGCGGATAATCTGGTCAAATTTTTGTTGAAGTCTCCTAGTATAAGCAAGCTACTAGAGGGGTATGATCAATTCGTTAAGACAATAGAGAAGAATTTTGCTCAAAATATTCAAACAATTACCGCGAGAGTGTTCATTGAACTTTACCTTTCTTATTAACCCCCAAAAAGAATGGAAATTATAGATTACATTTAGACAGATTATTACAATATAGAAAGTTATTGTTGAAAGGGAAGAAGAGAACAAGAAATGGAGCAGAGTAGGCAGAAGTATGCTGTAAGTCCTAGTGAGAAAGAAGCAATTCATTTGGCGAAGGTAGCCAAAGCAGATTATGAAGTTGTTAAACGTGTATGTGAATACCAATTGCGATGACCAATATGGTGAGTATGCAGAAGAATATGATGGCGTGCACCAAAATGGCAATCCCACTGGTGTTCATGTTCCCAAACTCCACCACCCTGATTCTGGCCGGCAACTGAAAAAGCAGCCCTGGCGACAGGAGAATGAAGAGCGCCACTGCTACCACAACCGGCCCCCAGTCTGCATTCATCTCTATCTAGAAGAAGAGGTGTGTTTTGAAGTATACAGAGAATAGGATGAGTGTGAGCGAGAGAGAGAATTGAAGGTTGGAAGTAGCTGAATGTAAAGAGGGGTTATAAGGGGGAATGAGCCTGTAGATTTGCTTAAGGAAGAAGGAGTTGAGGGGTTGGATGCCAAACTTGGGGAGAAAGAAGAAAAATGTTTATAATCGAAGGAAAGGTATGTGATGGGTCGATGGGAGTGGATCTGCTTTATGAAGATTGAAAGAAAAGGATTTGGATTTTCCTTCATTCCAGTTCCAATGGAAATGCTCTCTTTTTTCTTGCTTTAGGGATGTGTGATGAAGGTGGAGCCTTTTGTTTAAAGAAATTGGATGTGTGTGCTAGTGTAAAGTTGTGTTTATCAGGCTTAGATTATTGAGAATGCCTTGTTGTTTGTTTGTTTGTTTGTTTCTTTACACCAAAAGCTTAGAAGGATTGTCTTGTCATAAAGATGTTCAAAGCCTGTGGAATTCATTGCACCATGATGCAAGTCTGAATGTGATTTCATGAGGCAGATTGGAGTTCACACGCTTTGATTGGGTGATGAACAGAATATTTTTGTTGTCGCATAATATCATATCTTGAAGATGGGGAAATAGCTTTATCTCTGTGCATTGCTTTTCAGATTTATCTGTTAACATATTGCTCTATTCTTTTCTTCGCCTCTGTAGGCAATCAAGACCACTCATCTTCTCTGGTGTGAATAGGAATCAATCAAATGATTATGAACATAGTGTTCAAATTTCTTTTCTCCCTCTTTTCTTCTCTTTTCTTTTTTTGTAAGCCCACTCTTGCCTGTCTCTTGTTTTTATGCAACAACGGCCTTTTTTGAGCAATTGAAAAATAGCTTTAAATTTCAAGGGCCATGACAAAGAAGAAAGGGTACTGCCAGGAACAGGTAGTTTTAGGATTTTGAAAAGGAACATGTTCTTTGAAGAAAAAGGATCACTACCAGTTTTAGCTGTTTTTTATATAAACATCGTAGCCAATAAAATGATTCCACTTTGGTCGATTAGTCTTGCCACTTAATATTAATCTAAATGATTCCACCTACTGTTTTTTTTTTCTTTGCACAAAAGAACAGCAGAATAAAGTGCCAATAATTGAGTCTATAATTTCACATTCTTAACTCCTATATATTTAATATCTAGATAGATTAAACAATCCCACAATCCGGGTTGCAACTGTATAGCAGCTAGCTATATATTATACGTTTCTATTACGAACCTAATTTAGATAAAGAAAACACAGGAGAGGAGTAAATATTTAGTTTTCACAATTAGAAAACATCACATAATATCCATTATATGGCAAAGCTTCTTCAATTGATTAAGCCCTCAAGTCTAAAGCGTTCTTGGACTGATGATATGTACATGGCAGCCTTCCGATCGATATGTTCGTCGGCGAAACCCCCACCGCCTTGAGGGTTCCTAAAGTTGGCCTCCTGGACATTATTCATGGCTTGATCATGAACAACTCTTTGGTTCGATGGAGCCATGGCAGCCCTCTCCTGGCGATGAACCATAAATGCAACATGACTTGAACACGACGCCATACCTTCCCCATGGAGAGGGCCCAACATGCCCTTCACAAGGCCTCTTGCTCTACACCTTGCATCCATCTCTTTCCTGATCTGAGTTTTCTTCTTGCAGCTGGGGAGTGGGCTATTTATAAGTGAGGGAGCAAGTGATCTAGATTTTTATCTCATCTAATTCAGAGATGGATATGAGAGAATTTTGAGTGTATTCTATGGTGACCCACCAAGGGAAAAAACAAATATGTAGGAGCATAATATTCAGACGATTATTGTTCTTACGAAGTTATACTGGTAAGATATGGATGGAGACCTTACTCTTTAATCAATTTAATATAGATTAATGTGTTATGATTATAGCCAAATAAAGGGTTAGATCTAATCTCTTGATTAATAAAATTTGTGCAATGGAGAATCCAATCTTCTGGACAAAGACAAGAGATCTTCTGCCTATTAATTCATTCAAAGTTAATCATTGTTTCTATTTTTCTAATATGTTGCAACTTTCTTTGCTAAAATAGAACCTCTAATAACCTAATAATTAAATACCTAAATGTTCCAAGAATAATATCATTATAAAAATAAATAGAAGGAATATAAGATTATTTTCCTCATTGCTTCTAACAAATTGGTTCTTCTAGAAACACAAACAGATGGCACTACACATAGTGAGACCTATGCTTAGCAGACTTGTTTAACAAATATTGAAGGAAAGTTGTGGAGTTAGGCCGGAGCTCGTGCAAGTCCAAAGAAAATAATATCAACCCGTGTATCAAATCTCTCCACCCATGTGCACCTTCGAGTGAATTTGAGAAACAAAATCGGACAAATGATTCAGTTTGTGTGTTTACAAGCTAAGCTATTGGGAGATTACTGAAGCCAAGGTACATTAACTTCAAATTGGGGATTTTGACAAATTTTGATGCTTGAAAACGGCATTCAGCTTCAGCCCATTGGCCTGGCTCCTCGTCTCCGCTGAACGGATCCCATGGCCACCTTTGTTTCTGTTTCTAAGTTGTTCGTTGGCTGGAAACCAACCCCACTATCAAATTTACCTGCGCGCGACTCCTTCAACAGGTGTTCTATTCATATCACCACTGCAATCCTTCCACTTTCTTTCTCTTATTTTTCGAACTCAAGCCCTTGTTTCGTGACAACTCCTAATTAGCGTATTGTTTGTCACTTTTATTTGGCGTTTGTAGTTCGAATTCCCTAAGAACCAATGCTCTCTCAGTGAAATCCGATTACTCTTGCTTTGAAGTGAGTTACAATCTCTCAACTCTATCATTCACTGATTATTGCCGTTAAGCAGTTTTCCTGTTGCCCTAATTGAGATTGACCCATTTGATTTCGTTACAATTTCTGCAATTTGCTGGAATGTGGATGTTATTGTGAAATTTGATTCGGCTACTAAGTCTGTTTGTGATTCTTAAGGTTAGGGATTTAAGCTATCGACCTCCAGGGACCGAGCATTCTCTTCTCGACACAGTTAATTTTTCCCTTCGAGAGAAGAGGTACAATTTGCTGCTCTGGTTTCACAGTGTATTTTGGTGTAGTATACCGTGACGAGGGGTTCAAGCTTCGAGAGAAAATTTATCCCATACTCTCTAATGATGAACATGGATAGGAAAATGGTTGTAAAAGTTGATGATTGAATAAATTATCTTTCTGAAGCCTAAAATTTTCTTGAGTTCTAGTAATTATATTACAGTTCACCCTGGCTAACCTGAATCAACTATCAAGGCACTTGTGAAGGACTTGTCTGTCCTCCCTTTTAGTAATAAAGGGCGTTTCACCACATATCTCTAACATGGACTTCTTCCCTAAGAGTTTATTAATGCTCACATATACCTCATTATCGTCCCCACATTACTCTCCTTTCTGTTGATTTATGCAGTTTTGGGTTAATTTTTGGACAAAGTGGAAGTGGGAAAACTACTTTATTGCAGGTTTAGCTATTTTCTTTGAAATTTTGATGTATTAGGCCTTCCCTTACTTCTCTCACGGTCTTTTTTATCTACTTATTTGTTGATTCATTGTTTATGAGTATGATAATCTTTCTTCCCGTTCTTGTTTAGCTTCTTGCAGGTCTGAGCAAACCAACTTCAGGTTCCATTTATGTCCAAAAGTACGGTAAAGATGACAAACCATGTCAGTCTTCTCAACCGTTAACCACTGATAGGGTTGGCATTGTCTTTCAATTTCCAGAGAGGTATCGTCCATTTTGGTTAGCCTTGATAAGACTAATATTTCGAAGCTAGTTTTGAATATCGTTGAACTAGAAATGTGATTAAGGCTGCTTTAATCTCATAGAGTCGTGTGGCCTTTCTTTTTCATACATATCACCTCATTTTCCTGCTATTTATCTTCATTCCTTTGGATGGGAAACACTTGTATTAATGAACAAAGTATGTAGTAAGGATTAGGTTTCCAATCCGAATGATCGGAACAAAGGAGCTATAGAAGAACTCTTCCATTGGTCAAAAGGAAAAAGAAAAAAAAAAAAAAAACAAAAGTGGAAAAAAACAAAACTTGTTAAAGAGGAAGTCATCTAGACACATTAATCCAGTCCTAAATTTCATTCTGCTCCTTACATTTCCCTCAACAAATCTTTCTTCTTTACTAATTTTTCAAGAAAATAAAAAACCGATAAATCTTCATCATTTATAGCTTGTGAAATGATAAGTTACTGAAAATATTCTTTTGCTGAAGGTAGGTACTTTGTTGCAGACAACGTGCTTGATGAAGTCACATTTGGGTGGCCGCGGCAAAAGAGTGATGTTTATTTGAAACAGGACCTTGCCTTGAGACTCCAAAGAGCAATTAATTGGGTACTTTTGATCTTTCCCATCAACAGCTGATTACATTCTTTTTGTTATGTTGGCATACATGTTTTTTTATTATTTTATCATAATTATTATTATCGCGATGGATTGCTTTATTCCTTTCCGTCGATGACTGTAGGTGGGATTAAATGGCATACCCTTGGACAAAGATCCTCACTCTCTCAGTGGTGGCTACAAGCGCCGTCTTGCCTTGGCAATCCAATTGGTAAGCCTAAATAACAAAATGAACTCATGCGAGGAATAGAATCTAGAGTACAAGCATTCTTAAACAGAACATATACATTGAATAAGTCATTTTTTTGCAGGTGCAGTTCCCAGATCTGTTATTACTGGATGAGCCTCTAGCTGGTCTTGGTATGAAGATCAATTTCACGATCCTTTTAAATATAATAGTATTGTCTAAAAACTAAAGAAGTTGAATGTCCCACAAACTTGGGGATTTGACAAAAAATGGGAAATCCAACTAAGGAAATTCTGGATCATTTAGTTCACCTGTTTCGGTTGACTTGATGGCTTTTTTATCATTGAAATTCCAGGAACTTAAGGTCTTCACCTTTAGTATGTCATTAATCAAATCACAAGGCTAGAATGAATAGCTTCCACTTCAACTTGTTGTAAGCTATTCAAACTTGGGTTCTCATTTGCCCTTGGCTTTAAATTATGTTTAACAACAATTTCTGGGAACTAATGTTTTTTTGGAATAATTTTCTATTGTTTTTATAAGGACTGGTTCATATCGCTTGGCATCTTGGCATATGAAGCTTTTTGAAATGTGGGATGTAATTTTGGCCTATGCTTTTGTTTAATGCCCTTTCATTCTTATATGATAGATTGGAAGGCTCGTGCTGATGTTGTGAAGCTTTTAAAGAATCTAAAGAAAGACTTAACTGTACTTGTCGTCAGCCATGATCTCAAGTTAGTCTCTGCTCTTTCACTCCCTCTTCCAGTTAAATAGATTTGCTACAAGCTCTTAATTCAACGTAGGCCATAGATTTGTTCTCTTTCTGTTAGCTATAGTAATGAAAAGCCGATGGGACATTTTTTTGTTAATTTGTTAAAATAATAATGATGTTTATGTAGCTTAAAAAAGTTATCTAGAACTATTCTCTCCTCATTAGTGTACCTTGAGGTTGTGCCCATATCCCGGTTGCAAGTTATTCTGGAATTTGAAATTTGTTAAGATTCAAGTTTATTGCTCCAAACCTAATGCAACTACAGTTTTGCTTCTACCAAACCAACATCTGGTAAAAGAAAATTGACACTGCCATTCTCTTGCACTGTATGTTTAACCTGTTCTGATCTCATTTGATAAAGGTGTTCATGTTCACTCATTAATTCTGTGTGCCTTTCAGAGAGTTTGCTGGCTTGGTTGACTATTCATGGAGAATGGAAATGGGCGGTGTTCTTAGAGAAGAAGCTCTGCCTGTTTAATTTGTAATTTTTGACTATGCGTTCATGCTGTGAGTATAATTTCCTGCTGCTATGGCTACTTTATTATTTTCTCTTGCTTCTTCCATTTCTGTTCACAAAAGCTTGCCACAGTCTGGCGACCAAGCTTGTGTTGGATTTTCTAAAATGAACTGTTCTTTATCTAGTCATGTAGATATGAGAACTAAAATTTGTCAGTTTACCAGGAGGAGAATATCCATGTTTATACGTATGGTTTGACATTTTTGTACAGTTTCAAAAAGATTCTTTCAGAAAAAGTGCCGTTGCATTACCTCTGGGAATAAATTCTCCTCATTTTGATGAAATCTTTTGTCTTGGCCTTGAATTTCCAGCATGGAATCAACCACAGCTGTGTACACAGGTGCAGTTTCATTCACGCTTTTGCGAGTCACTGCATCAACTCAAGGACCAAAACTGGTCGTAGATTCGCAAGGTTATGGTAACCAACCCATATTGAATTGCCTCTGTTTCTAATGGGGAATTTTTTGAATCGTTGTACATTCAATAATAGTATCAGAACTTTAAAACAACATATATGCCGTAACAATTTTGGACTTGAGTCTTTTTCCAAATCTTCAACTTACTAGACTTTGTTATTATTCATCTGCATTTTATTTTATATGAAATATTGTTCAGTTCAATTCCAACTGAACCGGGCGAGATCAACTCTTACACCCCTCTTCAAACGGGGCGTGATGTAGAGAAGCTCGAGTTTGTTGAACTCGTTCGTTCGATATCGACAATTGATATGATAATTCATAAGAACTAAGATACAATTTAAAGCAGTTCAGTTGTTTTCTTTGTGCTTGGAACCTTGGGATTTTGGGTTCTCCTGTTTTCTGGTAATCGTTTGCAGACGATGGAACTTGAAGGCTTCATCCCACTAAATAAATTGGTTTAATTTAGGGTGATTTAGTGTGAAAAGAATAATATGAATCATGAATATAGATAGGGTTCCATCGTCTGCAAATTCCCTTTATTCTCCAACAGTTTGGCAAGTGGTTCAGATTCTGCAACCTTTAAGTATATTCCCAGCAGCTGATTCCATACATATGGATAGAACAAAAGGGTTCAATCTTGAGAGTTATCTTCTCAATTTTGAAATTTTCATTAAATGAAGCTATAAGATCATATGTTATGGATATGGATTTAATTAGATCACATATTGCGAGTCAACCTAAAATTTGAAAGAGAGAATAAATTTCATAACTTAACCTAAAGTATATATAGTAATTATTTAGAAAGTGAAGCATAAAAAAAATGAAAAAAGAAAAAGAAAAAGGAGTGGGCAGATTAGGAGTCAGCTCACGGTGAAATTGGCGGCAAGATAAGCGGCAACTCTCCGACCAAAGTCCCGCGGTTTAGATGACACGTGATCCGCAGCGCCCTCGGTGGTGCTCCACAACTTGGGGCAATCGCTATCGATAATAACCACAAAAATTTTACTCCCAGAACCTTTCCTCCAGTCGCCATGGAAATAGATATAGTCAAATCCTACAAATTAAGAAGCTACGCACCTAAGCTTTCATTGCCTATCCTAAAAACAACACCCCACCTTCACCGTTTTCCTCCTCCAATCCACGCTTCCCTTCTGTACCTTTCCCCTTTCCCCTTTCCCCTTTCCCTCTCTGCTTTACTTTTAAGCCTTCCCTTCTTATTCTTCTTCCTTTTTGCTACTGCAAGGATTTGTTCTTCATTTCTACAGCTTTCGTCGTTTCTGGTTATAAGTTTTTGTGGGCTGTTCTTGAAGTCTGCTTCTGGGCGGAGATTGTGGAGGGTTTTCAGCATGGACAACGAGTATGACAAACTTATCAGGAGGATGAACCCACCTAGGTACTCCTCTTCCTTCTTATGGGCATCTCATAATGAAACGGGTTTTGATTTTCGACTCGGATGGTGTTTTAAATTCTTTGCCTCTGTAACTACTGGAAATCTGTTAGAGCTTCCGTTTTTCTCTTCCAAGTTTCTTGGTTTTGCTGACTTCTTGGAGTAATGTCAACAATCAAAAGCAGATGTGGTTTGGTTTCTATTGCAATCCATTTACTCGAGTTGAAGTGAATGAACTCATGATGTATTAGTTTTGTGGCTGTTCGTTTCTAGAATCATTCTCCTCTCTGTTTTACTTCAGAATACAATTTCTTCTCTGCTTTTCTTCTTCTCATTTATTTTATTCATTCCCTCCCTTCCCTGCAGAGTTGTGATTGACAATAGCGCTTGTAAGGATGCTACAGTCATCCAGGTGCTTTCTCTAGGATTTTGATCATCTTCAAGTCTGCCCTGCACTTATTGTTCTTCTTTTTTCTCTTAAAAAAAAAAAAAAAAAAAAAAAGTTCAATCATGAGCTAAAGATTGCTACCATTTCTTTCCTTCCACTCATTAGGTTGACAGCATGAACAAGCACGGGATTCTCTTGAAAGTTGTGCAAGTCCTCATGGATATGAACTTAGTAGTGACCAAAGCTTATATCTCCTCTGATGGAGGTTGGTTCATGGATGGTTAGTAGTTCTGGCTTTTCAATTACTTTGAACCTGAAAATCTTAGCCACTTATGGGTTACTTTGTTTTCCAGTTTTTAATGTTATCACTTCTGAAGGAAACAAAATCAGAGATCAAGAAGTGATAAACGCCATACAAATGGTAAACCACCTTTCAATTTATAGGATTTTAAACCCTTGTACATGTACTATGGGATAAATAAATGAATGTTTCATCTCTTATGAGGGCTGTGTTATAATGAGATTATTAACTTCACTACACAGAGGCTTGAAGTTGATGCGAGTTTTGTGCCATCTTTGAGGGAATCCGTCGGTGTGATGCCCTCAGAAGATCACACCTCGATCGAGCTGTCTGGTAATGACAGGCCTGGTTTATTGTCTGAAGTTTGTGCTGTTCTTGCGGACCTTCACTGTAATGTAGTAAATGCTGACGTTTGGACACACAATAATAGGGCTGCAGCTGTAGTGCATGTGACAGATGATGCCACTAGCGGAGCCATCAAAGATACACAGCGGCTCTTAACAATCAAGGAGTTACTGTGCAATGTTCTCAGAGGGAATGGCGAGTTAAAGGAAGCCAAAATGACCCTTTCTCCTCCTGGGGTCACCAGCACAGACAGAAGGCTGCATCAGATCATGCAGACTGATAGAGATTATGAAAGGGCTGGCCAAACAAGGCTTGAGGTTGAACATAAGAACTTGAGACCCCATGTTACTGTCTTGGATTGCACAGAGAAGGATTACACTGTGATTACTACCAGATCTAGAGATCGCCCTAAGCTGCTGTTTGATGTCATTTGCACTTTGACGGACATGGAATATTTTGTCTTTCATGGGATGGTCAACACTGGGAGAATGGAAGCTTATCTGGTAATTTTAAGATCCCTTGAACCATTTAAGCTTTTAAGTAAGTTGTGATTTGAAAGAAAACGGGTACTTTTCTTTTCAGGAATTTTACATAAGACACAAGGATGGGTTGCCGATTAGCTCCGAAGCGGAAAGAGATCGAGTATTGAATTGTCTTGAAGCAGCTATTGAAAGAAGGGAGTCTGAGGTACAAGAGAAGCCATTGTTGAGTTTCTTTTGCTTATTGTTTGAAGGTGAAGTATCTGCAATATATAATGTTGTCTGGCTTCCTTTGCAGGGACTTAAACTAGAACTGTATGCAGAAGACAGAGTTGGGCTCCTCTCAGATATCACAAGAGTATTTAGGGAGAACAGCCTGTGTATCAGGAGAGCAGAAATAGCCACCAAGCATGGAAAAGCAAAGGACATTTTCTATGTTACAGACATGACAGGAACCACCATTGATGCAAAGATTGTTGAGTCCATTCGAAAACAGATTGGGGACGCCATGTTGCAGGTGAAACACAGCTCGTGCCTCTCTGAAACGTCCCCAAAGGAGACAACAACAGGAGTCTTCTTGGGGAACTTCTTCAAGGCAAGAACATTCCAAAATTTCAAATTGATAAGATCCTACTCTTGAAAGCAGCTGCTCTGCCCTTTGTGTGCATATTCTTTCACAAGTAAAAAAGATGCACAGATACACGATTAAGTTCAAGGGACAATGTAAATGTATAGGAACCCTTCCTTTTACCCTTACAACTGAGAGGTTTGGAATAACTATAAACCCAGAAGAAGCCTACCTTCTTCTGTTGAAAGGCAAGTTTGATTGGATGTATGTATTTGTTGTCTTTTAAGAAAATGGTGTGCACAGGACAGTGTAGTGTGAGGAAAATGCGTATTCTACAAAAATTGTAGAAAAGACTGTAAAGCTGTAATTATTGGCCTCAAACTCAATGGAAATAGATGCACAAAATTGCCTTCTTATTGTATGTTTGAAGATCCTTGGGAATATCATTCATCAATTGTTGAAACGTGATAGTTCTTGTATTGTTTGAAGAATCTGTAAAATTGGATCTGCTTTTGGAGAGGAAGGAAGAAATGCTAATAACTCACTGGATATAACAGACAACATTGATGGAGAGGTTTCTTGAACCCACTCCACATGTTGCTTAGCAAGTGGAACCTCTCCAGCATCTGCAAAACCTTTCAGTAAAGTTACGTGGGAGTCTGGGTGAGCAATGTCGCTTGTGAGACCACGGAGTAATTTGGAAGCAGCAAGGAAATGACCTGCAGTGTTTTGAACCCAAGCTAAATTAAATGAAAATATTGAATACAGAACCGTTTTCTGGTCCTACAGGACTCTTTGTAGGACAAAAAGAGGCAAGGAAGCTCGATGTGGACACTGCTAATTCAGATGAGTGTAAGGCAACATAGCCGACAAGGGTGTAGTCGAAGAGATAACTCCAAAGAGAGTGATTTGGCCAATAGAAGTGAGGATGTTACAGGGTCAACAATGGCTTTGGTTGTTTATGAACAGGGTCTAGGTAACAAATGGGTGTAATCTAAGAGATAACCTATAACCCCAGGTTTGGGCTCAGGCCGATATTGTCTTTTTTAGACTTTTTCTCAAGGTTTTAAAACGCATCTGCTAGAGAGAGCTGTGGGGAGAGGTTTATTCTGATCCTCTCTCCAACTGATGTGGGATCTCACAATCCACCTGCTTCAGGGCCAAGCGTCCTCGTTGGCACTAGTTCCCTTCTCCAATCTATGTGGGATCTCACAATCCACCTCTTTCAGGGTCTAGCGTCTTGTTGACACAGCGCCCGGTGTCCACCCCCCTTTGGGGCTCGATGTCCTCGCTGACACACTGCCTGGTGTCTGGCTCTGATACCATTCTTAACCACTCAGATCCATCGCTAGCAGATATTGCCTTCTTTGGGCAGTCCCTTTCAGGCTTCTCCTTAAGGTTTTAAAACACATATGTTAGGGAGAGGTTTCCACATCCTTATAAGGAATATTTCGTTCTCTCTCCAACCGATGTGTGATCTCATATAACTCCAAAAGAAAATGATTTAGCCGATAGATATTACAGGGTCAGGGTCAGGGTCAACCATGGCTTTGGTTGTTAATGAAGGGTGTTATCCAACAGATAACCCAGGAGAGAGTGATTTGGGCCATAGAAGAGGTTTTGTAAAGGGTCAAGTATGGCGGTGCCTATGGGACTTGTTATGTGAGAAACAAATGACTCCAAACTAGAAGCATAAAACAAGCACACAAGAATTAACCAGAGAAGTGACTTGCCTGCTTTACACAGACACAGGATAAAAGTGCTCAGCAAGGTTCCCGCAAGATCTACATCCTGTTCAACACACTTGCTAAACACTTCAAAAGCAGCTTCCAGTTGTGATTCCTGACAGAGCCCTTGAAGCAGGGACGTGTAGATTGTAATGTCAGGTTCCACCTTTTTTCCAAGCATATGACGGTAGAGCACCAAAGCTTCCTCCATCTGATTGGATTTCGAAAACTTTTGAATGAGGATGTTATACGTCTTTAAGTTACCTCCACAGCCACTGGCAAACATCTCATCCCACAGCTTCCTAGCAGGCCGAAGTAGATCTTCTCTACAACATGCTTCTAGCACAGAATTGTAAAAGTATACATCGGGGGCAAACCCATTTTTCTTCATCTCCTGCAGAACACCATAGGCCTCTTTCACCATTCCAGCCTTGCATAAGAAAGAAATTCTTAAATGATATCTATCATAATCATCGAAGTAATTATGTTTACTCAGAAGTTGATAAACTTCCAACAGTTCGTCAAGCTTTCCATGCTTGCATAGATTCCTACTCAGATTTCTTAAAGTCAGGAGAGTGGGGAATCGCTCTTTCTCGACCATCAACTTCAAGAACATAATAGCAGAGGAAGGATCAATGGCAGCGACTGATCCTATCAGCACATTAGAAACATCTTCATCCATAGGAAAATTTCCTCTCACAATAACTTCACCTAACTCTTTAGCTTCACATATCCGTCTCCCAGCTATTAAAGCAAATAAGAACTCCTTATAATCATGAAGCCTTGGAGCTACCCCCAACTTTCTCTTCTTCTTCAGGGTTTTCTCCCTATCAACCACACTCCCTGCTGACTGATATGCTTCTCCAAGAATCCAATACGTCAAAAAGTCAGGCTTACAACCCCTGTTCTTAAGCTCATCCAAAATATTTGAAGCTTCTGGAAGTCTAGATGCCCCACAGAGCCCATGAATGATCAGCGTGGCAACGACAGACCCATTGATCTCCGAATTATTGGTCATAGCATCATCTAGCATGTTCAAAACTTTAACTACATCAGCGTTTCTACAAACCCTCCATATAAACACACCAAATCCAAGAGTGTTGAAAGGAATGCCTTTAAGAGACATTTCATCGAACACTTTCTGGGCATGCTCAAAAAACCCATCAGAAGCAAGAGCAGCCAAAAGCGAATTACATGGTTCGGATCCAATAACGCGAGTAACTGAAGTAAGCTCCTTAAAAACCAGAAAAGCATCATGTGTTTTCTTGCCAATGATCAACGAATCAATAACAGAGTGATAAACAGATAAATCGAGACCAATTCTCTGAGTTTTTACCTGTTTCAAGAGGCTATGAATGGCCCCAAATTGGCGTGAAAGAGAGAGAGACTTGAGAACCGACTTATAGGATTCAGAATTGTGGGCGAAACCTGGTTGCTGAGAAGCCCAATTGAAGAAACCGAGAGCGAGGGAGTGATGACTGAGAAGATGAGGGTCGATGACTTGAGAGACAAGCGATGGATTTAGCGTTTCGCGGAAACCGAGTCGATGCAAATTCTGCTCCAGTGAAGGGGTCCATGATCCAGCCGGCCTTGTGTGATTTGAAATTGATAGTATGGTTCTGCTCACTCGAGTAGCCAATTCTTGTAAATGTGGTTTCATTTCAAAACTGCGCGGGAGTGAACGGCTTTCGTTTCTGAGTCCGTCCTTCCTCGAATTGTCTCCTTTGGGAGTAATTGATGAACAATATGGAGGCAAAATGAATTATCATGGTCGAACTTAAAAAAAAATAATAATAATGATAATAATTTTTCCTCTAAATTGGATTCAAGCATTAATAAAAAATAGTTCATGGATTGAACTTGATATAATTCACCAATAATTCGTCGATGAACTTTAATTCCCTTTTAATGAAAATGTATTGATTCCAACTTAAAGATTTACAATTGCAATTCTAAAAAAAGGATATTTTTTGTTTCTTTGAGATTGGCAAGGAAACCTCGTGTAGGCTCATGGGTGATCTGTGTTCGTGTAGTATTTCTCTTCCGTGCTTTCCTTAACTGCTAGTTCACGCCATCGCAACCCAACCAAATCGCTCTTAGAAAAGTGGCAGCCACTACCATCTGCTACAAATTCGCATCGCGACGGCATGGATAATCGGAAGGTTATCGTCTGCGACAACGGAACTGGGGTATCTCTTTCTTCTTTTAACCGCTGCTTCAACCTATCGATTTCTCCCCCCTCGATCACCCTCTTCTCGATTCGGTTACCTAAAATTAGATCGTTGATTAATCGCAGTATGTGAAATGTGGATTCGCCGGGGAGAATTTTCCCACATCTGTGTTTCCTTGTGTGGTGGGGAGGCCTCTGCTTCGCTACGAAGAATCGCTCATCGAACAGGAGTTGAAGGTTCGCAATTTCCCTGTTTTGTTTTGTGTCGCTCATCGAACAAAGAATCGCTCCTCCGTTTTCATTTGAATACTGTAGTCACGTGAACTGAGAAATCATCTCTGAATTACTCCTAGGACATTGTTGTCGGAGAAAGCTGTGCAGATTTGCGTCATCAACTTGATATAACCTATCCAGTTCACAATGGAGTTGTCCAAAACTGGGATGATATGGGTCATGTGTGGGACCATGCCTTTTTCAATGAACTGAAGGCAAGGATTTTGTAGCACTTACAATCAGCATTACACATATAATGCCGAACTAAATTGCTTCTGTGTTTGCTGCCAATAGATAGATCCAAAAGAATGTAAAATTTTGCTCACAGACCCACCTCTGAATCCTTCAAGGAACCGTGAACAAATGGTTTGTGAGCTTTGATTTTCTTTCAATTTTGTTTCGATTTCATTAATGAGTTGGGTCAATTTAACCTCACAGGTTGAGACGATGTTTGAGAAGTACAACTTTTCTGGGGTCTTCATTCAAATCCAAGCAGTTCTAACTTTGTATGCTCAAGGTGCTTATAAAGATGAATGAAGGTGTACCTTCCCTTATATATTTGGTTAGTAGATCATAATTGTTGAACAGAAAAGTAAATATGATTACGATGCAGAAGAAAAAGGCATACACCTACGGTAAACACCCTCAAATTCACTCTTGTTTTTCAGCTAATTCTTCACTCATTCTTCTTCATCTGCCAGGTTTACTGACCGGGTTAGTCATCGACTCCGGTGATGGTGTCACTCATGTGGTAAATAATTTACATATTGCTGAAATCTTTTAGCTTCCTTGTGCTTATTGAACAAAGTAAATTTGTTGTCCAGGTTCCAGTTGTTGATGGTTACTCATTTCCTCATCTTACAAAGAGAATGAATATAGCTGGGCGACACATTACTTCTTATCTTGTCGATTTACTCTCACGGAGAGGGTGCGAATTGTTTTTCGTTGCACAGTCGATATCAAAACTGGATGGAAATTAAGAGATTATTTCTTCAGTTAAATGGATTGTTCTTTGGCTAACACATACAACTTCTTGAAGGTATTCGATGAATAGGTCTGCTGATTTCGAGGCTGTTAGGGAAATTAAGGAGAAGTTATGCTATATAAGGTCGACTGAACAACTCGACTTCGTATGCTTTTGATATGTGCTTGTTCACCACGCTTTAATGATACATGTACGTATGTATATATGTGCAGTTATGATTACAAGAGGGAATATCAACTGGGGCTTGAGACCACCATTCTTGTCAAGAACTACACTGTAAGTCATCTTTGGAAATTCTTCGAAGAATTCAAATTAATCATACTCTGTATAAGTAAACTCCTCTGACTTAGATTGAAGAGTCTGGCAGTTCACAACAGTAATAATCCTAATGGACCTAGCTATATAAGTAACCACTCCAGGTTGCCTCAACTCAACTAAGACAGCATATTCTTAGTTGAAATACTCGAATATTAAGATTCCCCACAACAATGTCGAAAAATATCTACTGTGACTCAATTTTTTTACGCGTGTGCTGTGAACGACCCAATTAGGGTTTTGATTTTAAGCGCGTACGTACACTTTTATAGACTATATTTCTTTGAAATTTGGGTCGAAATCATTGCATTTGAACTCCAGGTTGCCTCAACTCAACTAAGATGGCGTATTCTTGTTCTGACATGATTTGCAGACTTTTTTTGAAGTTTGTTGATTTGAGAGCTCTTTTACTTGGTTTTGGTCTTACTGAGAGTTGTGTTTGATGTTATTTTAATTTCACGTGGATGATTTACTTTGAGCAGCTTCCAGATGGAAGGGTGATCAAAGTTGGCACCGAACGTTTTCAAGCTCCCGAGGCGCTTTTTACACCAGTAAGCCTCTGATTTTTAACAAAGCTTTCTTTTTCTTTGTTCAACATTGTTATGTGCACTGTACTTATAACAACGTTGAGTAAATAATAAATGAAGTTCGTTCCTTCATGAAGGAACTGATAGATATTGAAGGGGATGGCATAGCAGATATGGTTTTTCGTTGCATTCAAGAAATGGATATTGATAATCGGATGATGGTATGGTTAGATGTTTCATATGATTTCAAGAAATGGATATTCATTTTTGATGTTGATGTAAATATGAATATCACTGGTTTGCAGCTTTACCAGCATATCGTTTTAAGTGGTGGGAGCACAATGTATCCAGGATTGCCTAGTCGGTAATTACTTCATGTTTTTAACTGTAATTACTTCATAGGGTTGACCCGTAATTGGTGTTTAATATGTGTTTAGAGCTTGATTACATGGGCGACTAATTGTAATAATATTCAGTTTGGAGAAGGAAATAGTTGAGCGCTATCTGGAAGTGGTGTTGAAGGGAAACAAAGATGGTTTAAGGGTAATATCTAATCCGATCCCGTTAGCTATTAGTTATTATATGTGCCTGTAATTAATCTGAATGATCCATAGAAACTGAGATTGCGCATAGAGGATCCACCAAGAAGAAAGCACATGGTGTATCTGGGAGGTGCAGTCCTAGCAGGAATAATGAAGGTATGTTTGAGTATGGCGATACTATTAAACAAGCATTTGAGAAAAGAGGAGGTCACTGTATGTTGTGACACATCCAGGATGCACCTGAGTTTTGGATCAGCAGGGAGGATTATCTAGAAGAAGGTGTTGGTTGTCTAACAAAATGTGGGCAGGCATGAGTTTTTGGGAATCAGTTGGTTCTTGTTTCCTCTCCACTTTACCTCCAGTTTCTTTGGTTTCAGAGTTGTAATGCAATCACAACCTGTTTTGAACTCAAACATCGGCGGCTACTAATTTGTTCTTCAAAGACTCAATTCAGTGTCAGTTTATTTGTTTATAAAGTTTCAAATATTAAAACACCTACAAAATCTAAGGCTTCACTCCAAATACTACCAGAAGGGAGAATAGACTTCTTTTACGTTAAACTCTATATATCCAAAAATTGAAACTTCTCTTCCACCAGGTTTCGAGGACTTGGCCGTTCCAACTCTTCCAAGTGTTTTGTGGGTCAAACAAAGAATCATCAACAGTGGTAACAGTCGTGAGTGGTGAGAGGAAAGTTGTGAGATCCCACGATGGTAAATCTCTCCCTAATAGATGCGTTTTAAAACTCTGAGGATGACAACTATACGTAACGGGCCAAAGCGAACAATATCTAGTAGCGGTGGGCCTAGACTGTTACAAATGGTATCAGAGCCAAACATCGGGCGGTATGTCAATGAGGACGTTAGCCCCGAAAGGGGTGGACACCGGACAGTGTGCTAATGAGGACGTTAAGCCTCAAAGGGAGGTGGACACTGGGCAGTGTGTCAACAAAGACGATGGGCCCTAAAAGGGGGTGAATTGTGACAATATCTGCTGCCGGTGAGCCTAGACTGTTACAAATAGTATTAGACCCAAACACCAAGCAGTGTGCCAACAAGGACACTGAGCTCTGAAGGGGGTGGACACAGGGCACTGGTGGACACTAGGCAGTGTGCCAGCGAGGACATTGAGCCCTGAAGGGGGTGGACGCTGAGCCCTGAAGGGGGTGGACACCGAGCAATGGGCCAATGAGGACGTTGAACCCTAAAGGAGGTGGACACAGGAGAGTGTGAACATAGATATTGGACCCTAAAAGGAGGCGAATTGTGAGATGACCCTAAAAGGAGGCGAATTGTGAGATCCCAAGTACTGCAACTTCCTCCTCACTGCCACAACAACAAGAAGATCAAGAACCAAGGGAACCCACATCTGCCGCCACTACGAATGCCATCTTCACTGCTGCCACCACCAAAGCAGCCTCAAATCAGCTCAACCATAGCTTGATGGGTCGGAGCAGGTAATTAAAAACTTGATCTTTATTATTAACTTGGAGGGTGAAGTTCAGTTCAGCTGTACTTTTGATTTTATATATTTTAGTTGGTTGGTTGGTTGTTCCCATTTAAAAGCGTCGGAACAAGATAGTGGACTGCACTTTCTTGCATGTGCACAAGTAGCTGCTTTCAGGAGGAGGCCCCGCCATAGACGCCGTACGAGAAACCTGCTGGTGCTCAACCAATTGAATTCCACGCAATTGGAGAAGATCTTGAAGGCCTAACGCCAAACATGTTCAACTGCCACGTCGGGAACTCACTGCCAATTATCCGGAATCCCTCGTACTTGTTGGCAAGGACAAGGGCTGCTTGCTGTTGGGGTGCATGGAGATGCTGACGAGGATATAGTTTCTATGAATGTTTAACTACTGATTTCCAACTAAAATATCAAATTTGAAAAGAAGTGTTTGTAGGGTAAATGGAGAAAACAATTAAAGAGGAGTAAAAATGTGTTGATTAAATACTGAGCAAATACAGAGGAGGGAGATAACAGCGATTACATTCCTGTCTGATCAAAGGAAATGATGGGAAGAAAGTGAACATTAATAATTAGTTGAATAATTAGTATGTCCAAAGTAGTGGGGACTGACAAATCAAACCCAGAAAAAGAAAAAAAAGAAAAGAAAAAAAGAACACTCAACCCTCCTCTTCCTCTGTAAAACTTTAAAGAAAAGAAGCAGAGACGAATGGAGTCAAAGCCAGAGAGCTCCGGCGTCTTTAAGGAGAGGGACGAGGGTGCCACTGATGTGGGAGGCCATGACTCTATCCATGGCGCCCACCAGCTTACCACCAATAAACACGACGGGGACGGCAGAGGAGGTTCCCAAGAGCGTCATCAAGGCCTTCTCCATCTCCCCACCTCTGGGGTCCTCGTCCAGCTCGTGCACTGTTGGATTCACTCCCATCCCACAAAACAGCCGCTTTATAGCATGACACATGCAACACGTACTAATGCTGAATATGACCACCGCGTTCTCGGCTGCCAACCGCTCTATCCGCTCGACCGGATCCTCGACGGCGGCGGTGGTGGCCATATAGCACCCCCAAGATGGCGTGGTTTGGTAATGCATGTTGTTCACAAACAAAAAAACAAAGCGCAGAAGATGGATGGATGAATGGAATGATGAGAATGCAATTATTATTTATAGAGGGGGGGGTTTGAAAGATTTGAGAAGTTGGGGGGGTGTGTTGTTGAATATATCTTTTTAAGGGACAGCTTCTGAGGTTCTTAATTTAATAAAAGGACCAAAAAGCCAAAAGCTTTGGTCTCCCTCTAAAAGTAGAAGAGAGATAGTGGTCAGCGAACGCATGCGATATCTCAAAGACAGAGAGGAAGACCCTGGAGTTCCCATTTTTTGAACTATAATGAAGAGAAAAAGAAAAGTGAAGGAATTTGGGAAGAACCACCACAAAATGAACAAAACAACCCCTTTTTCTTTCAATTTTTATACCAACTTCAACACCTTCAAATGATACCAATGCCCTGTTAACTCTTTGCATCCCATTATTTAACATCAACAAATTTGAAAGATTTCATTTCTCTCTATTTTGTAACAGCTCAGCTCCACCGCTAGCAGATATTAAAGCATGTCTGCTAAGAAGAGATTTTCACACTCTTATAAAAAAGGTTTTGTTCCTCTCTCTTTTGTAACACATCATATTGTCTGTTTTGGCCCATTACTATTGCCATCCGTCCCACGATTTTAAAACATCTATGCTAAGGAGAGGTTTCCACACCCTTATAAAGAATGTTTAGCTCCATCTATTTTGTATCAGCTCATATTGTCTGTTTTGACTCATTATGTATTACCCGTTAGCGTCACTGTTTTTAAACGCGTCTACTGGAGAAAAAAATTTACACTTATTCCTCTCTCCAAGGGAGCGAGGGATCTAAGAGTGTATTTTAGGGAGATTATGCCCTAAAAGTTAGGGTGACAAAGGTTGAGGTGTTTTGGGGTACATAATAATTAAAGCAATGTCTATATTCTTTGAATCTGAAGTGACAAGTACTAAGTAAGCGGGTGATCCTGTTTTTTGCTCCTTGTTTTCCCTTTATTATATTAGAAATAAACACGTATTGTAGACGAAACATGTCTGATCTAAATCTAAGTTCTTCCTAGGAAAAACAATCAAACCTGCAAAATCAAGTTACCCAACAACCAAAAAAAAGAAAAAAAAAAAAAAGTATCTTGAAGGTTGTCGGCCGGCAAGAGAGAGAGAGAGAGAGAGAGATCAGACGGCTGCCACTGATCTTGATCATTGCATTTCAATCCCCTTTGTTGAATAAAATAATATGGGTTCCAAACAAAACAACGTGGACGTCACAAATCTATGTTTCTTCCCTTTTCCAAATTTAAGGTATGCGTCTTCGCTTTTTCTTCCATATATTCATCAGTGTACTTACCATGGTCCTAATGCGTTAGCTTAAAAATAGAATGGTAAAAAAAGTTGAGGGTGTGGTGTAAAAGTAAAAATGGGAGTAAAATAAGAGGTAAAAGGGAAAGGTGTTCAAAGTTAGAGAATTTGATTATTATTATTGTTATTGTTTGTTGAAGTAGAATAGTGATATTGGTGAGTGGAGTGGGAGCACGCATGTTTCTCTTATGTTCCAGACATGTACACAACATGTTCTCTCTTATTTACTATATATTAATGTTTTATACTTCTTATGTTTTACCCTCTGTTTCCTTGTTCTTTGTTCTATGTTTTGTTCATTTCTTCATCATCATCCACACTTCTTTTCCCTCCAAACAAGCATATACCCCCACCCCCTCTCGAATCGACTTAGTTAAATTTCCACGTTAGTTGGGGAAGAGAACGAAACATTAGGTATGAAAACCTCTCACTAGTAGATGCATTTTAAAACCGTGTATAGATTTGTGAGGGGGTAAAGGTGAAACCATTCGTTTGTGTGGTTGAGGAGTAGAATTAAGTAAAAGAAGGGGGAGAGGGAGTGCGGGGCAAGGTGTGTGGGAATGACTTATGCTGTCTATTGGTCTCCCACTTTTGGGAAGCAGGCCACAAATAGATTTGGAGTTATAGATTAGGGAACCCCAAGTAGTAAGCAAAGGCATGGCCTTTCCTTTATATCTCTCTCTCTCTCTCATTACCTGAGCACACACAAAGGTGGCACGCCCTTTTGAGGGTGTTAATTAATTAAACCAAGCCACCCCTTTTAAGGGCTTAAGGGCGTACTTAGAAGAGGAGAGGACAGAAGATGTGGGACAATGGACGCCCACTTTGGGACAGGCTTTGCTTCTCATTTTTGCTGACGTTACCCCAACGTTGACTGCTTTTTAAGCTTCTGTCTTCTTCTTTAACTTATTTATGTATTCTTTTGTTGGAACCCTCTGCTGCATCCATCTCTGTTTGTCGCATTTTTATGCTAACACTCACTCCAATTCCTCGTCTCTTGGCTACTTTAATCCGTTACATATTGTTGTCAGCTTTACGATGTATTTACTAAAAAAAGGTTTCCGCACCCTTGTAACAATGTTCTATTCTCTTTTCCATCCGACTTGGGATCTAACAATCTGCCCTTTAAAAGACCAAGCATCTTGGCTGGCACACCATTGGGTGACTGCAACTTTATTCCGCAGCTGACCTACCTTATATTATATATTTTGGATCTTTTTTCCTCTTGTTCTTTTCCCTTTACTACTTAGCTTTTGAAGTATATTAAAGAAGAAGGAGAGTGTGTTGTGTTTTGGTGTTGGGATCTGACGGGAAGGTGCTTTTGTCTCCCTCTCTTGGCCCCATGCTGTTTTGTCTCTCACTCTTTTAAGGGAATGTATGCTTCATCACCCTTTTTCTTTTATTACTTCCATGTGGATTAACAATTATTAAATAACTTTTTTGCTACTCAACTTTACCCTCTTCCGCGTGTTATACAACAACCTTAATCGTTTCTTTTCGAGATTAAATTGGATTAACTGAGAGGAGCAACTACCACCTTGTCGTGAGCTTTGTAATACAACCAAATGGCACACATTGGACCACGAGAATGGGCCACCTCAGAGTACAATGGCCCACCTCAGCCCTTGGTCGAGGTGCCATTTGGGCATTTGGGGCTACTGCATGGTCGGCTGGGCTTGAATAGTGATCGGGCCAGGGCTTTGGATGGTGGTTGACCCAGGACTTGGTCGCCCTTATGTGAGCCCGATCGAATCCTGGTTCTTGAGCGTTAGATTTGTAATAAAAATTTGCCTGAAAATGAAATTCGTCTGCCCGCCATACGCCACCACAATCATTTTCGTGCCCACACCACTCCCGCCAAATCCTGCAACCGGTGATCGCCGGTGACCGCCCCAAACTTCCGGTATCCTTCATTTTCTTGTTAATCTCTCTTCCCGGCTTTTTTTTCCATTTTTCTTGCCGTGGGACTTCCGACTTCGTTCCTCTTCAACTTCTTTTTGATTCCGCCATGTTTGATGTTCGATTAACGATTTGAATTGGCCAGTAGGGTTTTGAGTTATTTCATTTCTCCGCTTATTCTATGTGAGCCGACTGTTTCTATCGAATTCGAACACAATGAGCGCTGTGAATATCACGAACGTTGCAGTTCTTGACAATCCATCGCCCTTCTCTACTCCCCTTCAGTTCGAGATCTCCTACGAGTGTTTGTCTTCTCTCAAATACGGTATTCCCTCGATCTACTTTTTGTCGCTTTCTATGTCCTATGTGTGTTCATTGATGATTTCCTGTTCAGTACTATTTCAATTAAGTTTTATTAGGGTTTACTTTTTAGAGGTTAATCTTCCAGAGCTTTTTGCATAATTGACTGTGAATGCAATCTCGGAAAAGTTAAACTAATGTCAGATAGTTTTTGGTAACGTACGAACAGGTTTGTAGTACTCGGGCGCACCTTCATACTGAAGTCCTTTAGTTTTGACTTTGAATCCTGTATCTAATATTTCTTATCTGTGAATAAAGTTTTCAATATTGCCTGAAGGATCCGAGGAATTTCTGCTTACATCAGCCGAATTACTTGATGGAAAGAAAAATGTGGTTTGATTGTAAAAGAACGTGTAAGATGACCTTTCTGGGACTTGTAAGAGAATATAGATCTGAACAGTTTGGGGGAATGAAATTAATCCCTTGATTTTTGGATTGGTAATGAATAGTGTTTATTCCTTAAAAAAAAAAAAAAAAAAAATTGTCTCCACTCAATCTTTAATATAGTTTCTGTCTCCTCTTCATGGGCGCTTTAGTTTATACCATTCTAGTGAGTAGTGACTAGTGAGAAGGGGAGATGCTGTAGTTATTTCTAGGCTTTGTCCTTATCATTTGGTGCAAACGGTAAATGTTCTAGAACTGGATATTTGGTTTCGGCAAAATGGCTAGTTAACTCTGTCTTGGACTTTTAGGTGAGTATCTTATTGTCGTCTTGGTCCACGCTTTTATTTACCTGTACCTCTAAGGTTGCAAAATTCTCTGCATGCTTTTTGAACATGAGCCTGAAGATACACTTGGAAAGTCTAGGACCTTATTCTCTATGTTATATTGCATGTTAGTGAGTCTGCCAGTGATTATCATATCATGATTCCTAATATTTTCCCTCTGTATTCATTTCTACTCCATCTAAGATTGAAGGTAAATAATTGATGTGTTAGCCCTATATATGTTGAGGGATAGGATATTACTAATTTTCAATTTATTGGATATGTAATGGGATCACTGATGATGAACCAGAATATTTATCTTAGTTTATTTATGTATCTTGGTCAATTGGATTATTGTATGAGCATATCAAGCAAAGAATTTTGGCGTTTCCTGAGTATGATTAAATTTTTGTGATGATAGCAACATTACTTATAGGCTGCTTGGTATCAAGTTAAAAAAATTACTTTGATAGAGGTTTATGATGAAACTTAAAAGGTGATTGTTTGATATGTATATGGTTTGGATGTTGGCTATTGAAAATGCACCATTTAGTTATCCAACTTCTTACTTTGCGCACAACATTAGGATATCTCAGAAGAAACTATGTTCTTTGTTTAGTCAATACTCCAGCAACGTGGTATGTATTTGATTAGGCTCTTGAGGTACTTGTGGCATATGTTTAAAGAACACTCTTGTGTACTTTAGAACTTAAGCGGTATATGTTAACAGGAAGGCAGGGAACAGAATCTGAAATACTTTCTGGTATTTTTTATGGAAAAATGGCTACAGGTCATTGAAATCAGTCACATTTTTTTTTCTTAAGGCTTCAATGAATGATGTATTGAAGACGTCCTTACAGAAATTCAGATTTGTTTTTTACTTTTATTATTTATTTTTAAGGAACCTGTTAGAAACACAAGATCTGTTTTAAATAAAAGGAAAGTGCATTTATGCAAAGCCAACTAGTATATATAGTAGGCCATAGCACCTCAGAACAATTGGTTCAGACTGACCAAAGAAAGTCTAAGCAATGTTGGATTGGATTAACTCTCGGTGGAATGGAATTGGCTTAGAGTCAAATGTAACAGTTAGCTAACTTCCGTCTGACAGACATGGAATATGCAACAGGTGCATTGGTTCATTTGAAACTTTGGCCGTACAGTCAACAGTCTTTATTAGATCGAAGATATGAAAATTTGACTTCTCACTGTTGTTGTCCACTTTGTATCATCCATAGAGTGGGTACAATCGCTTACAGTCTGGAGTTACCTTCAGGTGCTCTTATTCATCTGATGTTTCATATTTTCAAACACAGTCCCTATGGAGTTGGGACACAACCGAACCCCCTGGATAAGGCAAAAATGAAGCTCTTCTTGATATTTTCGGTCTGTATTTTGTGGTAATGTATGGATCTGGAGTAGTTTGTAAGAAGCTTCATAGAAGCAAGGGAAAAAAAAAAAGAAAAAAAAAAGAAGAGAAGTATGATTAAGCAACTAGATCGAATTGTATCATTAGGCGTGGATATTTCTTGAAGAGGTGTGAATATGCAGTTTTTTCTGTGACACCCCGAGAATAGTATAGCCAATTGATGAATGGAAATACTGTTAACTCTATTTTTAGAAGGAAATTTGAGTGGAAGTATGGAGTCTTTTTCTCAAGGTGATAAGCACCTAGTGCATAAGAAATTATTTTTATTATTGAAATATTTATTTTATTGGATTAGAAGTACATCATTTTATTGGATTGATCTATCATTGTACTTATAGTAGTACCCTCTTGGCTTAACGTTTCTACTGTTTTCTCATTCTGTTTCAGATTTGGAATGGAAACTAATTTACGTGGGGTCTGCTGAGGTTGAGACTTATGATCAACTCTTGGAGTGTGTTCTTGTTGGACCTGTCAATGTTGGTAATTACCGTTTCGTATTGCAGGTAAACTTCTGTAACGAATTTCTGTATTTTGTTATCATACATCATCTTGATTATAGAGCTACCCTTGCTATCACTCCCACATGGACCATTCCCAGGCTGACCCTCCGGACCCGTCCAGAATTCCTGAAGAAGATATCATTGGTGTAACTGTACTTCTGTTGACCTGCTCATACATGGGTCAGGAGTTTGTCCGCGTCGGTTACTACGTAAACAATGATTATGACGATGAGCAGCTAAGAGAAGAACCTCCAGCCAAAGTCCTGATCGATAGGGTTCAGAGAAACATTCTCTCTGATAAACCGAGGGTTACAAAGTTTCCCATTAATTTTTACCCAGAGACTAATGATAGTGGAGAGGAACCTCCCAACGATCCTGTATTAGCTGAAACCGACGGAGACGAACAACTACCTGCTTCGCCTGAACATCCTTCAGACGAACAAAGTCCTAAAGTTTAGCTTTGATAAAGGGACTACCATTCCAACTAAGTCAGAGTATTCCTGTGTCATGGTCGTTAACTTGTTCTCAGAGATCATCATTGCTGGAATGTGGATGGTTTTTGGGTCCAAAAGCTGAGATATTTTTTGAGAATATGATGGCTGAAATGCAGCCTTCAACAGCTGAGTTTGCGACTCAGTTCATTACACGTTGACTTGTATTCCCATGGTTTGTACTTTGTACAAAGATAGTACAAATTCATTATTTTGAAGGCCTTGTTTGATAGCTAGAAAACTTTTTTGCGTTTAAATGGAGCCAAAAAACTGTTAGATAGGAGTATGTTCATATTTTGAACAACTGTGTGTTGAATTGACCACAAAAACCAATCTACAAAGCTATTTTGTTGCATAGATTGCGATTTCTTTTACTTATAATTTCCATGCATTGGTAAGTGCTAAAAACGGTACTATTTCCAGCTCTTATTTTATTATAAATGAACTATTAATTGCATTGAATTATATAACAATAATGAATATGATGGGATTAAAATTAATAATTAATGGTTACCCTAAAAAATAGAGACTCTAATGATTCTACTTCTAGTTAATTGTTGTCAATAATGGAAGCTTCTTTTGTTAGAGAATCAACCATGGAAGTTTCTTTTGTTAACTTCCATTGTTAGAGAAGAGATGAAGAATCACATTCTTTAATTGGGTGGGAGGATAATATGTGTGAAATGAATGAAATGATGTTTCTATTGTGCTATTTATATATTCTTCTGAGCCAAGGTGATAAGGTGATAAGGAGAAAGAGAAAGAGAAAGTAAATAATAGATCTCATAATTAACTCGACTAGAAATTAGACCATTCAACAAAAATAAATTGAGAATTATTTATCCATGAAAAAGATCGAAAAACTTCTCTATAGTCTACAAATATCTGTGCTCTAAAAAGGAAGGTAAATGGTAAGATTAAATTTAATTATATGTTATATTAAAAAGAATTATTGCATTTTTCTCGAAAAACAAAAAAGTGGTATGGGATATGTTTATATATATATATATATATGAGGAAGGGGTGGGAAAGGAGGGAGCACTTTAGGTATGGGAAAAAAGGGGGACACAGGTGACGTTATATGGGCTTCCCTTACCCAAATGGGGAATAGTTTTGGTGTTCGGTGAAAGGTTGTTCTGCACCCGAAGGGGATATGTCTAAGGACACCTTGCCCTACACACTTAAAAGGGGATATGTCTAAGGACACCTTGCCCTACACACTTAAATTAAAAGGGGATATGTCTAAGGACACCTTGCCCTACCAACTTGGGGTCACATCATGAAACAACCCTTCCCTTACCCAAAAGGGATATATACATCAAAGGACACCCTGCCCTACCCACTTGGGGTCACATCATGTCAGCACTTGCCACTAATGGCAACCCCCTCTCTTAGCGTCAATTATTTGTGTCGGATCTAGATCAGAAAAAGGAAACAACATTTTTTTTTTTTATAAATAAGCGTGTTTAATAGACATGTTTTAAAATGGTTAAGTTGGAAGATGTGAGTGATTAGTTAAGTGAAAGTGAAAATGGTATGTGATAGCTGAGAGAGAAGAGAAGAGAAGAGAAAAGAAAAGAAAAGGGGGAAGTGACAAATGGAAGGGATAGGAGTGAAACAATCCCCCACCAATGTAAAAAGGGAAGCCCGAATGATAAGAAAAAGATGGGATAAGGTTATATAGTTTTAGTGGTGGGGGATTTTCCACTGTTGTTCCCCTTCTCCATGCTTCTTCTCAAGTTGCCCACCATTCCCTCCCCCTCAACCCCCATCCACCCCCTTCATTTAACCCTTTCCAGATTCCTTCCAAACAAAACAACTCTTTCATATTCCGACCACGTGTTATTTTAACATGTTCTGTTCCCACTCGCACACGGATCTAAATACGTTCAACTTTTTAAGCACTTCTCAATAATCATATCATTAGAATCACTATCCTTTTAAGTCCATTCATATATACTATTCCGCTTGAGATCACCCTACTAAAGGTTAAAATCACAAAATCAATTCCCCCTACTCAAAATGTGCGAATATCTTCTACGCAAATCAATCATACAACACGAAATATTGAATCGATACGTCTACAAAAGTAAAAGTTAAAGCTAAAGACATAATATCACGTCGTAATCGAAATGCACGAATATCGTTCACACAATGAAACAGAATGAAATACGGAACCGATAGGTGTAGAAAAGCAAGGGTTATAATGAACGGAGAAAAAGTGAAAGAGACTAAAACGCGAAAAGAAATACATAAAGATAAAAGAATTTTGCATTGAAGTTGAATTGAAATGGGTTGAAAGTTTAGAAATGAAGGAGGAAATAGGTAGAAAAGGCATCAGAATATGATGATTTAAGAAGTGGGTGTTGAACACTTTATTGAATGAAATGTAAAGGGTGTTAGGGCTGCAAATGGAGGACCCCAAAGGCATGCCCTTTGCTATAAATTCAGGCATTGTTGATCAAGAACCATCCATACAAATTCAACCATCTTCTTCTTCTCTTTCTCTCTCCGTCTCTGTCTCTAGGGGCTTTGTCTTGATATCATATTTGTGTTGGTGTGCGTGTGTGTGATTGGTAAGGGGAGAAGGTAAAAATGTTGACAGAAGATAGAGAGCACAGATGATGAAGTGCATATCCCTTGCATCTCACTCCTTTGTGCTCTCTACACTTCTGTCATCACCTTCTCATCCCCTTTCCTTGTAATTTTCTTTTGGGTATTCAAGAACCATGATTGTCTTTTCTTTTCCTAACCATTTATTCGATGTTGCATGAAACATGATCTTAGTCGAGCATAAGAAGAGAAGGATAGTATGTAATTGCTTGGTTTCGATACCTTATATTCAGTTTGTTACTACTTACTAATGGCTGATGTTTTTCTTATATTCAGTTTGTTACTACTTACTAATGGCACTAATTTAATCACTTAGCTTGTGATGGCTATTTGACTGTGAGATCTCACATTTCTTTCTCACATTTATTTCTCACATTTCTTATAAAAAGAGGGAAGGGAAGGGAAGGGACATTTCTTATAAAAAGAGGGAAGGGAAGGGAAGGGACATTTCTTATAAAAAGGATCATATATCTCCTATCCCATGAATAACATGCATATCTGCCACCCACCAAATTTTACTTTTAGTGGCTCTCATTTAAAAAATAAAAAATAAATAAATCAAAATTTAATTTTATGTAATTCAGTAATTTTATACAATAAAGAATGAAAAGAAAGGTTACCGATCGGATGTTGAGGGGAAATGCGGCGAGAGATCCGCCGGAGATTATTCCTTATCCCGTCGAACAGGTCATTGTATTTTCCTATCACACTCGTCGGACACTGGGCATTCTCCCGCTACTTGACAAAGGCGGCGGAGACAGAGATGGTGGCGGCAGTGATGCAGTGGGGTTTAGGAGGACGGCGAGGGGGTGAATGAAAGAGAGGTTGGAAATGAAGTTGTTCTTGAATCCGGCATGCCCACCGTTCCTTGCAGTCTGAGAGCACAGTTCAGATTTTGAAGCGCAGTGGGTGTTAGATAAACCCTAACCCCCAAGAATCGCCATGTGTTTTTATAGCTATCTGTATACATATCTGAAGTTTGTTAAGGGGTTGGCGTGGCGTTGGTTTGCTTATTTGTCACAACTTGGATGCCCCTCATGTGTTGGCTGCATATTTGATGTATATAAATCATCACCCAACTTCCCTTAAAAAAATTGTCTACAGATTTTTGTTTATTAGCTACATCCCACTCGTACTTATGTGTGTTTACTTAATAACAAAGGAAATAAATAAATATAATAATTATTGAAAATATAGTTGAAGATTGGAGTTATTAGGATATTTTAGTTTTTTTTTCGTAAAAATTATATTAGAAACCGGAATTACACTTCAAATTTTATTATAATGTATATTTTTTTTTAAAAGAAAAGGAAGAATTTTCTATCGGTGGTATGAATCTCAGCTACCAATTCTGATTTCAGAGAAAAAAAATTCTAGAATGAAGAATGAAATCGAAACTAAATACATCACCAATAAATTAGACTAATACGAGGATTTAAATCTTGTTTTTTTATTATTAATTTTTAAAAATTAAGATTATAAATATTAGCATTAAAATATTTACCAAAATGCTAATGTTGTTACGGTATTTTTCCATAATTTTAAAACATTTTAAAATTAGATTTGGTATGTTCCAACCGAGTTAAAGTCGAGGTGACGTAGTTGGGATAAGAAATGTGTGAAGAAAGATTTGAGTAATCCAAATCATACCGACGGCGACCGCATTTCTCTCAAATTTTCGTCTTCTCCTTCTTATTATGAAATCCGACTCCAATTCGCCATGGAAGTGGAACACAGCAATCACGAACAACTTCCACACCAAGGCTGACCACCACCATTTCTCTCTCCCCAACATTTTCGACGCCAATCGCCGGAACGCAAAGCAACCGCCACCCCTAGTCTTGGACGCCGGCGGAGGAGCTGGAGTTGGCTGCGGCGTCGGGCTCGGCTTTGGTCTTGTCGGCGGGATTGGCCATGGCGGCGCCTCTCCCTGGAATCACCTTCACCTCGTTTTCGGCCTCGGTCTCGGCTGTGGCGTTGGCCTAGGGCTTGGAATTGGCAAAGGGATTGGCTATGGCTTCTCCTTCGACTCTCTCGATTCTTATTTCTCCGATCACAAACCGAACCCTAGACAGAAGCCTCCTCTGATTCAGATTTGAAATCTCTTTCTTACGCATTTCATTACCTTGTTTTTACACATTGTTCCCAGTTTTTCCTCGAGAAATTTGAAGGCTATTTAGAATGTTCGAAGATTTTTTTGTTTAAATATTCTTGTTCTTGTAGATTCAATTTGGTTGTGTAGATCAGATCTGATTCTTGAAAAGAAACAAAGATAGATTTGTTTGTAGAATCCCAAAATGTGATGTTTACACGGTAACAACGATCCATGTCATAAAATGAAACCAAAGAAAAACCTGCTGTACAAGAACCCCATCATATAATTAAAGCCTATAAACCACACACATACACATACAAGCAATGCTGTGCCATGGACTGTGTAGCAAAGCAATTTAAAGCCTCCAAAGCAACGTAGAAAGGCAACCACTTATTTCCCCTCAGTTGTAGTTTCCTGCATTGTGGAACGAGCATTGGCATCAATGGACAGTCCTAGAAATCTATCGTTGTTTCGGTCGTTCACCTCCTGTCTTTCGACGTCCTGTTCATTCTGCACAACATTCATGCCATTCGTCGGTGGGGGAGGATTGGCAAGCGTCTCCAACACTCTAAAGTATGCATACGGTCCCCAACCTACAAGCCAGAATCGAAGGAAAACACCCAATGGTTTTTTATGAAAAATGAGCGAGCGAGCGAGAAGCAACGGCAACACGCCTAGTTGGTTGTTCGGTAGATACAGAATGAGTGACGGTTTTGGGGTCAAAACTATACCTTGAGAATGGTATGGAGGAGGAAAAAACTGCAAGTAGCAGAAGGTAGATACTACAAGCCCTGCAAAAGTAGAGCTCTGTATGATCATTTATTGTTATGTACAAGTTGCAAAAACGATGAGGACGATAAAGGAAAATGCACATACCGAGCAGACCTCCAGCAAACACATCCTGCCAATGGTGCCAGTAATCGTCCACTCGAGAAACGCCAACGAGAGATGCAAAAAGCAGGGGAAGAAAAACAATGCAGAGTTTTGCAATGTGACCTCGTTGGTCGAATACTTGTATCTTTCCTGATAAGTACAACGACAGGAAACCAAGACCAGCAAAAGACCCTGCATCAGGTCAAAAGTTCAACAAGAGAATAAAGGTTAAATACCATATCCCAATATATCCCGATATCAAAATCACATTACTATTGTATCTTGCTAGAGATGTGTGAGATCCCACATTGGTTGGGAAAAACGGAGCATTCTTTATAAGGGCGTAGAAACCTATCCCTAGCAGAGGCATTTTAAAAACCTTGAAGGGAAGCCTGGAAGGAAAAACCCAAAGAGAACAATATCTGCTAGCGGTGGGCTTAGGTCGTTACAAATGGTATCAGAGCTAGACACCAGGTGATGTGTCATCGAAGAGGCTGAGCCCTGAAGGGGGTGGACACGAAACGGTGTGCCACCAAGGACGCTAGACTCCGAAGAGAGTGGATTGGGGGGTCCCACAGCGATAAGGAACAAAGGAACAAGTGCCACTTGGAAAGAAGGGAAAGAGTAACATTTTGTCACTTACATGAAGTATGGCCACTTGGAAAGCTCTTATGCCCTTCCTTGATAACATTCACATCACCATGACATATAACATTGCCTAATTGATCATACACCTGAGAAATAAGAATTCAATCAGTACATCAAGCCAAGCAAGTATGTATCAAAACAGACGCCAAACGCCAAACCCCGCTTCGAAGCAACACACATCTTTCCCATCAGGAAAGCAACGCCAAAAGAAGTTTGGTCGAGGTCGTCCCACTGCATTTTTTATCGCATCAGTAATGACCGCTGTTATTAAAACAGAGTAAAAGAGACCTGCAGGGTATTCCAGTATACATCAGCTAGCTGCAGAACAGTATCACCAATGGAAAATGGATATCTCATGCTAAAGTATCTCACCAAGTATGGCATGATGAAGATCGTAGATATCTCTTCTACGCCAATACACGAACAGAAAAACGGCTATTGGCAACAGCATTGCATACAACTAATCATCCACGCACCACAAACAAAAACAAACAAATGCATTCACATCAGTTTCCCTTCCATCCTATATCTAAAAGTTTTCATAGACAACACAGACACGAGCAAACCTACAGGCACGGCCCAGACAGGAACAGTATTATCTTTGAAGGGATATTTGAGATCACTCATCATGTCCTTCCCGACATAGCGATAAAACGGATGGGTTAAATATAGGATAACTTCAATCATCACAAGCAGTAAGAATATAAGCCAATCATGCATGTGTATCCTCGCAATGGCGACTCCATGGGACCTTAAAGTGTGCGAACAAAGCTGCCCTTCCCTCATTCCGCTGTTCTGCACGAGCATAAAAACCGAACCAAGAAAAGGAAAAACATCAGGCTCCATCTTCACCTCCATTGCATTGTAAAACATGTTTACAGGGAAAATGAATCATGAGAAAATACCAAGATTCCCTTTTTTCAGCGGTACTAATTGTACCAAGAACAAATACATTGGAAAATAATAGAGATTACTCCTAGCCTCTCAACAATGGTTAAGACAATCAAAAGAGGTTGTATTGTACAGTCCATCCTATGGTAATTCAAAGAAATCCACATGCACACACATGTACTGTGAGGGCCCATATCGATTGGAGAGGGGAATAAGCATTCCTTATGAGGGTATAAAAACCTTTTCCTAGTGGACGTGTTTTAAAACCTCGAGGGGAAGCCCCGGAGAGAAAGCTCAAAGAGAACAATTTCTACTAGTGGTGGGCTTGGACGGTTACAAATAGTATCAAAGCCAAACACCGAATGGTGTGCCAACAAGGACGCTGGCCCCCAAGGGAGTGGATTGTGAGGTCCTACATCGGTTGGAGAGGGGAACGAAGCTTTCCTTATAAGGGTGTGGAAAACTCTCCCGTAGCATAAGTGGGTGTGTGCCCACCCTCGGATATCTTATCACGATCCGAACGAATCTCAAAGGATATCAATGGGGTTTTCTCTAGGAATTCCTTTTGATTCTGTTGATTATAGTGATCTATCAGTGGGAAATTAATGGGCGGATAGCAATCGCTAGTTTTGGTGAAAAGCTGTGGGCTTGTTTGTGATACAACCAAAATAACCCCAACAAGACCTTCAGGAGAAGAGTATTGTTAAGAACTCCAACTGAAAGCTATATTGCAAGAGTCCCTAAGAAGAGATCTTAAAAAGAACCTACTACCGTTGACTCGACGTTTAATCACGAGGCCTCTTCCGAAAGAATTATAGTTGTTTGTTCGTGAAGTCGCCAAGAACAAAGAAAAGGTAAACCACAAAGGCTTCCATTCTAAATATAAGCCTCAGCAGCCCCTAGCATTCTTACACACATTTATTCCAACAGTCAGTGGCTCTGCTTCTGAACAATTCAAGAAAATAGGAAGACATCATTTCCCAATCTAATCAATCGGAGAACTCACGAAATGAAAAGCGTTGCAGTTTTCATAGATCCATAACCCGTCTCTACAAACAGAAACAAGACACAGATTCCAAATTAACGGTAACCGACAGGCCAACCATTCATTTCGCAACTGGGAAACCTGATTACAAGAAACCCACTAAAACAAGAAAGAGATCCAACAACATTCCTCGAAGGCATTATATGAAGGAAAATGAAAAGCAGAGGAAAATCCGAAACTAAAGGGCTCGTTACAGGATCTCACAAAGCAAAGCAAAGCAAAGCAAAAATCTGAACATTCTATACCATGAGAAGAAGCCTCCCTCCTTATCAGAATCGAAGGCTTCAAAATCCGCAAGGGAAGAGGAAGGAAGAAAACAGCCGGTGGTCCCTCGAAAGACGACAATCGGGTGAAAAGTAAACGTGGAATTGAATGTGCGTGAAGATTCGAAAAGAAAAAAGAGAAACCCAGAAAGGGTCGAATGGAAATGTAGTAGAAAAAAGTCGGATGAAATTTGTGAAGCTTTAGACGGAAGGGTTGGATTTGGTGAGAGAGGAGATATTTTGTCGGCCTTCCTGAGGCCTCCCTCCTCTCACAGACTAATACCAATTACCCAAAAAGCTTCTTCCAATTGATGGGACGTCCACCATTCCCACAATTATTATAGAGACTCACCCGACGTGCCCAACGACAATTATTAATTTATTATAGAACGTTTATGGACTTCCTCTTTTTTTCTCTTTTTGGTATTACGGTTGAAAATTATATTTTCTTTTAACCTCATTTTTTAAATTCAAATGGCTATTAACTGGGAATTAAATTAAAACCTTAAAACTTTTAATTATATATTTAATAGCTCTAGGAATGTTTTTAAAAATGTCAAATATGTCCAAATATAAATTTAAAAATCTTAGAATTAATACAAAATTAAATTGTAAAATGAGAATATAAAAATAAGTAATAGGGTATTTTGTTTAAAGAAAAACAAAACCGACAAAACCAAACACAATAATGGAGACATTCAAGCCAGACAACTAACCACCCTTCCAGTATATGCAATTAAATTGTCGAAAGGATGGCTTACCAAAGGCGCCTCCTTTTTGTCTCCAAACTTTCCATTTTGACCCATAAATTTTTAAAGTAACTTTTACTTTTCATTTTTCCCGATAGCCTCGTACCAATAAAGATGTATCGGTAAATCCCTTATCATTCCCTTATCAAGGTAGGACTCCCTCCCAACCATTCTCTGACATCTTTGAGATAGCTACGAAAAAAACATATATAGATTGACGAAAGAAAGAAACAGAAGATAGGCATAGCAGAAAAGGAGAAGAGTAACAACAACAAACATTCAGTCTTTACACCTATAAAACAAGCTCATCAGGAAGGCAACCAACCATAGAACAAAAGAAAAGAAAAGAAAGAACAATTCTCACAAAGCTAAGCTGGGTGATCCAATGTTTTACTCACTCTGCTAGCTGACTTCCAAGTTATTGCTTGATTTTTATCAGCTGCAGCTGAGCCATCGCATCTGACAGAAGGTTGGTAGAGCCTTTAGTCTTAGTTTGCGACTGAGAAGGAGGAACCAGGGGTGGCGGGCCAGGCTGAGATTTGTATATCAGGGTCCTTGCAGGATCATCCTCATTGCATTCATGTGAACCCTCCTCAACAGATGCATCAGCTGCACCATAATTACCAATGCTTACTGCCTGCTCTTGAGCTTCATCAGCAGCTTCAAGAGCAATCGGATTTGCTCCGAAATTCGGTGCCGAACTCCCGGTTGCAGTATCGTGGAAGCCCCAGTGCATAGGTAGATTGGAAGGGGGTGGAACCTGTGTCTGCCCAACAGGCAAGAAGTACACAGGATACATATGGTGGTTCGGCATGGGCTGGTAATGCACAAACTGAGGCTGCTGGACTGGATAGTAAGAAGGCATTGGATACATGGCAGGAAGGCAGCTCTCCATAGGCGTGCCTGCTTGAACAAACTGCCATGGCTGCTGCTGAAAAGGGTTCAGTTGGGAAGCTAGTGCATGCCCTGAAAAGGCATTCTCAACTGAACAACAGGAGTTGGTAGGGGCAATCTCGCTGTAAAGATTACAAATTCTTATGCCTATTAGAAGACTGAAGTATCAGAGCTTAAGAAACACAAGGATAATGTGATCTTGAAACTGATCTGTGTGATTTTTTGTGGAAATTAAGGTTTAGATTCCTAACCTAACCCTTTTTTTTTTTTTTTTTTTGTGGAAATCTATGATAATCCAGGGCAGGGGTATGAACAAACTACCCAAAACAGAAAAATTAGAGCTGGAAAACATATCCTTCCTTTCTTTCTTTCCCATCTTGAGGGAGCAATGAAAATTAAAACAAGCTAAAACGAAAGTTTTAAGAAGGTACCTCACGAGGGTTGCGGCGGAATCGGAAGTCGTGTGCTGCTTAGCAGCATTATCGGGCAAGCTGAGTCCAAAATCCTCACTCTGGAGTTTAATGGGAGGAGACACATTAGCCGAAGAGGTCGAAGAAGAGGATGATCCAAAAGAAGAATTGGTCTCCAAGATCATGGATTCCGGCAATGAAACACACCCATTACCCAAATCTGTAATACCCTTAGCTTCATTCTCTCCAATCACCCCCTCCGCATCAAAACCCACCAAGCAATCCTGCCCCTTTTGCAAAATCTTCGCACCCTTAAGCGCATCGACGAACCAGGCCTCAGTCTTGGGATGATGAATAACATTACGGGCCTTCTCGGGCTCGGGGAAAAAGACGAAGAGCCTAATGCGAGAGGAGGTGGAGGAGGTGAGGCGGAGGTGCTCGCAGAGCATGAAGTGAAGGTCGTCATCGGAGGAGAGGGAGATGAGAGAGTCAAGGGCAGAGTGAGGGAGCTGATACTTCAGGGAAAAGGGAGGTTTAATTGGGAGGATTGTGAGAAGATGAGAAATGAAGGCGGAAAGAGTGTTGACGGCGGTTATGTCGACGGAGATTATGCGTGTTTCGCCGCCTAAATAGGAGAGAGCCTTTGTGCGCGGGCGCGGGGTTATGTGGCCGCCGTAGCTGCACATCAAACGAAGCTTGGAGGTGGCGGCGATGGTGGTAGATTGTGGCGGTGGTGGGTCCATTTGGGTTTCTGAGATCGGGGGGAATTGCGCGTTGGCCAGAGTAGAGGGAGTGTACGGGAAGATACTCAAACAGGGGACCCAAATGAAAGCAGCCTTCGCTTTGGATTTTTGCTTTATTTTACCCTTTGCGTTGGGGATTGGATATGACCATATTATTACTATTTATTTATTATTAGGTGAAAGAATGGATAATGGGTACAAGAGTTTGGGAAGAAAGAGCAGTGAAAGTCGACGTGCAGCAACGGGAAGCGCCTTCTTCTTCATTGGACGACGCGTCAGTGTTGAATCAGCGCTACATGGATAACACCAACGGAGAGGTTGGAAGGGATACTCTTCGCTGATATCATTCACAGCACAGAGACCAAATGGATGGCAATGGTTCCATAAACAATGAACTACACGGAAAGGTACAAACTCCCCACGCCCTTCCTCTTGGATCAACTGTTTGAGCATTTTGAAGTGTCAATTGCTGGCTTCAGGTTGCATCAGCAGTGTGCTTATGGCTTCTCCAACTCCACCGAAGGTATGGAGAAGACATGGGTTATCACGTTTTTCTTTGGATTTCCTTGAATAATTGAAAGGGTTTGTTCGTCCAGGTCAATTACAGCAGTACACAGTGTGTAAAGCGTAGGGCCTGAAAACGTTTAAGGAAATGTTCAAATGTGGGTTTGAAAGGACTGGGAAATCTAAACCATCTCTATATTACTCACTTACCTCTCATGTAGATTGGATACTCCTTGTTGTCCACATCTCCAAGAACTGACATGAATTCATTTTTTGATCCTTTTGGCAGCTCATCAGCTCGTTTCTGCCTGCTTCTAGAGTTTGCGTCTTCTACCTGCGTTTCAGTTTTTTGATTTTGGGTCGATACTATCGCGGTCAGTTTTTCGATTTGATTTTAAAACGCGTCTTTTAGGGAGATGTTTTCACACCCTTATAAGGAGTATTTTGTTTCCCTCTCCAATCGACGTGGGATCTCACAATCCACCCCTTTAGGAGTCCAACGTGGTACATCGTTTGATGTTTGGGTCTGATACCATTTGTAACGGTCAAAGTCTATCGCTAGCAGATATTGTCTGCTTTGACCCATTACGTATCGCCTCACCGTTTTAAAACTCGACTTCTAGGGGAGGTTTAAATGGTTTTTCCTGATACTCTTACCTGGTTAACCTGAAGATGGGTATACATATTTGCATGAAAAAATGGTGTAGCCCCAACCTCGTTGACTGAATATCTAAACCTTGATGCTGTTTCTACATTCACAATTCTCCTTGTCTGTACATGAATCAGATTATAACTGTGCCCAACCGATACTTCTGCTGAGCGAACTCTCTGTAAAGAGAATCAAACCCAAAGTGTCATCAGATAAGCTACAACATTTATAATACAAGACATCATTGCAGGGCATTACAGATATTGCGTTCTCAAGGCTTGTAGATTCAAGGAGGTCCCGGGAGATAAAGTTTCGTCCAATGCCCCCAGCTGCAACCTCTTCATTGGTTGGAGGCACTGAATTCAAGGTAAATGCCTAAAATATTTCAAAATATGCTATGCTTTAGCGTTCAATTCATTCATAATTCATTCATAAATGATGATGGTTTGAAGAGTTTACCAGTCCATGGTTATTAAAACCAAAAGCGCAGCTCGGAAGCTCTCCTGCGTAGGTATAAGCAACAAAGGACAGCCCATTTTGCAGTTTTCCTTTTACCAAATAGCTACGAAAGTGGAGAAACAAATGAACTTGTCCGGTGGGCTGGTTTATAATTGTGGGATAAAGTCCAGGTTTGTGAACAACTTACGTGTGGCCAACCAGAGCAACGTTGGCATCTTCATTATGTGCTGCAATGGCCATGTTTTCACTAACAACAAGAAGATCAGAGCAATCATCTGAACAATCAACTGCTAAAGCTACTTCCTTGTGAAGAAATGGAAGTATCTCCTTCCTGAAGTTGATTAGAATAATCTGCATATTGATTTTCAACGAAGATATCACAGACAGAACAGAAAACCAGGTCTCATTTATGTCTCTCTCCCTCTACAATTTTGTATTATTACCTCAAGAACAGGCACACTGCTTCCTTCTGCAATTCCGACAAGCTCATCCCAATATGTTGGAAACCTTGTCTTGTTATTGTTGCAGAGAGCTTGAATAAGAGGCTGGGACTGAGGGGCTTGAGCGAAAGGAAGGAGCTGGTCACGAAGAACAAGGTCTTTGTCCAATCTGCTCTTTATGGTATCAGAGAACCTCTTCCCAATCAAGAACCCCATCTGATATGCAGATTCGCATGGACCAACTTCAAACATCTCCACCTTCTTGCCCGCCATACCCCAACTTTTCTGCTCTTTCTTTTTATGGAGTTTTGGTGCAATTAAGGTATGACTTATCTTCTTCCCTACCTATGTTCTAGCCTTACGCTTTTCTAGAATTTGTTAAAAGTTACTATTCAGTCATGTGTGTTCATATCAGACAATAATAGCCACTGCATATAGGACATTCTCACTCCAGTCCTGACAAGATCATTAAATGTAGTGCAAGTAGTAGTTTGGACGCTGTTTGTGCCTTAAATGCTGGGTCCAACAGGTTAGTAGACCAAACTCACCTCTAGTAAATATTATCCACTTCGGCTCGTTACATATTGTTGTCAGCCTTACAGTTTTAAAACGCGTCTGCTAGAGAGAGGTTTCCAAACTTTTATGAAGAATGTTTCGCTCCCCTCTCTAACCAATGTGGTATATCACAATCCACCCTCTTGGGGCCAGCGTCCTTGTTGGCACACCGCTCGATGTCTGGCTCTAATATCATTTGTAACAGTCTAAACTTACTGCTAGCAGATATTGTCCACTTTAGCCCATTATGTATCATCGTCAACCTTACGGTTTTAAAACATGTCTGCTAGAGAGAGGTTTCCACACTCTTATAAAGAATGCTTTGTTCCCCTCTTCAACCCACGTGGGATCTCATAAACACACCAAAAGATACTTTAGGAAATCTGGCCACCCAAAGATACTTTAGGGAATCCGGCCACAAGCGGGTGGGCATCCAATCATCGACTTTTGATATTATAATTAGTGCTTTATCCGCCTAGAGATGGATTTAGTGATACTAGAATATTTAGAGGCCCTCTCTGTGGTGGAAAAATTTCCACCAGCTTCATATTCTTGAATTTTAGACAATTATCATTAAAAAAATCGTTTTAGATTGTATGGTGAACTTTTGATATGTTTTATTTAGGAAAAAGAATCCATTTTTAATCTTAAACTTGTGCGAAGTTTTGCATTGATGATCAAAGCAAGCAAGTAGAGATGTTCATAATTTTTAAGAGTAGAAAACACTCCAATTTTATTCAAATTTGACATGCCCTTATATGAAGGTAACTTAGGCTTTAGATAGTCAATCTTATGCCTCAACTAATAAGTAATGACCCTTGTAGTGGTGATGCCAAGTTATGGCTTTAAGACTAAAATACTCTTAGTTAGACATGCTTAGAAACCTAAAAGTAGAAAAATGATATCAAAATGTGGATTGTGGATTACTAGTTGATATCAATATGTTGGGGGGCGTTTTGTGAAGCAGCACAACAGCTCAGACTTAACTTTGTTCCTTCAACTCTTGCAATGAGAAGACATGGGTTATCTCTTTGTTCTTCGGATTTCCTCGAAAAATTGATAGAGTTTGCTCGTCCAGGTCGATTAGAACGCTACACATTGTGTAAAGCTTAGGACCTGAAGACATTATAAGAAAATTTTCAGTGTCAGTTTGAATTTGAAAGGAGTTTAGGCAGCCAATCTAAATGATCTCCATAATTTACCCTTCATATAGATAGGAAAATTCTTGTTCTCTGCATCTCCAAGAACACACAGAAAATCGTCTTTTGATTCTTTCGGCATGACATCGGCTCGTCTTTTCCTGCTTGTCGAGTTTTTGTCTATTATCTGTGTTCCAAAGCAGTTTATTTTCACTTCAAAACCATATCATATATGATCACTTGTAGATTTTCCTAGTATTGTTACCTGCTTGATATTCTGAAGATGGGAATACATATTTGCATGGAAAAATGGTGTAGCTCCAACCTCATGGACTGAAACTCTGAACTTTGATGCTATTTCTACACTTGCTATTCTTCTTGTCTGAACATCAATCACATTATAATTGTGGCCCAGGGATATCTCTGCTGACCGAATTCTCTGGATAAAACACAATCCAACCCCATGTGTTATGTTTTGAACATGCTAAGGTTATTAAGCTGGAACATTATCTATAATGTCTCAATGATGGGTCTTACAGCTATTGCATCTTCAAAGCTGGTAGATTCAAGGAGGTCCCGAGAGAGAAAGTTTCGTCCGATTGCCCTAGGATCAATCTCATCATTCATTGGACGTACTGCGTTCATGGTAAATGCCTAAAAGATTGGAAAAGATTATGTCGGGAGCTTATAATTCAAGGACACAGTTGTAAAACTGTAATAGCCCAAGCTCACTGCTAGCAAATATTGTTCTCTTGGGGCTTTTTCTTTCAGGCTTCCCCTTAAGGTTTTTAGGACGCATCTGTTAGGGAGAGGTTTCCACACCCTTATAAAGAATGTTTCGTTCTCCCCCCCAACCGATGTGGGATCTCACAACAACTTATAGAATAGATCATGTTCACGTAAGCTTGAATTCTTGTCACGCAACTTACAGGGGCAATTGTTTATTTCGTAAGATCTACGCATGCTCTTTAAATTCCTTCCGAATCAATGAATGATGACGGGATTGATGAAGACCCCATATCGGAAAGATGAAAAGAGCTCAGAATTTTTTATAATTGGTTTTGAAATGGAACATCTAATAGTAGGAGGGTATGAAAAGTTTACCAGGCCATTGCTATTAAAGCTGAAAGCACGGCTTGGAAGCTCTCCTGCGTGTGAATAAGCAATGAAACATATCCCATTTTGCAGTCTTGCTTTGATCAAATAGCTTCAAAAGTGAAGAAAAGAAGAATGAAGTTGGTTAAACAGAAGCGAACAGTGCTTGGATGAATTGAAGTGTTGTTTTGTGAACTTCTTACGTGTAGCCAGAGAGACCAAAGAGGGCATCTTCATTATGAGCTGCAAGGGCCAAGGAATCACTAACAACAAGAACATCAGAACACTCATCTGTGCAATCAACAATGGAAGCTTCATCCTGAATACATGACAGAATCTCCCTCCTGAAGTTGAGTACAATGATCTGCACATTGATAGCACACCCTTATAAGGAATGATAATGGGATGGAAGATGTTTGCATGATATAAGAGGTTACCTCAAGGAGAGGCGCTTGACTTCCATCTACAATGCCCATGAGTTCATCCCAATGTGATGGGTACTTGGCCTTGTTATTGTTGCAGATGGCTTCTATAAGAGGCTTCGTCTGTGGAGCTTGAGCAAAGGGAAGGAGGTGGTGACGAAGAACCATGTCTTGCTCCAACCTTCTCCTTATGGTATCAGAGAACCTGTTCCCAATCAAGAACCCCATCTGGTATGCACACTCGCATGGACCAACTTCAAACACTTCCAACTCTTTGGTTTCCTTATCTTCTTCTTGTTCTTGTTTTTGCTGTTCTTCTATCTCGCATGGACTGTCCACAGCATTCTCCTGCTCCTTCCCACCTTCCATACCTCTATTTGGTGATTTCCTGAATTTAGTTGGGTAAGTATTTACATAACATCTATGTATGTATCCCTTTTTGTTTACTTTTGGTTATGCTAGAATTTGTTCTTTTGAAGATTTTTGAAGATTCTTTGCCTGCATGTCTATTTTCCAATTCTTTTTACTTGCTTTTCATGCTTTTTATGTTTCATGTTTGTTAGTTTTTTTATTATTTTATTATTAGTTTCGTCCGAATCATGTCGACATCTGCTAAAAGCAATTTGCCTAAAAATGTATTATAGAAGAATGCAACTAGTTGTCAATTCTTCCTACTCAGGTTATATGCTATGAATGTCGTTGCTTATTGCTTACCGAACTTTCTCTTACCATATTTTCTAAAACTGTTTTCCAAAAGTAGGGTTGGCTTGGCTTTGGCTTCTAATTTTGTGAGGCTTCCTTCTGTATTTGTTGGATGGGAAAAAAAACTCTTAGTGATACGTTCTCTTTTATCCTTCTCTGCAAGCGCCCAGGAGATTAAAATGAATTTTTTCATAATTATCCCTATTGTTTTAGCTTTTCATTTTTCCCCTTTAAACTAAATTCAATTACATGTTCGTTACTTAATATATTTAGTAAGCACTTTTTAAAAGACTTTTAAAAAAAAAATTATTCCAACACATAGGAATACGAACTTATGCTCATATTAATCAAGATTGATTTTTTTTTTTTTTTTTTTTT
>NW_019268523.1:338322-345398 GCF_002738365.1 Cucurbita moschata | reverse complement strand
TTTTTTTTTTTTTTTTTTTTTTTTTGCCGTCGTCGGGTAAAGTCATGCAAGGCTTGCTACACGTTTGGGAATCTTTCCCTTTTTTTTGGAAATCTTTCCCTTTTTTTTTTTAAACGGTAGGAATATTTTTTAGATTTTTTTAAGTGAGAAGAATATTATTGAAAATTTTAAAAGTTTAGAAGTATTTTTTAAAATTTTCGTGAATTTGGTCGAATGTTCAATAATTATAATATATTTTTACCTTATTAAACTAGCTTTTTATTAGCTTGTTATTAATAAATAATAATACTTAAAAATAAATAAATAAAACTATAGAAAATGTGTACTCAAAAGCCCTCAGCCTCCAGCAGCCAAATCAGCGACCATCTCTGACATAGTTTTCAGTCACGGTGATGTTGCCAACTTTTCCAAACATTCCGACACAATTCTCATACAGGGTCTCTTCTCAGGGCTCTTCCGAGTGCAAGCAACAGCTATATCAATGGCAGCCGCAGCTTCTTCCTCGTCCACTTCCCCACACATGGACGGATCTATGATACACGATGGCCGTTTCCCCTCATCGATTCCAAGTTGAATCCATTGAACCAGCTCCATCTCCGACGAACCCGCTTGAATCACCGCCATCTTTCCGGTGATAATTTCCAGTAATATCACGCCAAACGAGTAAACATCCCACTTCTGCGATGGCTTTGCCGCCTTCAAGGCTTCAGGGGCTTGATAATAGGACCCTATTGACAGAGAGGAGCACATGGAGTTTGATCGGAACGGAGACCGCCGCGGCGTTGCGGCGGGGGTTCGCTCTGAAGGTGAGGCACTGAGATCTCCGGCGGCATTTGAAAGTCGTCCGAGTCCGAAATCTGAGATGTAAGGTACCATGTTGTTTCCTAGCAGAATGTTGGTCGGCTTCAGGTCGCCGTGGACGTATTTTCTTGGACTGAATTCGTGAAGATATGTCAATCCGTTTGCTACTCCTTTCATGATCTTCACACGATCAGCCCAAGAAAGTGGTCGGAAGTAGGAAATTTCTGCTTTCCCTGCTTGGACATTGGAAAATATCATTAGAAACTGAAGCATTATCAGAAAACACTCTCCAATATCATTAGAAAATGAAATTGTTCCATTTTGTTTAGAAGAGTTTTGAATATTTACCATGAAGTGCAGTGGCCAGGTCTCCATGTGGTATGTATTCATGAATGAGCAGCTTCTCTTCAAGAGACCAGCAGTAAGCTAAAAGAGCTACGATATTGGGATGTCTGACCTTCCCAATTGCTTCAACTTCAGTTTGGAACTCTTTAAACCTTTCATAAGCTCCATCTTCCAACCTTCTTACGGCTAGCTTTACTCCCTTCTCTAGAACCACTTGATACACAATCCCATTCCCATTCTTGCCTAGAAGATAAGCTGAGGCTTTCAAAAGTTGCTCGAGATTGAAGTCGACTTGTCGATCCAGTAACACGAAATTATACTTCTCCATGTTTTCTGGTAGGGTCTCAACATCAAGTTTTGCGAAGCAAGAAAACTCTGTTTTAAACATCAATGCCTCGCTAAAGTTACAGCCATCTACATTTTCACTCCCTTTAGAAGGATAGGCCCTCTTGCACCAAAATACTACCAGGATTACCAGGCAGAAACCAACTATGATACTTGCAGAGCCTGTGATTATGGAGCAAGATTTTCCACCTTTCCCATGTGATGGGCAATGGAACCACGAGTCGTGGTTTGACGTTGGCACCATGAGTGGACATGAAACATTGAGAGGAAGTCCACATAGAAAGGCATTCCCTACGTAAGCTGTTGGACCAAGGTTCTGGAAAGCTTCTTGTGGTGGTATTTGGCCACTGAGATTATTGTAACTTAGATCGATATAAAGGGTTGCAGGGAGGCTGCTTAGGCTTGGAGGGATTGGGCCGGTAAAGACATTGTGAGACAAACCAAGAGTGCCTCGCAAGTGGGACAAGTTGCCAAAGTCTGCAGGGATCCCACCGTTGATGACATTGGAGGAAAGATTGAGATACTGAAGGGATGTCAAATGGGAACCAAACCCATCTGGAATACTGCCATTTAAGACATTTTGTGAGAGATCCAAGCTTTGTAATTCTACCAGCTTGTAGAGCTCAGTTGGGAAGCTTCCGAAAAGACTATTGTTTCGAAGGCTTAAATGACGGAGTGACCCAAGCTTCCCAAGTGCAGGGTGGAGAGTACCAGAGAGTTTCTTGTCTTCAATACTGAGAGAAACAACTCTTTGTTCTGTACAAGTGATTCCATTCCAGGAACACGGGGTTGTATCATAGAAGTTCCAGTTATGGAGGAAGCCTTCGGCATCAAAAGTTGAGTTTCTGAATGAAAGCAGAGCCAATCCCTCTTCATTCAGAGAAGACACAGATGAAAAATGGTTGCTCACAATGAAAACAAAGCAAATCTCCAGTAGAACCATGTTGTGTAGTTATGTTACAATCAGAAAGAGTGCTTCCCTTGAAATAAGTATCAAATGGAAAACAAGAAGGTTCCTAATCAGAAACCAGCAAGTTTTACAGTGGAGAAAGAAAACAAGAGGGCTGCTATGATTTGTGAATTTTAAGGCGGGCCATTTTGGACTGGTCTAAGCGTAATTGGAGGCGAGTCTTGCTGGGCTGATTGTTGATGGAATTTGGCTGGAAATTTTGGGTCAAAATTTGTTTGTAGTGGAAGACGTTGTAAGAAATTGAAAAAGGTTGTTTCGTTTCCACCAGTTGTGGAAATCATGTATAGTTTTGAATGAAGATGTACGGCGGGATTGGTGTGGTTGGGCTGCAAGTCAAAGTGATCCATAGATCTCTTACTATTACATGTATACGTTCATCGTTCTTTGTTTATTTCTTATTTCCTTCTCTCATTTGTAAAAGAACTATATAATCCAAAACAAAATACGAATGTCTTGGATAAATCAACGCGTCTTAACTCAATTCAAACTAACTAATGGATCAAGAAGACAAGAACCTGACTTCTGTGTACGATAATAGGAGAGATCATGAAAGCTGCAGTTAGTGAGTTGGAGCTACAGATCCATGAAGCTGCATAAAGAAAACAACTCAAGGCAGATTTTGGTGTAATCTAATAATCCAAATCTAAAGCTGAATGTGTTCTCCTTCTATGCACATCAAATTATAAAGGGGGAAAAAATCAATCTGAACTCCTCGCTCCCACTGATTGCAGAATAAGTTACCGCTTTGATGGGGCCATGGAGGTTCTGACTGAAACAATCACAATCAGCAGGAACAAGCTTTCAGTCAATTCAAGGGTTCATTTTAGCTTTCTTGCCATTGAAGAATTTGGCAAGATTTTTCACAACCTTCGTTCTGTTCTCCATGGAAAAGGAGTCAATTCCTCCGTTCATCATATGAGGCGATGGTGAGGATGATATTCTGAACTTTAACCGCCTAGATGGAGTCATGCTTCCATTTCTCCTAATGGACTTTTGACGATTCGCTGGTTCCATATTTTCAGCTTCTGTATTCTGCAACTCTCCCTCCACCATTCTTTTTTCGGAAAGTGATCTCTTTGTCCTGTATATCTGTTTCTCTTCTTCCATTATCATCTCCTTGATTTCCATTTCGGCTAATTCACATTTCTTTATTGTTTCAACTTCACTTGCTTTAATGGCTTCAATCCAAGCCTGAGCTGCTGCAACTTTTTTGTCAGCAATTTCTTGTGCTGCAACCGCATGACCAGCTAAGTACTCGTATTCAAAACTAGAGATGGTGATAACAGAGCTATTCTTAGTTGCAGAAGCTCTTAGTCTCATTGTACTTTCTGTTAGTGACTTCAAATTTGCAAGTGTCAAAGCCTCAGAAGACTTCACTATTTCGAGCTCCCGCAAGGCATCTTGCAATCTTTCCTCGTTTAAGTCTATTTCAGATTCAGTCTCTTGGATTTCCGCTTCGGTGTTTTTTATTTCTTGGTCAATAAGCTCCTTTTCTTTCTTTGCAGCCTCCTTTTCTTTCTTCATTTGTTCTATAGTGAGAGACAGATTAGAAGCAATAGTTTTGGCTCTCTCTTCAGCTGAAGATACAGCCTCCAATTTGGTTTTTGCTCTAAGCAGCTTTGAGTTCAGTTTTTGAACAACTAAATCAGTTTTTTCATCAGGTTTCTTCAAATTAGCATTCTCTTCCCTGACACGCTTCAGTTCCCTTCGTACAGCATCCATCGATGTCATGAACTGAAAGCCTTCATCCCGTATTGCGGCCAAATCCTTCTTTGCAGCCTTGAGTTCTTCTGTGATTGATTGCAATAAAAGTTCATCTTCTTCTACCTGAGATTTTGTTTCCATTTCTGTCATCATAACTTTTCTCTGAGCTTTGACGCTTAATTCTTTGACCAACTTTAGTTCCCTCTGCAACACATTCACATCTGACGTTGTGGCGCTCAATTGGTTTTCTAGCTCTTTTAAGCCTTCAACCTCTTGAGCAAGATCATTAATATTCTTCCTCTTGTTTTCAATTGCACATAAGAACTCGTGGGCTTCCACTCTTCTCTGTGCCTCAATCTCTTGAAACTCTTTCAAAGCCTCCATCTGGGCTAACTCAACTAGTACTTGTTCTTCATTTATTTCATCAATCTCCTTCCTTAGCTCTCCAATAGAGCTTGACAAGGAATGAAATTTCGAAATGGCTTCTTCCTTTTCCTTCTCTGCTTGCAATTTCTCCTGAAAAACAGAAGCCACATCAAGTTTGAGTTTGCTTAATTCTTGTTTTGCAACTTCCAGTTCCCGCATCAATTCCTCATACTCATGATTCTCACTGCTTGCAACAGCCAAACGCTGGTCCTGGACTGAACCTGACTTCTTCAACCTTTCGAGTTCCTGTTTATGCGCCTGCGTCGTGGCGTTTGATTTGCCAAACAGGGAAGAGAGCTTTTTCACTGTGCTCTTGGCCTTGAGGAGCTCAAGTTGAGCTTGAGCACTAAAGGAATCTGCCGCATTTCTACTGTTCTTATAATGATCAATGTCTATCTTTGCCTTTTGGAGCTCTCTCGCCTTTAAGGAATACTGCAATTGTAAGAGACATGTTCAGCATGACACTAAACTACTTTCCCTTTTCCAGCAAACTTTTTGTTTTAATTCTAAAAGCATTTGAAATGGTTAGTAAAGTGGATGCATGTGTGTGTAAGCACTGTTATCACAATTCCCTATACAAACACTTTTGGAAGATAATTAGTTAAATACTTCTTTTAAATATCTTTCATCCATTTTTAAAAAACTTTTCAAACTACTTTTAAAGATCGAAAATGTTTAAACAGTACTTTCAAGTAAAGCAATGCCGAATTGAAACTAAACCTACGATCTCTTAAAATGATGCATACCTCTGAGGAGTCTTTGGGGAGTGATTTCTTCCATGAAATGCCATCTCCTTTTCCATCTCCATATTGGTTAATAGCGGCTCTAACTAATCCACCTCTAATTTTGCTGTCAAAATCTCTCCTCTCCATCTCCACCTATTCATTCTCAAGAAACAAAAGTTTCATTCCTGTTTTTCGATTAGAAATCAACTCCAAAACAAATTAAGCTTGTTTCTTCTAATTAAACCAGTGAAACAAATTCATCCAATCCTCGCAGATCCAAAACCAAACACTTCAACAATCCACAGAAAGAAAGAAAAAAAGACGTAAACTAAAAATGGCGATAGGAAACCGCGATGTTACCAGAAATGGATGTACCTGAAAATTGGGAGCAAAAGGCATGGGAATTCTGCTTGTGGTGAGATTGGCCAATGCGTTTAAGTGGAGGACGCCATGGGCAAGAGGAACCACAATGCAACAGATAACAGAGCTGAAGAACGGGGGAAATAAAATCGCCACTACTTTTTCTTTTATTTTCTTTTTTAATTGGTTGTATATATATTTTGAAAAAAAAAAAAAGAATAAATGAAGAAAGGTACGTGGATAAGAATACGAGGCACATATTTTACTAGTCGAAAACCACTTCATTTCCACACCTTTCAACAAAAATTCTTGTATTTTATGTAATCTTTAAAAAAAATATATTAAACGGACAAATAGAATAATTATTTTTTAAATAATCTATCCAATCCAATATGGAGAGAGTGTTGAAGAGTAATATTACTTTTGGTACGAGACGTAGTAATTGAAAAAAGATTATGAATATATAAATAAAAGAGATTATTTTTATTTAAATTAAATTTTTTACAAAACTAAAAGTAAACTCATAAAAATATCATAATATGTTTTTTATATTTTTATAATAAATTATGTGAATAACATGAAAATCAAATAAAGAAAAAATGAAAATGGAGTGAGAAAAGACAAAGGTGAGGGGAAGGACATTTTTGTTGTTGAGCATGATATCATAAATGCAAATTTGTCGGCGGGTCCCTTGCAATAATCCACGACACGGGAAACGCCACGTCCTGCTCTAAAGAACCACACAGTTGACACGCCAGCGAATATTTTCTTTTTTCTTTTTTCTTTTTTATTTAAAAATTAGATAGGTCATGGAGTCTTATTTATGCGTTGGGAAAATAAAATGAGAGGCTCATTTTGTTTCTTTTCAAAACTAAATTACAACTTAAAATTACTATTAATTAGCTACTTAGAATTTACACGTACACCCAAATTTAAGTTAGTTCATTCAAATTTAAATACGTATGACTAACCCAGTTTTATCTGGGCCCTATAAAATGAACTTATAATGTTGAACTCAAATGAAGCTTTGTAACAGTCTTCCTAAACTGAGGTTCAACTTCTTATTTGGAGCTCTTAAGCTAAGTACACACTTTACTCAGATTCTATTGAGATGACTAAATTAAGAACATGTCTCTGATAACATGTTATGAGCCATGAATCTCTACAATGGTATGATATCCTACTCTGAATATAAGCTTACTTATAATACTTATGTGTATTTTAATCCATAGTGTTCCAAATTATTATATTTCTAAAGTTTAAATATTAGAATAAATTATTTAGGAACCAAAAGAAATATTAAAGTGGAGTGACCATGTAACGTCCAAAAAAAAAAAAAAAAAAAAAAAAAAAAAAAAAAAAAAAAAAAAAAAAAAAAAAAAAAAAAAAAAAAAAAAAAA
>NW_019268523.1:333994-335706 GCF_002738365.1 Cucurbita moschata | reverse complement strand
TTTTTTTTTCAGGTACGTGAGGCGTCGAGTCAAGAGAGGGCGCGTCGATCGATGTGGGTTGTCACAGAGGAAGCGTGTCCCGGGGCGTCAGTCTAGTTTACTAAATAGTACACTTTGTCTCACATGTTCCTTTCCTTGTTTTTCTTTTACCTAGGCACTTATGTCCTTCTAATAAAGATATGTTTTTCTTTTGAAACAAATGATTTCCTTGAATTTCTCGTTTATGCATTACATGTCATACAATGTTAGTCACGGCTTAATTTGGGGTCGTGACAAATTTGGTATCAGAGCACCAGGACATAGGTCCTGTAGACACTTAGGTTAGAGAGTCGTATCCTCTGTGACGCGCCCATCAATCACGTGCTGCTCGCGACCAGACGGTCTCACGAATCTGAATTGAGAATAAGAGAAGAAGATATTCCCAAAACAGCTTTTAGAAGTCGCTATGGACATTATGAATTNCTCCAAAAAGCATTGGGGACTCAGTTAAGGTTTAGTACAGCATTCCATCCTCAGACGGACGGACAGACTGAAAGATTGAATCAAATTTTGGAAGATATGTTGCGAGCTTGTGTCTTGGATTTCGCTGGGTGCTGGGATGAACATCTACCCCTGATAGAGTTTGCTTATAATAATAGCTATCAAGCGACCATCCAGATGGCCCCTTTTGAGGCGATGTNTTTATTGATGATATCCTGGTGTACTCCAAATCAGAGGCAGAGCACGAAGAGCATTTGAGAAAAGTTCTGACCATACTAAGAACACAGCGACTGTACGCTAAGTTTTCCAAGTGTGAATTTTGGCTGTCCGAGGTAGCGTTTTTGGGTCATGTGGTGTCGAGTAGAGGAATCACAGTAGACCCAGCTAAAATTGAGGCAGTGATGAAGTGGCCAAGACCGACCACAGTCACTGAGGTACGGAGTTTTCTGGGACTAGCTGGTTACTACAGAAGGTTCGTCCAGGATTTCTCCAAGATATCTTCAGCACTGACTCAGTTAACTAAGAAAGGCAAGCTTTTTTTTGTGGACATCAGCCTGTGAGCAGAGCTTCCAGGAACTCAAGGAGAGGTTAGTGACAGCTCCAGTCCTCACAGTCCCTGATGGATCAGGAAATCTTGTGGTGTACAGCGACGCATCGGGAAAAGGTCTTGGATGCGTGCTCATGCAGAAGGGTAAAGTGATAGCTTATGCTTCCAGACAACTGAAGGAATATGAAAAGAATTATCCTACTCATGACCTCGAGTTAGCAGCAGTGGTGTTTGCACTAAAGACGTGGCGACATTATCTGTATGGAGAGAAAATTCAAGTATTCACCGATCACAAAAGTCTCAAGTACCTATTTACGCAAAAGGAACTTAACATGAGGCAGAGGAGATGGTTGGAATTAGTAAAAGATTACGACATCGAGATCCTGTATCATCCAGGCAAGGCCAATGTTGTGGCGGACGCATTGAGCAGAAAGGCAGTTCATACTTCCGCTATGATCACTAAGCAGGAGAGAATACAGGATGAGATGAAGAGGGCTGGAATCGATGTTGTAATCAAAGGTGGTACTGCTCAGATAACACAAATGACCATGCAACCTACCTTACGAAGACGGATTATTGACGCTCAGAGGTCTGACGAACACCTTGAAAAGCTGTGGAATCAGACGGAGATTGAAAGACCAGAGGGGTACTCAATCTCTTCAGATGGGGGTCTGCTGTGGAAAAA
>NW_019268523.1:283489-329845 GCF_002738365.1 Cucurbita moschata | reverse complement strand
GGAGGATTCGCTACCGATCTTGGTGAGGGAAACGGACGGAACGACGAGATCTGAGAGACTATCCAAGAACGGTAAGGTTGTTACCGAACCTCTTTTCGACGCTCGAAACTCATCGTGTGACTAAGCAAAAATCAAGAAAATAATATTGGCACGTAGGTTGATAGATGATCTATAACTTTGTTGAAGAAACCACCTCTGTTTTGGTTAAGAATCGAAAGATAGAAAATGGAAAGAAACCTCGGAAAAACTAATCGGAAGCCTTGATTTTCTGGTAGGAGGAGAGAGAAGCCGCCGGCGTGCCACGCGTCAACCAACCAGAGGGCCGCGTGCGCCAATCGCCCCCGGACACGCGTCGAGCGCCGCCTGGGAAAACGCGGCTCCAGCGCTCCTGCGACACGCGTCCCTGGCTCCGCGACCCGACCCGCGCTCCTTGGCTGACCCGATACCCGCACGGCGAACCGAATCCAGTTGACGACCCGCGGTCCACCCGAATCACCGCTTCCGACCCGAACCCGCGACCCGCGACTGCAGGAATTTCTGGGCGCGTGACACTCGCGCGTGGAACCCGCGAGTGGCTGCTCCCCAGCGCGTGACTGGCGCGTGGAGGCGCGTGTAAGCTGTTTTTGGCCCGATCGGCTTCTGTTTTCCCTAGTTTCCCCTGATTCATATCCTAACTCCATTTGTTTGTATGAAATAGGACCTTATTGAGGAAAAATCACCCCCTCTCGTTACGCCAAGTGTGTGGAAACGCTGCGTAAGGGCACGTAGCATCCAAGTAAGTCGCCACACGGAATTTAGGAAGTAATACTTGTAGGAACCGCTTGGGATGCATGCATGCTAGTCTGAATATTTTAGGTTGTAGCTTTCCCGTAAATGTTCGTAGGAAATAGTTTATTGAACGTAAGATGTATGCTGTGATTTGTTATGAGAGTTACTTGGATACTGCTTATATGCTCTTAATTCCCACTTTATTTTATGCATATGTATATCTTTTTGCTGAATGGAGAATGGAAAATTTGCGAACTCTGTGCTCCGGGAATTGATGGATGTTATCACCCCGTCGAGCTTGTATGATTACTTTGCATGAAATATGTTTGAGGTTTTTGGATAATAGTTATGTACGTACTCGGTTATTTTTAGGGCCACCTTTATGAATAAGACTAGAAGACAATGGTTAGAGCGACAAACCATCAAGGGATCGACTTAACCTTTCCCTATTAGTTTATCAGACCATCACGGCACATGAAACATCCTTAGAGTACCCTTAAGCTACTTGTGTGTGGATGGTGATATAGCTTCGTGGGGGACCAGCGGGTTCCTGATCAGGACTCGACTGCTCGATAGCCGTTTAGTATGGGAAACGGGATACCCACGTCGTAATTGACCGTTTAGCTGGATGGAATAGGGGAGGTAGCCCTCCCAAATACAGGGGGATTATCATGGGTCTAGGGGGTTGCAGCTCACTTCCTAGGCAAGACCCCAGATAATCTCATACCCATGCCGAGGTAGCCACTCGTAAGGCACCAGTCCAACACAGGTTAGCATAAAAGGAACTCTATGGGTTTAAATAAAAGGTCTAGGAACCAAAGAGGACCAAAGGGATAAGTTCCAAGAGAGAAAGCCCTAATGAGGTAAGGCCCGATTTCAGTTGTTCTAGAGCCAAAGGAAAGCCCGTGATCGTCTGCTAAGTTTAGGGTGCGGTAAGAGCCTACAAGTAGGTGGCTTACTGAGTATAATTTTTATACTCATTCCCTTTATACTTTTTTTTTCAGGTACGTGAGGCGTCGAGTCAAGAGAGGGCGCGTCGATCGATGTGGGTTGTCACAGAGGAAGCGTGTCCCGGGGCGTCAGTCTAGTTTACTAAATAGTACACTTTGTCTCACATGTTCCTTTCCTTGTTTTTCTTTTACCTAGGCACTTATGTCCTTCTAATAAAGATATGTTTTTCTTTTGAAACAAATGATTTCCTTGAATTTCTCGTTTATGCATTACATGTCATACAATGTTAGTCACGGCTTAATTTGGGGTCGTGACAGACCATAATATAATTTAAATTTCAAACTAATCCTTATGAAATATTAATTTATTATTTATTTAAACTACCAAAATTAGAATTATTAAATATAAAAACGAGTTTAACTCGAATGATATAAAATGAATACTATTACTCGATAATTGAAATAAAATTAAAATTAAAAAAACTAAAGTTATTAAATTAAGCGTAAGAAAAAAGAACTTGAAAGAAGTGCCGTTTGCCATCTCATACAAAAGATAATTTTGTTGGGAAAACACGAAGATCCAAAAATTGCCGATTTTCTCAAATCGAACTAGAGAAGTAAGATCTAGCAGAGCTCGCTGCCGCTTTTTCCTCCCTCCTTCACTTCAATTGCGACGTAATGAAGATGGAGTTGGAGCAGAAACAGTGGTTCTCCTTGAGCTGAGGTAGTATGTGATCAATTCTGCGCAAGTAACTTCCCTTGACATGGAAAGGTCGTCGTTGTGCAATTGCGTTGTTAACTTTTTGCTGGAGGAGAACTATGTGTTGACTGCATTTGAGCTTCTCCACGAGCTTCTCGACGATGGCCGGGATGCCCAGGCCATTCGCCTCAAGGAGTATTTCTCCGATCCAGCTCACTTCCCTCCTGATCAAATCACTCGCTTCAATTCTCTTCGAGGTTTTTATTTCCCCACTCTATCTTGTCGATTTCGTGATTTCTGATTTTCCTTGTATATATTTACTCTATTTCTATTTCTTCCATTCGGTTAAGAAATTAGGGGTACGTGATTAGAACTTGATTTCTACTATTGTCAAATTTTGTTGAAGTAGTGCGGTTTAAAAATTCGCGCTCAATCTCAAGCTTAGGGCTCCAAATGTTTCTGTTGAGCTCAATGGCAATTCGGTAGCGTGTATTGACGTAAAAACATAAGTTCTATTTGCTTTTCCAAATTGCGATTATTTGTTTAATCGAATTCAAACAATGATTGAGATCTTCGGAATTTTTTTATTTCAGATTTTGGCTCGAACAACAAGCTTGATCAAGATTATACATTATCTTTAGACCTGACATTATAACGTTTTTTTTTTTTCAATAAGTGGAGGAAATAAATCATAGCTTATGCTGGAGGTTTGATGCAGGACTTCCAACTGTCTTGTTATGTAAGGTAGTGGATTGACATTAGAGTTGAGAAAACTAGTTCAATACCCACGGATGTAGGATCATGAGATAGAAGTTGGCAAAATATAGCAAGACAGACTGAGGCAGATAGAATAAGTTCAACTAAATAATAATTCGATTATGACCTTATACAACTCAAAGTTCAACTCACATTCCAATGGAGGATCGCAGATCAAAACATCCCTCCCATCGGATTGTGCAGACAAGTCTTTGTTTTGGGCGGTATAGATGGAAATAAGTCTTGTAGTATTTAAGGATAACCGTAAAGGAGAGTTTGAGAATTGAGAAACAATTGAATCTAAGCCTACTGTGGAGCCCTCTCTAAATAGTTTTACTATTTTTTGTGGTACTTTTACTTCTTTTTCGTTAAGCCCAACTATAGGATCTTTCTGTAATCCCTTTGTCTTTTTTTTTTTTTTTTTTTAGGTTTTATACCTTGTCTACCATTGTATGTTGGCTTGCTCTTTAATGAAATTTTTAAAAAATATAAACGTCAATTTGTCTTTTATATATTTGGTTAAGAAGGAATTTGTAAAATAAATTAAGTTTTCTGCTTTCTTTACTGTCGGAGACTAAATTTTCATTGAGTATCATACTCACTGGTACTGGTGTTTAGTCTTGTTTTTAGATGTAATATCCTTTTTTTTTCTTCTCGTTCCTATTTGGAGCAGTTGCAGACCCTCAAAGTTTGTTGGAGGAGAAAGAAGCAGTAGAAGAAAAGTTAGCTATCAGCGAGTATGAGCTGCGCTTAGCTCAAGAAGACATTTCAAAATTGAAGATCGAATTGCAGAAAAAGAATGAGGCCCATTCAGTTGAGTTGAGTGGTAAGTTATTTTTTTCAGCATTTCAGATTTTTCAGTACTGTTCCCGGAAAAGTTAGTGGGTTTGGAAATAAAGGAAGAAAGTTGTAGTGCAGCAGCCATTGATGACCTCACTTTATTTGCTTACAGTTGCAATGTCAAGGAATTAGGTTTTTAGGGTAATAACAATGGCCTTTTTATCAACTGGGGTGATCCCTATTCTTGTGGACGCCACAAATTTTTTCTTTTATGATTTCAGTCATCTGTCTGCAATGTGTGAATAATTATTATAGTATTAATTTATTTGATTGGTCAATGCTTATCTGCTATTATCCGATTCCCAAAGTTATTTCTCTGGGTTGGTTTTAACAGATTCAAAGGCCGACTCTACTATAAGAATTCGGCAAGAGATTCATCAAGAAAATAGGAATGCCTCCTCTGATCTGGGTCCACTTAAAGACAATGAACGTCAAGATCTTAATTGTGCTGTGAAGGAATATCTGCTTATAGCAGGTTATCGACTTACTGCAATGACATTTTATGAAGAGGTATACACTATGCAAGATTATGGATATATATATATATATATATATATATATATATATATATATATATATTCGTTCTATCATCTGTGGATTTTCTTTAGTTGTCGTATCTATCACTGTCCTAGAAGAGGGGAGCTGAGATGCCTTTGGTTTCCATCTGTAAAAAAGATAATCTATTTTCAATAAATAACGTCATAACTTTTGAAAAGACGACTTCTAAGATGGTTCAAGATGTTTAATGTGAGAGACAACTGATTTGAGTACAGAGCAAAAAATCTTTGATTTTCTACCAGAATTATACGGATATTTCTTTGAGTGGTTTCATGTAAAATATTTACTGTTACCCATTGGCTTAAAAGCTACGTGTTTGAATTCCTGTAATGTCATTATTGACTTCCACTTGTTGGGTCTCTACAGATTTTCAAGCTGACAAGTATAGGGGAGTGTTGAAGTATTGATATAATTTGATTTATAGTAATCCATTATCATAGATTGATTCGTGATTTAACATATATGTGTGTGTACAACTCATCAATTTGTTGTCATTTTTACAATGACTTCTTTAAGTGGCTTTTTTTTGGTACTTATGCTTAATCTTTTTTTGTTTTATTTTTTGTTACATGAATAGAGTGTCCTATTTAATTTTCTTAAAAAAAAAGGAAAAGCGTAGAGTCTGCCTTGAGGGTCCATATAGTGTGCTTCAGACTCTACATAGGCATCCACAGGTATTTTAAATTATATATTACCTTTTCCTGTGCAGGTTACAGATCAAAACCTTGATGTTTGGCCTAACTCACCTGCATGTGTATCAGATGCCCTGCGTCACTACTACTATCAATATCTATCCTCCACCTCAGAAGCTGCTGAGGTAGTTCTTGGTTCAAGTGTGCAAGCTGCTTTCATGTTAATTTAAAGCCTTTTCTTATGAATACTAATATCCTGTTGCACTTTTCTCGCTGCTCCATCAAAGCAACGGTTAAAGTTAGATGCTACTGATATATATTAATATCCCATTGTGCTTCAGTGCTGTTTTTTCGTTTTTTTCCCTGTTCGTTGCTTGGAAATTTTTTTGGGTTATGGTAGATGGTTTATTTATTTATTATTATTATTATTACTTGGATAAGAAATGAGTATTTCTTTCCAACTAAAGAAAATTTAGAAAATAATGGTTAAGGGTAGAGTAGGCCTGGCACTAAAAGGTACTATATAAAGCAATGCCAGTCTAGGTTCATCAATAAACTAGTAAAATTGCCAAAAGGCTGATGGATGGCACTCTAATTAGAGGCAGTGAATTGCATCCTGTCACAAGAAGGAATCAAAAGATTTTTGTTAGTCATTGAAAAGGTTTGTTATATTAGTAAAAAAAGACTACAAGAGAGCTTTAATCGCATAACTTTAACATGTTGCCTCGTTGGTTACCTTCCATTTATAAAGGATCTCTGGTAGCCAATCCATGTTGTCTCTAGGGATACAACAGGAATCCCCAAATTTTGGGGGAAGAAATGGTCGCCATTTCATTGCCAAATCGCTATGGACAAAATATAAACAGAAATTTCATCTAAGGGGAATGTTGAAGAGTTTTTTGACTGAACCCTTTTCATTGTGAAGCCCTTGTAAGCTAGGGACCATAAAATTCTTGTTAGCTTCTTGGGAATATTTCCAGACAATATTTTTGTGGGAGGAAAATTCAATTTAGGCATATTGGCTATCAAGTTGATGTGGGCTGGTTTACTAGTGAATGTGCCTAGCTGCCCAACTGACTTTTTTTTTTTAATCAAGGGTGTCCAATTAAGCTTCTCGAAGCGATGACACCAATGCCTCCAAGGTGAGGGAGGTAGAGAGGTCCGTTTCCAATTGACAAGCTGGCACCCTTTAATCTTCACCAAGAAAACCCGAAGTCAGTTCAGCCCTATATGTTAGCCTCAAGTGACCAAGAATAGTTCTTTTCTTTTCTTTTTTCAATAAATAAAGCCGACATGTTTTCTGAATTTCAGTTTGTATCATTACCATGTGTCTGCTTTACAGGAAAACATTGCAATGATTCGACTGAATGAATCTTTGCTAGAAGCAAACAAGAAATTAAATCAAGAGAAGGAAAGCTTGCTAAGAAACAAAGATTTGGCAGAGGGTCAGATAGGTGCATTAACAAAGTCTTTGGAAACTATGCAGAAGGATATTAAAGATAAAGAGAGCCTGGTATTTCCCCCTCAATATACTTCGGAAGTGCTGTCTAATTTTTCTCCTAATTCATAAAATGACGTGCACTCATCTTTAGGTACAAGATTTAAAGAAATCTTGGGAGCACCAGAGAAAGGAACTCAATGACTGTAGAGCTGAAATCACTGCACTAAAAATGCAAATTGAGGGATCTCATTCTAATTTGTACTCAGTTACTAATGATGTGGATCCTGGCCAATTGCAGTCCTCTGAAACATACAAGGAGGAAATAAAGTTACTGAAAATTGAAATTGAGACTTTAAAGGCAAAAAATATGAATGCATTGAAGCCTGTTGAGCCAACTGTTACAAAGGAAGTGCCTGAGAATGTAGAAGACGTTGTTGTTGAGATACATGAAGACAAAAACATGTTAGCTCATATGTCAGATGAAGGGAATATGGTTGTAGATAATGGAGATATTCGGTCACTGGCCACTCAAACTCCTGGTAACAACATGAGCAAATCTGATGAAGTTTTGCATGAACTTACAGTAGTTTCATCAAATAATGACAATTGTATGGAAAATAAAGAAAGCATCTCCGAACAAAATGGTCAGCAACTGACAGAAGACAATGTGTTACCTGTGAAAGAAAACAATTCATGTGATGAAGCTGTTTTTGAAAAGGTAATTAGTCAGTTCCTTATCCAGTTCACATTTGAACAGACTTGTTTCTTGTACTGGGGTCTGGCTGCAATTCTAATGCCTGCCCAACAATCTTTCATGTTCATCTACTCTTCTCTTCATGTTTATCTTTTAAACTTAGATATATGAACTATGATCAACAGGGTTTGGGGACCATTCAGATACTTGCAGATGCCTTGCCGAAGATAGTTCCTTATGTTTTGATCAATCATCGTGAGGTTCTTTTCAGTCTCTCAGTGACGGATCAAAAATCTGTCTTACTTCCATATTCTGATTTGTTGTTTGTACTGACTTTCAGGAGCTTCTTCCCCTTATTATGTGCGCAATTGAGCGTCATCCAGATAGTGGCATCAGGGATTCCTTAACTCACACACTGTTTAATTTAATCAAACGTCCAGATGAACAGCAGAGACGTATCATTATGGATGTGGGGTTTTTTCCTTAATTTTTTCAACTGTGTTTGGAGGTTGCCTTTTTATGTTTTTCATAATGAAGCTTTCGTCTACTATTTAGGCTTGTGTTACCCTTGCTAAGAGTGTTGGAGAGATGAGAACAGAAACAGAGTTACTTCCTCAGTGCTGGGAACAAGTGAGTTTTGCAGTCTACGTCGTAGGAGATATCATTTGTACCTTTTGTGTACTTTTGAAGGAATATTTTATATATGTTTTTCAATTTGTAACCAGATAAATCACATGTATGAGGAACGTAGACTACTTGTTGCTCAATCATGTGGAGAGTTAGCAGAGTTCGTCCGGCCAGAGATTCGTGATTCACTTATTCTATCTATTGTGCAACAACTGATTGAAGATTCTGCAACTGTTGTGCGGGAGGCTGCTGTTCATAATCTTGCTATGCTGCTTCCTCTCTTTCCAAACATTGACAAATATTACAAGGTCAGCCTCACTAAATATGCTACGAGGCATTCATGGAGAAGAATTCTGACTTGAGGGAATTTGCTACAATGTAAGCTCTAGAACAGGTTGATAACACATGGTCTGGGGAGTGGAGCCGTTCCCCTTGCCATCAATTGGATGACACATAAGAGGGATAAGAGGAGGTATTAGGACACGAGTTTCTTCATCTAATACTTAATTTTGTTTGTCTACAGGTAGAGGATATGATGTTCCAGTTGGTCTGTGATCCAGCTGGTGTGGTTGTGGAAACTTCAATAAAGGAATTGGTTCCTGCAGTTATAAAGTGGGGAAATAAATTAGACCATGTATTAAGAGTATTATTGTCTCATATTTTGAGCTCTACTCAGGTGTGCTTTTATCTCACCATCTTCTTGGTCTGTTTAGAAACTTCATTAATTGTCTAATTTATTTGCTCAATATTGAAGCGGTGCCCACCTCTTTCCGGTGTTGAAGGATCAGTGGATTCTCATCTTCGTTCATTAGGTGAACGTGAACGTTGGAATGTTGATGTCTTACTAAGAATGCTGTCAGAATTGCTCCCATTTGTGCACCATAAAGCAATTGAAACTTGCCCATTTTCTTCAGTAACTCAAACAGCAGAAGCCATGATCTCTTCTTCCATGCTTGAATTGTATGCCGGGTAAATTCTTCTCTTTTCTCGTTATGGTTTTCTTTTAATTTTCTACACAATTGGAACATGATCCTTTCCCTAAACTCTTACATTTCGGAAAAGAAGTTCAGATCAATTTGACTCTGGTATACTATTTGTCTAGGGGATGCATTGAATGGCCAGCTTTTGAATGGATTCATGTAGACTGCTTTCCTGATTTAATACAACTGGCCTGTTTTTTACCTCAGAAAGAAGACAACTTGAGAAATCGACTTACTAAGGTGCCTTATCATTATCTATGTCATTCTTTAGTTTTTAATCTTGTTTTTGGTGCGTTACCCTCTTTCTCTAATCTCCTTTTCTCTCTCTCTCTCTCTCTCTCTCTCTCTCTCTTTTTTTTTTTATATTTCGTTTTTGGGCTTTGCAGTTTCTATTGGCTGTATCTGAACATTTCGGCGATCCTTATTTGACACATATTATGCTGCCTGTATTCTTGGTAGCAGTTGGGGAAAGTGCAGATTTGGCATTTTTCCCTTCAGCTGTCCATTCAAGAATTAAAGGTAAATTATCAAATACATTTTGCAATTGTTGGGGAAAATTTTACTTGGGTACTTAGTTGACTGAGTTAGATTTAACCCTAAAGTTTTAATTTTATCAAATTGAATTGAAATTTAAATAAGGGGTGAAACTAATATTTTCCATAACTTGAATTTCCTTTTTTTTTTTTTTTTTTGTTCTTTTAGATGGATGAGACTGCTTTTGTAGGTATTAATTTTGTAGTTAGGTTCATTTATTTTTATAGTTGTTTTGAACATTAGGCTGTGTTTTTTGGTTTTTATTTTTTTTAAAAAAAACTAAGCTATATATGTTTTTTGTTTTCTGATTTGGAGAAACAGAAAACCAAATTTGCTTGTAACCGCCTTCTGTTTTCTGATTTTGTAAAACAAAGAACCATACTTGTTTGATTACTGTTTTTTGGTTTTTGATTTTTTTTTAAATAGAAAAATAATAATGGTTTAATAATTATTTTTTGTTTATTGTTTTATAAAAAAGTTGATGAGTGTTTTATACTTATGTTTGATTTTTATATTGATAACAACCCCACATGTTTTACAATTTGTTCTTTTCTAATATATGGTGATGATTTATTTCTTGAAGGTCTTAAACCAAAAACCCTTTTGGGCAGAAGACTTGCTACAATTTGTGTTTTGCCACTTCTTTTAGTTGGTGTTTTGGGTGCTCCTAGTAAACACGAAGAGTTGGTGCAGTTTTTGAGGAAACTATTAGTTGAAGGGTCTAAGGAGGAGAATCAATCAGCAAATCAATTTACTGAGATTGTAGATGCAATCCGCTTCTTTTGGTTTGTATCTAAATAAATACCTATAGATAGTTAATTTTTGTAGTTTTCCCTTCTGAGTTTGCTTTCCATTGTGCAGCACATTTGAACAGCACCATGGTGTCATTTTTAATATTCTGTGGGAGATGGTTGTTAGCTCTCACATAAGTATGAAGACCAGTGCTGCCAATCTGCTAAAAGTTATTGTAAGCTTAATTGTTCTGGAGTTGTATCCGTTTGATTTAAACACCATATTGAAAGCTATATCAATTATAATTTATTGCTAGGTACCTTACACCGATTCAAAAGTTGCGTCTACTCACATTTTGCCTGCTCTGGTTACTTTGGGATCAGACCCCAACTTGAATGTGAAGTATGCAAGCATAGATGCATTTGGAGCTGTTGCACAACATTTTAAGAATGACATTGTATGTATCTTTGCTTAGCTATATTTGACTGTATTTTTAGACTTCTGGAACACTCTACGAGGGGTAGCTGATTAAATTTTTGGATCCCTTAGATAGTGGAGAAGATAAGGGTTCAAATGGATGCTTTTCTGGAAGATGGATCGCATGAGGCTACTATAGCTGTGGTCCGTGCATTGGTGGTGGCTGTACCTCATACAACAGAAAGACTTAGAGATTATATCCTTGGCGGTCATTCTAAATATCGTTCTATGAATTTTTAGGACTGTTTCAGTAGGCTAATAAGAAGGCATATTACTTTCTGGACATTTTGCATATTCAGATTACGTAGTCTATTTGTTTCTTTAACATGCTACATCTTTTATCCAAGATCTTCCAACTCTCAGCGGCACCACCTACGTCAAGTTCATTGATGCGTCGCCGTGAGAGAGCTGATGCATTTTGTGAAGCAATTCGTGCTTTGGACGCTACAGGTTTGTTTCATTCTGTGAGACTTATAAATTGGACGCTCAAACTTGCTCTCTTCTGTTGATTTTTTTATTTACTCCCACTGACCAGTGAAACTCTTACATTTGAATCATATAAAATTATTCGCTTGTCTTAGACCTATCGGCAACCAGCATACGGGAGTTGTTCCTTCCATCCATACAAAACCTTTTAAAAGATTTAGACGCTCTGGATCCAGCACACAAGGAAGCTCTTGAAATCATAATGAAGGAGAGATCAGGAGGAACATTTGAAACCATCGGTAAGGTGATGGGTGCACATCTCGGAATAGCTTCATCCGTCAGCAGTTTCTTTGGTGGTGATGGTGGCCTGTTGGGAAAGAAAGAAACTTTGGAGCCATCTCCAAGCGAACCAGTTGAGCCACCAAATCCTGTGCTGCCGCCACCAGCTGAAGACACTAGGTTCAGACGAATCATGCGAGGAGGTTTCACCGACATGCTCCGAGGCAAAGTGAAAAGTCAAGACGATTCTCCGAGCTTATGACATGGGAGACTTCTCGTAGGCACCATTCAGGCATGTCTTCTCCTTTCCTTTCTCAGTATAGTCTCTAGCGAAGAACCTTTTCTGTCTTTGCATGAAATCAGAATACCATGTCGAATAAGGTTACATTCTTTCATTAAATTATTTTTTTCACCTTATCTCACTTTTGTACCCTACTTCCAATAGTGAAAAGAAAAAAGAAAGAATATTGTATCCTAAGAAGTAATGTTTCATTGCATTACATATGTGTAAAACGAAAATATCCGCATAATTTAGGATCTCTTTAATGCCTTATAGTCATCTCTTTCCCTTGCTATATCAGCATGTTACTGGTTTTGCTCTTCATTTCACCCATTTGATTTGGTATCCTTCTGTTTATATTTTATATCTTGATAGTTTTGAAAAATTAATTAAAAAATATTATATTTAGGAAGCAATGCATGCGACTTCAAACCGCCCTCAAAGGTAGGACGTTTTCCATTTTATAAGAACTTTTGTACCAGAAACAATCGTATCTCCGATTATAGCTCCGCGGTATGTAAATTATATCTTTTCTCACCATCTTCCAGTGTATGGACAAATGAATGCATTTTTATTAGAGTCGTATTCTATGGTTACGATTCTATTATATATGTCTGTTTCATTCCGTCGAAAATCGATTTGACGGTATAGACATTTATGACCTTCCCCTCTATGGCATGTAGTAATGATTTCTCTAGTCTTACAATTTTTACCACAACGATGTTGATCATAGATTAAATTACTTTGTGGATTGGATGTCCCTTCCATTGCCCTCTCTTATTTTTTTTCTTTTTTAATAAAATAAATAAATAAATAATAAAAGAAAAAAAAAAGAATATACCAAAAGGATATGTTGGCGAAGATTAATAACAATAATCCAAGGAGAGGCAATTTTGTCTTCTTCTTGAATGCAAACAAACACGTAATGAACTATGGTATTCATTTACACGAATGATGTTAGGGTCTTGTGACCAAGATCTAGAGTCCATGACCTCCAATCCATAATAAACTTCCCAAGTAGTGTTACATGAACTGGATTGGATGTAGGACTATCTCCAAAAGGATCATTAAAAGCCTAGTTGAGAAGTGGATCACATCTAAGCTAATATCATGATCATCCTAACAATGAGAAATATAATTAGAAGAGATCTCACCAAACAAACATAGTATTGCTACCTTAGTTGACACTCTTATGATCCCAGCACTAACTTAAACATAGAAATGTCCCACATCGGTGTGAGTGGGTGCGTCGCGTACTTTCACCTAAATAAAGTAAGTCTGAAATCTGCGAGAGCAGCGTCACATGTGTTAACGTTAGGCGAATGCTGACTCTGGCCCTCACATGACACCAAAGGACATTTTGCTGTTTCGCAAGCAGCCCCAAAATGTACGAAGTCTCTTTCAGCGCTTCTATTCAGGGGCCAATGTTCTGGCAACCCGACAAAAATTTTAGTGTTCTGCTCCAAGTTTTCACGCCACAAAATCTTAACCACTTGCATGAGAAGAACCCAACAACCCCACTAGAGAGTGTTACTGAATTCTGCAACAGAGGAACAACAATCCATGGCTTTAGTTCTCTCAGCTGCTCTTCTCCCATTTTCTTCCTCTCTTCTGCAACGCCTTCCCAGAAGCACTTCCAAGCTTCGAGTCGTTTCCAGCCATGGCGGTGGTGGTGTCGAGCTAATTGCAGATTCCGCCGCCCCTTCGGCCGAAAGGGTAAGTTTCGGATTCAAAAATTTGGCGGAGACTTTTTGGGTAAATGTGCAGAGGGCTGAGGGGAGACCATTCAGTGTTGGGCTTAATTCGCCATTGTATTTTGGGGATTCGAAGCTTGAAACGGTGGAGAATGTTGCAATCAGAGTTGAACTGAAGAATGGGTGTGTTGGTTGGGGGGAAGTCCAAGTGTCTGTTACTGATGTGAATCTTGAAACAGTTCTTGCGAAGGCTGAGCAGGTCTGCAGCTACCTCCGCCACACTCCGCCGGCGACTCTAAATTCGATGTTTGATGATATTACTGGGCTTCTTTCCCCTCGGGAGTTTGCTCCGGTGAGTGAAATCTTCCCTTATGGATTTTGTTTCTATTTTTGGGTCGATTTCACTGAAAGGAATTGAATGGATGTGTTTATTAAGTAAGTTTTGTGGGGATATTAAGAGTAACTCTTTAAATGGTATCTGTTTTGTAAAGATCAGGGCTGGGGTAGAGATGGCATTGATCGATGCAGTTGCTAATAGCATCCGTGTTCCACTTTGGAGATTATTTGGTGGAGTGACTAGTACATTGACAACTGCAATAACAGTTGAGTTCGATGAACTTTTGCGCTAAAATGGTATCTTTTTTTTTTCTTTTTTTTTCTTGGTTCTTGAATAAAAAATTTCATTTTCCACTTTTCTTTGTAAAATTTGTTACTGCAGGTTCCAATTGTTTCCCCAGCTGAGGCCACAATCTTGGCGTCGAAGTATTACAATCAAGGATTTGGGACTCTTAAGCTTGTTGTTGGAAAAAACTTTGCTGCAGAACTTGCAGCTATTGAGGCTATTCATGCAGCTCTACCCTGCTGCTCACTCATGTTTGATGCGAATGAGGGATACACAGCCGAAGAAGCAATTAAGTTTCTTGAGAAATTGAAGGGTAATATTTTGACAAGATATAAAATCAGCTAAGAATCTTTATTGTGCAGTAAATTGTGACATCCCACGTCGGTTCGAATCCTCTCTCTATCAGATGCGTATTAAAAATCTTGAGAGAAACCCCGTAAGGAAAAGCCTAAAGAGGACAATATCTAATAGCAGTGGGCTTGGGCCATTGCAAATGGTTTTAGAGCCAAACATTAGGCGGTGTGCCAGCGAGAACGCTAGGCTCTGAAGGGTAGTGGATTGTGAGATCCCATATCAATTGGAGAGAGGAACGAGTGTTAGCAAGGACGCTGGACCTCGAAGGAGAGTGGATTGTGAGATCCCACATCGATTGGAGAGGGGAACGAAGCATTCTTTATAAGGATGTGGAAGCCTCTCCTTAACATACGCGTTTTTCTTCCAAATAGGACAATAGGACAATATTTGCTAACGGTGGGCAAATGCCCCCTCAATGGTTATACTTAGTTATTCCTTCCCATCACTTGCATTTGATGTCACCATTATGGACAAATTGTGTTATCAATGGCAGATATGGGGATAGTTCCTCTTGTTTTTGAGCAACCTGTAGACCGAGATGACTGGAAAGGCCTTCGCCAAGTCAGCAACGTTGCTAGAACATATGGGATACCTGTTGCTGTGGATGAAAGCTGCCGGAGTTTGACTGACGTTCAGAAGATCATCGATGAAAATCTGGTGGATGCCATAAACATCAAGTTGCCCAAGTTTGGAGTCCTTGGAGTTCTAGAAATAACAAATCTGGCAAGAAAATCAGGCCTGACTCTTATGGTCGACAGCATGGCCGAGACGAGACTCGCAACCGGCTTTGCAGGCCATTTGGCTGCTGGAGTTGGTTGCTTCAAGTAATTTTTTATGTCTTTTTTTATCACCATTCTGCTAAGAGCCCTGGCTTGAGTGAAGTTCCTTATTCAAATTGCAGGTACATTGTTCTTGATACACCATTTTTATTAGCAGAAGATCCTGTTGTTGGAGGTTATGAAGGTAAACATTCTAAACCAAAATGAACTTTCTTGCTTACCATGACGGCGCCTGAGTCTAAGCTCTACTTTTGTCCTCAACTAGTTTCTGGTGCTGTGTACAAGTTCAATAATGCAAGAGGCCAAGGAGGGTTCTTGAATTGGGATCTTCTTCCTGGTGAGATATACTGCCATGTGTTCTTCTCATATCATCTTTCTCAGTCTTACTTTCAGCCATTTCATTGTTTACAGCCATTTGAATATCCTGCTATTTCTTACCAAACCAACCAAATGGATGTGCACCATATTTACCTCTTAAAAATATCCCAATATTCTTGGTTACAAGAGCTTCCTTTGCTTATGAGCCCTGTGATACCCTCTACCGGACTTTATCCAAGTAGATATTGTCTACTTTGACCCGTTACGTATTGCTGTCAACTTTACAATTTTAAAACACATCTGTTAGGGAGAGGTTTCCACGTCCTTATAAGAAATGTTTTGTTCCCCTATCCAACCGACATGAGATCTCCCAACTTAGCACTGCTCAGAAAGCTAATAAATTTGCTTAAGTCCGATTTAAATTTGAAATGATTTTATGATAGAAACCAAAGTTTGTGTGGAAGTGTATACTAATTCTGTGGCTGATATCATTCTGCAGAAGCTGGTGGGTTACGTTAATTCCTTCAACTTTTGTCGGCCCTCATGGTTTTCTGTAGAAAATAAATGCTCCAGTTAGTCTAAATTGATGCATGGCACTCTGCAAATGGCTAAGCCTTGAAGGAGTAGAGGACAAACTTCGTTGTTGTTGTTGTGAACAAACCCTTTTAGGCTATCAATTACAAGGCCATGGAAATTGGAGAAAATGTGTACATTATAATAAGCCTTTTATGGTGTTAACACGAAAAAGAAAGTGTTGATATGTTTTGTATATTCATTTGATAAAATTTGGTTGAATTGTCGTGATATAACTTAGTTAAATAGACGACCAAGAGTGTTACTCTTGCATTTCGTTTATATTATTAACTACATAAACTCAATATCGATAGGGTCTAGAGCAGCTCTTAGTTGATGCTAATTCTGTTATTAAACATGTAATTTTAGTATAAGCTTACAAAGCAGATTTTAGTTTTAATCCCTTATTGAAATGAAGGCGGCTATGTATAAGAAGTCAAATTACAGTGTATACTATGCACAAACTACCATACACACATCATACACAACGTGTTATCAAAATATGATACCATATGAAGACACCATCACAAGGAATTTGTAATGGTAGAGCTGCTAACCCAGTTATCATCTATGACAGAATTCGGCGAAAAGGCGGGTGGTGTTCTCTTCGTGATCTCGATGTCGTCTTCAACGACTCCTATATCGACAACTTTAGACATCTCAGACCTGGATTTGTCATTCTCAATCTCCCTTAGTACTTCCACCACTTCTTCCATGGAAGGCCTCAGGTCTCTTTCTTGTTGAAGGCAACGAAAAGCCAACTCCGCTACTGATGTTGTCGCCCTCATAACTTCAGGATTCTTGTCGAACCCGAGCTTCGGATCGATCAACTCATTCAATGCCCGATTTTGTATTTTACTCACTGCCATATTGCTCAAGTTGATATCCTGTCGTTTCCGATCGGTGTCGACAGCTCTTAGCGACGATATAAGCTCGATCAAAACTACTCCAAAGCTGTATACGTCGCTCTTAGTAGTAAGTTGATAACATTGGTAGTACTCAGGATCAACATAGCCAGGCGTGCCTTGTGGGGCAGTGGAAACATGAGTTACATCAGTAGGGAACAGCCTTGAAAGGCCAAAATCAGCCACTTTGACAGTGCAGGTGCTGTCGAGGAGAATGTTATTGGTTTTGACATCTCGATGTATGATGTCTTTGCGATGGAGATATATGAGTGCATTCGCTGTTTCGATGGCGATTCGCAACCGAATCGGCCAACTGAGTAGACCAAACTTCACCCGTGATCCGTGGAGATGGTCGGCGACAGTTCCATTGGGAATGTATTCGTAGACAAGGAGAAGGCCTTGGCTAAATTTGGAGGTGCAGCCATAGAGCTTGACAAGGTTCTTGTGTTGTAAATCAGCAAGGATATTCACTTCATTCATGAACTGCTCCACACGTTTGCAGTTATGTTCATATAGACGCTTCACAGCAACTTCACGCCCATCATCAAGCTTCCCTGTTTCACACAAAGCACAATCAATAAACATACCTCTTGCAATATGTTTAACAAAAGATGACAAGAGCTTCATACCATAATAAACAGTGCCAAATCCGCCATCGCCAAGCTCTCCAGAACGGTTGAAATTCTGGGTGGCTTTTTCGAGTTCAGCATAGCTGAATACTTGAATATCAGAGTTGGGGGAAGGCCTCTCAAGGTCAGATTTGGAAGAGGGATAAGAAGGAATGCTGTGAGTCTGGAAGGAGTTCAGAAGAGGAGCGGGAGGCATATCTTTGTCGGAAAGAGGATCAGAAACAGGAGGAGAAAGGGCAGCTTCCTTGCTGACATACCCAACTGGGTGCTTCTTCTTCTTCTTCCCCAAACAAAAAAAGATGCAAAACCCTAAAATCGTTGCCACCAAAAAGGCTCCTCCAACCGAAGCACCTAATCATATAAACAATAAAGTTCAAAAACTGTGTAGTGAGGCAGTGGGGGGTTCCTTCATGTTTGAACTTACCAATTATAATGGCTTTTTCTGTTGCTGTCTTCTTCGTCTTCGTTGCCTCTGCTGCAAATTTTTACAATCAGTTCCAACTCAATTACAGAAACAAAATACGCATATATTCTAAAAAATCATTAATAACCTAATTAGTATTATTGAAGTAATTAATAATTAATATCTGCTTGTTAACCATTAATAATCTAAATCTCCCCTAGAAAAGGGGAAAAAAACAGATTCTAAATCTGTTCAGATCAGGAGCAGACGAGGAACACGAGAGAAACATGGATGGAGAATGCAGATGGCGCTCGAACAGTGAGGAAGGCACTCACCGGAGCGGCTTGTTCACTTCTTAAATGACTAAGCGAAAATGGAAACAGATCTCGCCGTCGGAATGCGACATCGTCGAGTAAACCAGGAGAAAGATGGTCAACGGATGAAGCCAGGTAAATCAGTCAAAAATTATTTGATTTCGTATTGCTTTTCAATCTTTATGAATGTTGAGTTCGAAGAATCTTATGTAAAAAGGATAGAACAACTTGGCATTTGGTGATTTGAGTTGAGTTGAGTGGTGGTGGGATCCGAAGTGCGTACTAGTGGAGCTTCAGTGTTGACTGTCTGGATTGGCTAGTCATTTCGGTTTACTGGAAAAAAAAAAGCCCTTCAAATATATCTATCGTACACAGATTTAGGATTTTGTTCTAGGAAATAGAAATCATTTCAAAGTTCGTGGGAGAATGAATGGAAAGTGGAGGAAAATCTTGTTGGATGCTTATTTGAATCAACTTAGCATCTGGATGAACTAATTCTTGAAAAGGATTTGAATCATACATACCTGAAGGCGTTGATCCACAAGTGGTTTTGAAAGCTCCATCCAAACAGTAACAAGTGAATTCACCCAAACTTGGGTCTGAACCACACTGCCCGCCTGATTCATGACACTCATAACACACTCTATTGTCTATCCTCCACTGCAACTCAAATCCAGTTTCAAGAGCTTCTTTTAGGTTTTGCTCACTTGGATTACTCTGTAGACTTTGCATCATTGATTTAGAGATTGCAACATCAACGCTATGGTTGCACTTCATGGTGTTTGAGATATTCCTAGCCTCGGAATTCTGGGTTACGATGAGATTAACATAATTTGTGCTGTTTATGTTGCAACGAAACTGGCCAGGCAAACCAACGGGCAAGGGTGGGCAGTCATAAAATAGCTTTAGGGGCTGAGTGTCTGAGCTGTAGTAGAAGAGGCTTGAGTCAAACGTGGTGTTCTTCAAGGACTGTGGACAGATATTGTTCCAGTAATCTTTTCTAGCTACCCTCAGAGTGTGTGTGTTGGTATTGATCTCGAGAACCCGATAGGCGATGGAGTTGATTGCAATTTCTAGAGCTTCTTCTCTGCAACTCAACTCAAAACTTGGATGGCCACAGTAATCAGGTCGATTCAAACCCCAGAAAGGATAGCCGAGATTTGGATATGTGAGGCACTTCAATGATGAGTTGCAGTTCCTATATTTCTCCTCCTCGCCATCGCATAAAAGAGTCAGGGGTTGGATTAGAACTGTTGCTATGAAGATCAAGGCCAGAAGCAAGGCTTTGGAGGGATTGGTAGCCATTTTTGACAGGGGAGTGTAAATTCAGAGGTTTGAAATGGAGAAGAATGAATGAAATGGTTGAGTTTATTATGAAGAATGATGATTTGGTTGAAGAACTCCAACGAAGTGGGATGTTAAGTTTTGTCAAAGGGAGGCTTCCGTAAGTGCTACACTACCGATGCCAGTCAATCAACGTTTAGCTGAACTCACTTGGTCCTAATACAAATGTCCACTTCTTATTTGTCATAGCACCTAACACCTCTATCTCTTTCTCTAACTAAGCAAGGGGGTCTCAAGCAAAGTAGGAAGACTGCGTCTGCCTCTACCTCTTAGTTCATCTTAGATTGAAAAAACTATAAGCCTCTTTTTACTTCACCCTCCTAAACTTTCGATTGAGAAGATGAAATGGACGACTTCCAGGTTCTTTTAGTATCTCTTTTTTTGAACCGGGTAAAGCTATTTGAAGAATCTTTCGAGCTTGTTAGGGACAGGTTCTAGTCACTCTTTTGATGTCATGCCATTGTGGTGGCACGGGAACTACGTAAAATTTTTCCCTACACACCTAGAAACTCCATTTCAACTTTAGACTCCACAGCTCACCCAAATGAGCGCTACTAAGTTGGCCCGACCTCATCGATCACTTGCTTAAACTGCTGTATTTGCAGTGCAATATTTGCTACAGAGTAGGGATCGGAGACTCGAACAAACCCGGACTTTGAATATGATCTTTCAGTTCTTGCAATCACCATTTTCAGGATGATTGAATAGTAATTAAGTTTAGAATCATATTTAGTGAATAACAAGGAGTAAGGCGAGTCTTCTGAGGTCCCAAAACAATACAACGGGACAAAGTTTTTATTTTACATATATGCGTAATATATAAGTTCAGTGACTGGTAGTGATGGCCTCTTCTTGTGAATGATCAAGATGTTAGTTTTAAAACTTGGGATAGTTTTGTGATTTTCATGTTGTGAGCTGAAAGTGAGTAAGAAAAAGTAGTAATGGGAAGGTAGGGGGAAGCATGATCATAACTCTGGGGGACATGGTCACTTATTCCATAGAAGACATTATCTTATGAATGCAGCAGATTAATCAGTGTTTAACTTTTAGTAGTTCTTGAGTGTGATGATTGGTAAGAAGCGTGAGATTGTTTGTGTGGAAAGCTAGAGAGAATAAGGATCATGTCTGAAGAAGTATTGGGTACATTTCGAAGGGAAAGCAAGAAGAAGAGTTAAAGAGGAGAGGGTTTGTGTACGTACCGGGAGGAGGTGCTGCTGTTTTGGGCGCATCATCGTTTTGTGGCGATCCAGCCGGTGGGGAAGGACAGAATTCAAACACTTTAGGGGAAGTTTTACAGCAGCATTTTGGTTGATGCAATTGCAAGTCATAACTGTAAACAGCGCCAGGAACACTGCAATTCCCACATTCTGCATTGGATTTCACCTTCCGCGTTGCCTTTAACTCTTCTATGATATGCTGCGCTACCCTTTTCAAATCATTGTGATTTTCGTTCAACAACGATGGTGAAATTGTCACTTCAGTACTCAAAGAACAAAATCCATCAAAACTAGTCCTCTTATCTAATGGGATGTGGATAAACTCAGATCCCGGACAAGTAGGTTTGTCTGGTGTATGAGGATGCCCGCAGTGATAAGATACATGAATCATCGCATAGATGGAAATTGAGGGAGCATGGTTGGAACAAAACCAAGCAGAATGGTCGATTTCAGCTATTATAAGAATTTGATCCTTTATACTATATCCCAGGAGTTGGTAACTTCTTCCCTCAATTTCTATGATTTCACGGCCTCCACCATCGCAGTTGACGTTCATTGTCTGGGGATTACCACCACAAGTTTCTTCTCCAATATTTGACCAGAGAGGAGGTTCATTATCGGGAACACTCATGCATCCCTTCGAATTGCTGCAGTTCAAGAACCATTCACCATAATCAGGGAAAGCACGAGACGTGGTCAAAATCAAAATCAGGAGCAGAAAAGGTGAAAAAAGACGAGAAAGAGAGAACAGAAAGGATCTGGAATCCATTTGTAAGGGATAATATGATTGATTGATTGATTTTCCGACATTAGAGATGAAGCTTATGATATAGGAATGGGTGGGTGAAGCGAGGTCATGGAGAGATGGGAATCTGGAAGTTGGTACATACACGCGCAGTTGACTTCATCAATCACTCTTTAAATTTAAGTCTGTTCTTTTCTTTTTTTCTGTGCGTTGATTTGGATGGTTGAAAGTCTTTGTTTCTGGACTTTTAGCCCATCATTTACTCCATCATTGTTCCTGCTCACCACTCATCTCCATCCCAATTTCAGTTCTTTCTTTCCTTTAATGTCCCAATTCAATCTTTCAACTTTCAACTTTAGGTGGGAACATTGGACTACCAGTAGTTCTTTCTATTACAAACACGATTGACTCCTTCTTTCTATTACAAACACCATTGAATAAGAAAATTATTTGATGTACAATTAAAATGTGTGAGTACTAAAAGAAAATTATATTTGTATAGTGTTGGTGATGGAAATGGGGGTTGTGGTAGAAACGTAAATACAAACTTTGGAAGGATCTGAATGCAAGTTCCCAGGAGCCGACACGTGTAAGCAATGGCTAGGTATAACCCTCCGACGAAAATAATAAATAATAAAAAAAGAAATGTTTTTATTCGCTGCCGCCGTCGTCTCTCTGTAACGCCAAAGAGTAAAGACCCAAAAGGATCCACTTCCCACTTCCCACTTCTCACTTCTTCTCATCCCTAATTCAGAATCTCAGATCTCTCTCTCTCTCTCTCACAATCTCCAAATTTTGATTCCAATTTTCAGTCTCACTCAGGAGAAATTAATCGACGAATCTCTCAAATCTCAATCTCCCATGGCTACCTTGCATAAATTCAAGCTCTTAGCCTCCCAATGTGCCGTCGCCGGTTGCCCTACTCAAAGCCCCACTGCTAGCCCCGTCTTTCACCTCCGCCGTCGCCGACGCAAAACCCTAAGAATGCTCCTCAATCGCGCCGATCGCCGCCGATTTCCCTACCAAGATAACTCCGCCGATCCTCAAGATGTCGACGACGACGATGACGACGACGACAATATGATTCCGGAGAAAAACGATAAGGAGGTCCGAGCCAGGCGGAAACTCAAGGATTTGTTCGTCTCGTCGCCGCCACTCGAGGATAAGGTTTCCGACAGGAGAATCGAAGAACAGGAAGCATTATTAACGACGGCCAACACCAGCGCCGCTGGAATCGGTACGCCTTCCATCACTCGCCGCTCTCTAAGGCCGATATCGGCGACATTTCGTTACAGATTTCTCCGGCGAGCTTGGCGGCCGGTGCTCGTCACCATTCCCGAATAGAGGATACTCCTCTCTGGTAAATTCTGTACGAAGAAACTCCATAACTTTTGCCTTGATTCTTTTCTCTTTTTTGATTTTCATAACATTTTTTTTTCCTAATAAATTCGGACGAGTGGTCTAGCAGTGGGGAGGAGAACGATGAAACAATGTAAATAATTTAAAGAAAAAAAAAAAGAAAAAAGAAATTAGTGATAAATTACCATATACGAATACGATGTTCGGTGAATTAGAATTAAAGGTTAAAAAGGTAATTAACTATTGGCGCCGTATTTTGATAACGTGCGCCGTAGTTGCGTAAGGACGTAATGGCCACGCGACGTTGATAACTCACCAATCCGTTAACGGAAAAAGAAGGTTTTAACGATTGTAAAACAAATGAAAACGTTTAGCGTTAAATCTTAATTAAAGATGGTAATGATGAATTAATGGAAAAGCTTATTTTGGGAGTGAGGTAAAAAAATGTGTGTAATTATTATTGTTGGTATTTAGTTTTGGAATTTAATATATGTGTTGGCTTAGAATTGGGAACAAGGAGTTTGAATGTGGAGGAGAGGTGCGTTGATATAAAACTAATTGTAATAAGTAGAATAAAAATAAAATAAATAAAAAAGAAGTCACATGGGTCATTATGTATATGTACTTTAGAGTAGCACGATTTTAGGAAATGCAAATCATGATGTGGAAGAATGTGGAGCACGAGATCATGTTAATTATTAAGGATATAATCCTATTTGATTTAGTTTTTAGTAGAGACATATTTGGAATGATTTTTCAAATATTTACAAGTAAAAAAATAAAATACAAAACACTTCAAAATCATTCCAAAAAATATATTCCTATCTTTTATTGTAAACATGATTAAGAAGAGATTAAAACTAAACTTAAAGTTGTAGCCATGGATCAAACCATCCTCCAACAATATATTCTATTCGAAAGAGACTTTTCAAAAAATAATGACGAAAGAAAATTATTTATACTCGATCCAAGCTCAGCACAAACTTAAAGTTTAACGAGTCCAACTCAATATAGCCTATTGAGTTGGATATGGATCACCATATTACAGATCGAGTGAACCAATCAACTGACCAAGAAAATTCCAAAAATATAACAATAATGATAGGACTTGGTCCGAACATGATCCTCGTGTGTACAACAAATACAACAAAGACATTTGTTTGGAGCAAACTTTGGAAGGAAGCAGATGAAATATTCCTTCCCACACACACACACACGCACAAAACGGAATATAATTTCCACAATGTTTTGGTCATACCCCATTTATGCTTTTCTTTAAGCAAAAATGTAACACTGCCAGCTGTAAATTCTGCATTTTTTTCTTTTTTTTTTACCAAGTCTTTCTTTCTTCAAAGAGACAATCAATATTGTAGTGTAGGTTAAGATTGCCAAAGATATGAGACTTACTTGGATCCCTCTCCCACATCCCACACCTTAATGATACACAACAAGGAATAGAAAACCAAACAAAACTTGCTTTTTCAGCTTTGGACAACTTTCCAACCCCTTTCTCGCCTAAACCCTAAACCCTAAACCATACTTTGACCCATCTTGTCTTTAACCTTCATGACTTTATTTATCCCTCTCATACCATATCAGTGACAACAATCATAGTTTAAGGTTTCTGGACAGGAACTTGTCCTCCCCCTTTTCAGGGTTTCGTCAAGATTCAGACAGACAACTTTTTAAGACTAGCTCTAAGGACAACCTTGGACAAGATGGACACTTTCACCCTCCCTAACTTCCTGTCAGCTAACCACATCAGCCTCCTTAACATCACATACTACTTTCCTTCCCCCCCCCTAAACTAGTGAAGAGCTTGCATTCTTAAACTAGTGAAGAGCTTAATTCAAAGAATGCAGTAGATTTCAATCAAGTCATAACTGCTCAAATCCACCACTAGCAAATATTGTCCGCTTTGGTTTGTTACGCTTTAGTTTGTTACGTATTATCGTCAGCCTCAAGGTTTTAAAACGCGTCTTTCAGAGTTACGTACAGAACCAGTACTCATCTACATATTATCTTCTTTGGGCTTTCTTTTTTAAGCTTCCCCTCAAGGTTTTTAGGTTTTCCCTTCTAGGTTTCCCCATTACGCGTCTACTTGGGAGAGGTTTCCACATCCTTATAAAGAATGTTTCGTTTCCGTCTCCAAGTCTCTCTCATCCTTATAAAGAATGTTTCGTTTCCGTCTCTAAGTCTCCAAGTGATATAGGATCTCAGACAAACAAATAATCTGATATGTAACTTCATCAAAAGTTGCCACTAAAGCCTGCCAGAACATGAAAGCATATGCTTTCAATGTTTTGCAGACTCTCCATCTTGGCTGATTTAGAGGTCACTGATTTATGTACATATTCTATAGAAATAAAAGAATCATGTGTGTCTTTATCTTTTCACTTACAGTATCCATTCCAGAACCGAAGTAGACAGATCCCCTTATGCTCTACAACTTGTAAAGGATTTATTCCTCTCCATCTTAGCTGCGTTGTTGTCTTCACAGCTTTGAAGCATCCATTACTGACTGTGGGGTCTCTGCCTATCAAACTTTATTCACATGGAGATCTGATGTGTTCTTCATAGACCTAACCAACCAATAAAAATAAAAAGGTGTAAAAAAAACATTAGTAGCTTGTGGAGACACACACAGCTAGTCACATTTAGATCACTTTACCAGACCCATTTCAACGTAGAAGAGAGGCGTGCATTAATAGACAAGCTTTGTACTCTAAGTCTGATTAATTTACTCCCCACTATCATGCACGTTCTCCTGCAAAACAAAACGTTATTAGAACTTCAGAACATTAGAAACTTTTAATCTTTTAAGGCATTTCCAATATAACAAGGACGCGCTGCGCACCAGTTCGAGTTGTAATTCAGAAACTTTTTGCCGTTTCTGATTAGCAAAGAATTTCAGTGACTGCAGAGAAAACAGGGAAATTAGCAGAATCAAAGCAGCCTTATTGACACAAAATTGGAGCATGCACAAGCCCACCGTTAGCCGATATTGTCCTCTTTGCCCTTTTCCTTGGTTTTAAAACGCGTTTACTAAGGAGAGGTTTCCACACCCTTATAAAGAATGTTTCGTTCCCCTTTCCATTCAACGTGGGATCTCACATTTAAATTAACAGAACAGGGAAGAGAAGTGCAAAAGAGAAGGCTTCACATACTCCAATTCTCTGAGTCTCCAAGGATCTACGTAATGCTTTTCCTTTAGTCAAGAGATTCTTGGACACCGAACGTAGAGGTCGTCTATAGTTCTTTCCACGGAAAATAATTATGGCATAACCTTCATTTAGTTTGTCCACGGATATTAAAATCCCACCACTTTCTGCTTCAAGCGATTTCGCAGTAGAAAGAACCTGATTAAAAGCTCTCTGCATGCTAATCACCTTTACCACCTCTCTGTGTTTCCAGTGTTGATGCAAACCTTCAATAACACCATCAAAGATACCACGCCTCCCTAAATTCACCAAAAAACAGAAGGGGATCTTATGTTTGCTTTCGTCAATGTAAAATCGATCAAATTTGTATGTTTTCAATAAAATTCCAAAGGCGGTGAGGTACCGAGTGTTAAGCAGCTATGCATCTTCAATCCCATCTTCCTAAAACATATCCTCTCCTCATTTGTAATCAGTTCCTGGTCTGCATCTGGCTCGACATGTCTGCATGATGCATTCAACTTTGTCAACTCCTTTGTTGACTTCTCTACCTTAAAGTCAAGCTGCAAAATCCCCATAAGAGAAAAACATCAGGAGGACATGATAACAGCTTAACAAGGATGATCAATTCAGATAATAGCACGTCAAAAGTTGTCAAAAGTTAACCGTACAATGCTAAGCCTTCGCTCTTGCTTCTTCAGCTCCCTAATTATTTTTCCCTTTTCAGCATCTGCTTGAAGTTTTGATTCTGTACTTCCGGTTGTCAAATCTTCATACTCCATTGTGATATCCTTAAAATCTGATAAAGTTCCAGCCTTGGCTCTCTCTTCCAAGTTCCCAGTGTCAAAACAAAAAAGTTCACTGGCTTTCAGCCGTGAATTTTCCTCGTGAAGTTGCCATCTTTGGAGCTCCGTTTCTCTTTGAATTATTGAATTGGCAACTCCAACAGGTAGGAAATCCTTGCCTCGGTAAAGGATAATGAAAAACTTGTTGCGCAGCAGCAATGTTCCTCCTGTGAGACTCTGAACCAGTAATGGTTATTAAATGCAATCACATCGACTCGGATTTGTTGAGTTAAACTCAAGGGCAAGAAATTCGGTTAGCCTTTAGAAAATGTTTGCATTAGACTGTTCTATACAGACAATGATTTTTCTGCTTCAGTAAAATCGATGTTCATTGAAGTACGATGTCTTTAACATATACTAGAAAACTTTCAATTATTTCAGGCTCGATGTCTCATAATTTATACACTTTTAGAACAAATACCATTTCTAGAAAACTTGCCTTAAGTTCGCACGCCATCTGCTCATTGTTTGTATTTGGAACCCCCCACTTCAAAGCAATCTTAGCTATCAGACTTTTCTCCCATAACTTTAAGATGGCAGCAGCCAACCCTTGAAGTTTTGTGTTTCTGCCTTCAAATATTTGGAAAATACAAAATTAGTGAACAGAGAAATACCCAATGAACTAGGTAGAGAATATTCAATCCAGCCATGATATAGCAGGGTCTGTATGTAGCTATGAGTATGCACACGACATCATAAACAGAGCATAAAACATTATTTATCCACTAATGAAAATGCATGTTGATTGGGGGTGAAGTTGAAACTCTATACCCTATAGATTTGGCTCAGCGCAAATGATCATTAACCATTCTTCAAAAATTATGTCGAACCGTTTCTACACTGTTATGAAGTTGTGTTGTGCTGGACCAACCAATTCAGGAAAGGAAAAAAAAAACAGATTAAGGTGGACATGCCATTGTGTTGCTCACGACCTTCACTTAAATTGTTTCGGTTTTTCTGTGACTTCCCTAAAATTTTAGGCAGAAAAAAGACAGTTATTCAAAACCCTCAACCCTGATTTTTACCTTCATCCTATCTCAGTTAATATTGCAACTGAAGAGCGCAAGAAATTTGTATTCAATGAAGAAAAAACAAAAAACTATACCAAGAACAAAATGAGTAGGCAAGGGATGTGCAAGCTTCCTCAGATATAGTAGTTCAGCATCTGTAAGCTTTGGGTTAGTAAAGGGTGGACAGCGCCTATAGGGAGGCATATATCCAGGAACCACCTCTGGAAGCATGTCAGCATCAACCGGCAGAGGTTTGTGCATCCACCAGTCAATAAAGCGAGGCCCCAAATCATCTAATAATCTGTCAGTTTCCCTCTCGTAGAGTGACCCACTCAAGAAAGAAGTAGACGCTTCTCCCCATTCATCAACATTGTTGTTTATACTTCGATTCGAACCACCTTCATCAGGTTCGTCGAGCGAAAAATCCGTGTCTGTTTCCAGGAACGGTGTTCTGGAACAGTAAGGGCTATCTACTTGCATTTTTGTGCTAAGTTTCAAACCCAATGGATAATTGCAGCCCCTGTAAACAACATGGGCGTTTTTCTTACTCCAGACAACCATACCACCAGTTTTCATCTGTACAAGAGGAACCGTAACCATATAAACACATTCTAAGCATAATATGTATGATTATAAACTGAAAGTCTAAAAATGGATGGCAGCATAAAGTGGTGATTTTCCTAACAAAGTCTTTCTTAAGGAAACACTTCTCACATGTAAATTGCAAAGGCATTCATTCCTACTTCAAATAACAAAATACTCGAAACAAAAGAGAAAATTAAGCAAAACCATCCTCACCTCAACAATTTCTCGTGCTCTATCCATATTGCGGCACAAGGGGACATCAAATTTCAGCATGGCAAGCTCATTTGTCTCCCATGTGAAGTGTATCTTATTCACAACGTCTTGAGTAACCCCAATTTTATTGACCTTCACCCATTTCTCTATTTTTGAAGCCTCACCCCGCAACCTTTCAAGCAACACTTTATCGAGACTCAACTCAGCTGAAGTCACTGTTTTCTTCTTAGGCCTCCTCAAAACAATCCCATCGTCCTTCTCCCATGGCATTCTCCCGCGAGTTCTAGACTCATCGAAACCCTCCAAATAAAAATCCCCAAATTCAACCTCCTCCAATTTCATTCCGGTTTCTCCCGAATCGCCATTTTTCTGAAGTTTTTCAATGCTTTTAGCAATTCGTCGCATTGCGTATTTCCCTGTTTTAACATTTCTTCTATCAGCTAAAGCCCTATAACGCTTTTTGTCCCCATGACCGTCCGACCCATTACTTCTTTCGGGATTTGCGAGATCCACGCCTTCTTCTTCTTGGGGTTGAAGATAGAGAGGAGCCTTCGTCCATGGCGCTGTACGGAGGTTAATGGCGGCATTGGAGTCGGAAGAGGGCCCAGACAGAAGAGATGATTGTGATCCTGTAGAAGTGGCGGGAATTGGGGCGCGAGGCTTGTGGGAGGAGAGGTGTAAGGGAGTGGAGTCTGATCGAAAGGATGGGGGAAAGAGAATCGTAGGCAGAGCTGGAGAGAAGCAAGTCGTGGCAAGCATAGTTTCGTGTGGTGTATCAATGGCGCTTTTCCATTACAGAATCGGATTGAGTAAATCAGTCGAGGACTGTAGCTGTGGTCTCTTTTATACGGAGGAAGATAGCGGGTCATCCGGTCAGATGGCGCCACCGCCACGTAGATCTTGGGATTTTTTTTTTTTTAATGATAAAAAAAATACCAAATAAATAAACTATAAGCTTAATTAAAAAAAAATATATTTCAACAAATTTGAAGGGGAGTGAAAAGAAACATTTCTTCTACGAGTGTAACAATCTCTCTCTAACAAATGTGTTTTAAAATGGTGGGACTAATGACAATACGTAACAAACCAAGCTGAATAATATCTAATAGTGGTAGGCTTAAACGGTTACAAATAATATCAAAGTCAGTTATTGAACAGTGTAAAAACTTGTGGAGATCATCCACGCGTTTTACATCACATTCTAGATGATAAAATATGTGTGAAATGGAAGTATGCATGTATTTTGGTACCAAAGACCAAAGAAAAATATAAAAGTATGATTAAATCAAATGGAGTTGTTAGGATTTGTGCTAGATTTTATGTATTAAACTAATCAAAACCCACAACCTCAATCAACCAAAAACAAACCTTGTTTGACATATTATAATGGTTAGTTTAGACTAAATTATACCTAATTTTTTTTAATTCTCATTTTATAATCATTAATTTACTTCTTTTTTTTTTTTTATGTAAAAATTAGTTTAAGATACAAGAATTTTAATATTTATTTTTCCGACAAAATAAATTCATTGGCTCGAGTGACTTGTCTCTAATTCCAAAAAAAAAAAAAAAAGTTATAGTATTAATAATAGTAAACGTTGCATATGGAATGAAGGGTAATTTTGATTTTAAAGAAAAAACCCCTTCCAAAATGGGTGATTGAATTTTTCTTGGCATGTGAAAAGACGAATTTACCTGGTGGGTCCGAAGTGAAAAAGAACTTGATCTGTCTTTTTTTTTCTTGATCCTAATCCTAATCCGAAAAGAATAGGAAAAAAAATTGACCTCTTCCCGATTGGTGGTGTTTAGACAAACATATTTTGTTGTTTAAAAATATAATGTTTAGTGGACAATTAGTGCATAATTTAGAAGTGTCATTTTCTCCAAAAACTTAAAATTTTTGTAGGTTAAGAATTTGAAATTACTGTAGAGAGCGCCAAGTTTCTTTTTTAAACCAATACTTGTATGACTAAAGTAGACTTGGGATTAAAATATATCAAATTTCCTAAAAACTCTCCATTTTGGCAAGCAAACATGCATCTCTTCATTTGCAAGTTAAGTTGAAAATTTGGGTCTTCTCAACTTTTTTCTCCCCTACTAATTCTCTTTCGTCTAAATTTCTAATCCAACCATTCTATCTATCTATCTCTTCTCTCTCTCTCTCTCTCTCTCTCTCTCTCTCTCTCTCTCTCTAACATGGCCAACTCTCAGCTCAAGCTCTTTGGTTTCAACATCTCAGAAGACCACAAATCAGTTTCCAACTTTACTGAGCCGCCGCCGGCGGAGTTGCCGGAATCTCGATATCCCCATGCCCCGAAGTTCGAGTGCCAATATTGTTGCAGAGGATTTTCCAATTCGCAAGCTTTGGGTGGCCATCAAAACGCCCACAGAGAAGAAAGACGGCTTTTGAAGAGGGCTCAAATAAAATCTTGTCATCTTAATTACTTCACGCCTCTGCACCTACACAACTGGCTCTCGTCGTCCTTTGCGCCGCAGCCACCGAGTATTCCACCGCAGGCGGCGGGGCTTCACGCTATGTCACGGCCGCTGCTGTCGCAAGATGTTTGGCGGCAGGCTGGAGTTATTACTGGGGCGGTCGGAGGTGTAGGAGATGAAGCTGTTCCCGGTAGGGGTTTGGGCCTGGATTTGCAACTTAGTCTTGGGCCTAGTAAGCCTTGACTTGGGCTTTTCCCACTTAAGGCCCATAAGGTTGTAGTTTTTTTTTTTTTTTTTTTTTTTTTAAAATCTGAAAAAAGAAACTGGAATTTTGTCTACTTATTTTAGACAAATTTTACGTATAAAGATAATTTAAATAGAAAACAAAGGCTGTACCCTTACTCATACAGTCCCCGCCAGACCTTTTAGTTTTAACCCTATTTTGAACCGTCCGATCTTATATTCATTTTGTTTTAATTTTAAAATAGTTTAATTATTGGAAGAGAATTCAACCTTTGTAGTCCGTTTTTTAGTTAACATAACAATGTTTAGAAATAAGCTTTTGATAGTTTTTCATTTTCTTCTACATTTTTCTGAAAAGATGTTTGAAATGGATGCAAATCATCAACGTAAAGAAAATCGCTTAATTAATGAATTAATTAGGTTGTTTAGGTTTTGAGGGATGAAAATTCGTAGTCGCACAGCAGTATGTGTGCAAGCTTCCCAAATCGAAGCCCTAATCAAGTAGGAAAAAGAAAATTGCAAGTAAAATCAAAGAGGTGCGTACCGCTGAAGGCGACGCCGGAGGAAGCGGCCACACAAGTCTGAATCACGGTGTTCTCCTGGCGAGTGAAAGGCTGCTTCGGTAAACCAGATTTCTCCAGAAGTCTGGTCCATGTCTTCACGAAGAAGAAACCGAGAAGATCGGCGGAGACATTGAGCGAAGGAGTAATACCGGTGGTCAAGTTGAGCTTCACCACGATGTAAGTGAACAACACGCTCAGTCCAAAGCTCACCACAAACGCTCTCGCCGTCAGATGCTTCTATTTAGTCAATTAACTTGCTACAATTACCGAAAACAATGTGACCGGAGGAGGAATGAGACTAGAAGAAGACAATCTAATGTTCATAGCATGATGGGAGAGCATATCAGAAGACAAGCTAATGTTCATAGTATGATGGGAGAACATATCAGAAGACAAGCTAATGTTCATAGCATGATGGGAGACAAGCTATGCTCGTAGCTTCATAGCTCAAGCCTGTGGGTGGACACCCACGATAGCACCAAACTTATCGATGAACGAACTCATGTCAAAAGCCTATCTATGATCATATCAAACAATGCATGCAACAGCCTAGTTAGGTAAACAAATGGAAACAGAAAGCAAGATAAACAATCAGAGAGTTGATTGAAGCAGATGAAGTTGTGTTCCAGCCTCCAAGCATTACATTAATAAATGAAGTTAAATTACAAAGGGTTGCTATGTGCACAAATGTATGAAGTCAACGTAACTATCATGCTACATTCAATTGCGCAAAATAAAGTCCAACACTACAAGCAATACATTGAAAAGTGAAGATAAATTACAAACTATTAGTATGTGCAAAATCCATTTAGTTAAGTCGGATGCAAGGTTTCCTGGTAGGGCCGGGCCTGAAAGATTTGTTAGCACAACGGATCAAGTATCACTACTATTACATATTACATATAAAGCTCTATTGCCTAGAAATTGGTGCCATCGGCATGGATGAAGACGGATTATAGAAATTGCCATCTGAACCCTGGAAGCTCTGGTAAGAATTTGTTGGTATTGTACAAGGAGACATCCCCGTCACTGGGGCACCTAAATTCGGGTACCCAGGCCTCGCTAATGGTTGCAGTGATTGTGTCATACTGTAACTGTAAGCTATGCTACTTACAGACCCAGCAGCATTCTGTGTGAACTGGGGCAAAGGGAGCTGCCCAACAGGAGGCAATGGAGGCACTGGCGGTGGAGATGACGACGGGGGTGGTGGCAGGTCAGAAGGAGTGTATTGTTGACTGGTGGACGAGGCGTTATGTTGGAGAGACTCCGGGTGTGGGAAGGGAGGGACGGGTGGCCGCTGAGGATTGGGAGGCAATGTGTAAGGCGATTGGTCATTTTCAAGTTTCAGCCTCTTCTCAGATGGATAATCACCAGGTAACTCTTTATTTGGGTTTCCAATTACACCCTCGGATGCCAGAGAAGATAGGACGTAAGAGAGCATCTGAACCGAGGATGTCGATGCAGTTAGCTTAGCTGCCACTGCAGCAGCAGCAGACTTGCGGGGATCTTCCTCAAGAGGTCCAGGTTTTGCAGGAAAAGGCAATGAGGGTGCATACATTACTGGCGCTGATTGATCTCTCTCCCTTGGTACAAGGGTGTGTGGTGCTATCGAGGTCTGAGCATCTTTTGAGGCCTCCTCCTTAGTCATAGCTTCCACATTTTCACCATTTAAAAACTGCCTGCACAGATTCTGAGTTTGTTCCGACTGGGAATGAGAAACCTGTCAAAATAGGTCAATCTCGACCGCGTAATTAGAAAAATACAGAAGAATCAATGACCCCATACTCCAACACATTGTGAAACACAAATGCAAACCTGAAGTTGATTTCGAACTTGCTCCAATTTGAATTCCTGACAATAAAAAAATTATTCAAATAATAAGATTGTCTTCTACTAACCATGTCATTAACTTTTTTCCACAGGGATGCCAAAATACCTGTTCTTGAAGAGCCTCTCTCAGATGAGACACAAGACTTGCCCTTGAAGTTTCAATTGTTGTTAATTGTTCGATGCAATCCCTCAAAATGTGATGATGTCCCCGCAGATCCTCTGCAGCTGATGTTCCACGGTATTGCCCTGTGTAGTTAAACAACAAGAACAACAACAAAACGCAAGCAATCTTAAAGTTTAGCTGAAACAAAACAAGCTGAGAAGCACAGACAACAGACATGGCAACACGACCATTTCCATAAATGTAGGACGTGGACACACTGGATAGGAGATGTAGAAGCTACAAGTACCTGAATTCACATCAGCGCCAATTTCTTTGTCCAGTTTCTCAAGATAGCTAATAGAATTCCTGCATTTGCTCAATACTGCATCTTCATCGACCTCACTTCTGTAAACAACTTGGTAGCCACAAACTATTTTATCCAATGATATGCTGCCAGATTGTTTCTGTTGAAAACAATAATGAGAATACGTGATTAAATGGCCAGACTATAAATGAACATAATTCGACACGATGAATTGGCAACTTTTTACCAGTTTACTGCTGAAATGCTTCCCATTTCGGTTACCCGTTTCCAAACTCTTTCCCATTATCTCTTCTTTAAGACTCTGTCCTCGAGATCCAAAAACTTTTCTCTCTTCCCAAATGCCAATCTGTGAGTAAAATTAAAATGGGTATAAATAAAACAAATATGATAACAGAGTCTAGCCAAAACAATCAAAATTCTCTTCCACTTCAACATATCAACAATGACATCGAAAATTATGAAGAATTGATCTTCGTTTACAGCTGACTTATTCTCTGATTGACTATTTGCACTAATATTTTCTTGTTCTTAGACAATCCATTGTACTTCCTTATTTTATAACACTTTCTAACTCTCGACTTCTGTAAGCACATATGATATCGAGCTTAGCATAGAGATATATTGTATGGTATTCAACCCACCTTGACCCACAACCGAATTCACATCGAAAAAACTTGTAAGATGTTTATCCAGGGTATGTTTCCAACTCATAGCGGTTTTATGGAATGCATTAAATTCATGAGGACAAAACATCTATTCTTTTTTAATGCAGAAAATAACATTCATTTTCCCTTAGAAATTCCATTATACAAAAAAATTTTGCACCACAAGAATTTAGCAGGGCTTTGTCTAGAGGCAGAAAATAAGAATGGAAAGCCCTTAAATTTTGAATTTAAGGATCTAAGAAACAGTGTTAACATTAGATGAGCATGCATATTTCCATACATGGAGGGAAGAAACATACAAGATAGAGGTTCGAGAAAATTTATGCATGAGTAAAAAAAAATTTGACAAAGGATTACTGTACCAGTCGTAGGGCAGCATTTCTACCAAAATCATCACCGTGCTCAATTACATCACGAAGTGCATCTGGAAGGACTTTCCAAAATTCACCAACAAACTCCGAACCTTTTCGCCTACTGTTCTGCAAAATGTCATTTGCAAGATATAGATAGGCCAACCTCTGCTCACGTGGAGAACAATGAAACTGCTTATCCCATGTTTCTACAACTTGCTTGGCTTTGTTCATGTGAAATATACACCAGTGGGATAAAGCTTGATCGCGTTAAGGATGGAACTAATAAACCAAACAGTCAAGTAATAAGACACACACCAAGGAATCAGGCACTCTCTAATGCACTTATAGTGCCTCATCTAGTGGCTAGTACCAATAACCTTAAATGATTCAAGGAAGCATACCAGAAATGGACTATTGGGTACCAGTGTGGCAGTACCACAGATTCACAGTACTATACCATAACACACAGTCGTAGAAAAGAAGATGGTACTCGGATAAACTGAGAACATACATCCAAAACCCATCTTGTAAAAACAAATGCAGAGGAACATCACCAAGACAGACAGACAGAGAAACCAAAAATGAAGAGAAGTAGAATTTCTCCCAAAACATAAGATTAAATATAGGTAGCCAAACTAAAACAATAATGGAAGCTATTTCCAAATGTGTAACAATGAACTAAAACACCTGCCATGCCCAAATATAATATATAAGAACTTAATACAGAATTTTCGACAACAAAACAAGAGAACTAAAGCAATACGTATCCATTATATAAGTGATAAAATAAAAAAGATAAGTAATTTAGCCAAAAGAAGAGAATAATAATAAATTTCAAAGAGGATACTCTCAATGCTCGCCTGTGAGTTGTTGAGCCTGGCTAGCTTGTCTACCAAAATTTGTGGATTGAACGTACCACCCATTGATTTGGATAACTTGTTTGCACAAATAACGTAGAATATGAAGGCGAATCTGTGTAAGGAGAAAATGTTCAAATCAAAGGGAATAAATGAAGTATACAATATATGCAAGTTCTGTTAGCTTCAGTATTTTGTAGTAGCAGTTGCTTGTTCTTTTTCCCCTCTCAACAAAAATCTCTCTCTTACAAAATAAATACAGTAGATGCGTGATCTCGACATAATACATAAACATAAAACGTCACCTCAAATGTGATATTGACTGATATGCAATACTAAACTTGGTGAATTTAAAATTTGGAGGGCACAACTCAGGAGATTTTTGGTGCAACTTATAGTTTTAGTTGTTAAAAATGCAGAAAGATAAATTAATGGATTCTTTACACCTTTTTCTAAAAAGAACCAGCGCATTAACTCCAAAAGAGAATGCAGAAGAAAGTGGAGGGAAGGTTAGAGTTATTTGGGTATGTTTCTAAACTTTGGCTTTCAGGAGAATATCTTATGAAAGTTCAGAATCAATTTCAATGACTCACTCCATCAAAATTTAAACATGCTACTGACCAAAGATGTCTAAATTCTAGAATGTTAGATTTAAAACCGCTGCAGTTGAACTAGTTCCACCCAGTTCTAAGAATAAATCAAATAAATAAATAGACTTTCTCCTCTCCTACTCCTACACAGAACAGAAAATTCAGACATCAAAATACTAATAATGTAGCCGCAAGTCAAGATCTACTTTTCGAAGCTGCTCTTCGACTCATCCAAGGGGGAAAACAAAAACAAAAAGATACAAAATAAAACAAAGCAATCCAAAGTAGATGCTTCAAAGCAAGAAAAATAGCTGCAAAATACTCGAAAGCAAGAAAAGTAAGAAGGATCACGAGATAGTTACATCCCCCATAGAACTATAATTACATAAGGTAGAAGAAGAAACAGAAGGTACCTGGAAAAGGGAATGTGGGTTAGAGAGAAAGCAACTAAAAGGGGATGAAATTAGGCCATTGGAGGCCTTTCTCCATGGAAAAGAGGAAGAGAATTAGAGGAAGTCGGTAAAAGGGTTTTCGAAAACAGCGGGCAAAGGGCGAATAGAGGGAAAAGGGGGAAGTAAGGGAGTTGAGGCACGGGAAAACGGAGCGTATGAAGAAGAATAAGATGACCGAAGAAGGGGACGAAGACGAAAGCCCGTAGGGGAAGCGGGGATTTTGGAAGCAGGGGGCGGCCTCGCCAGATAAGATGGGTTTAGAATAGCGGTGTGGTTTAGGGACGCGAAGAATTACAACTATTTTGGCTCCACACCACGTCTCTAGACTTTGGGCCGCATGGGCGTGGGAACTGAAAGTGGCAGTGGAACTGATTTCGGCTCTGAGATTGTGAATCAGGTCTGGCTTTGGCGCCGCTGCTTGGGCGCGCCAGGTCTGCTCTCGCGCCTCCTTTCCTCCCCTCTCTCTCTCTCTCTCTCTCTCTCTCTCTATCTAATTAATTATTATACAAATTTCAGTCTCCAAACTAATGTAGACTGCGTTGCCCTTTTTAGATGCTTACGTTCACAACAAATCTTCCCTTAATTTGCTCTCTCCACTTAATTATTACTATCAAAATACATTATTTTAGAGGTCTCACTCTCTTACTTGTGATGCCCCTTCAAGTTTGGGTATTAGCGTGCTAGCACATGTTGTAGTACCGTATACTGTATAGTATTGAACTATGAGTGTTATTTGACTAAATCAAAATAAAATTTGCAATATAGAAGATAATTATTTTTTAAAAAAAATTGAAGAATATATTCTTGTTGTTGTTAGTTTATTTTCTTAAAACATGCTTGATTTGTTTGGTTGTTTTTCTTTTTATTATTTTTCTTCCAAAAATGTAAGTATTCCCAAACGATCTATGCCAAGATGGTCCTAAAATTGAGATATTTATATGGAAAGCATTTAAGGTAGTTCCATTTAAGGATAAATTTTATTGAAATGAAAATTATCTTTTTTCATTCAATTTAGAAAATGAATGAACTTCCTTTTCATCCAGAAGTTTCGCAGTAAATATACTTTAGCAATTCCGTGTGGATTTTCTCCACTTTTCTAACGTCTCACTTCGTTCCTTTCAACTCGTTTAGAACATATTGATACAATTTAAATTCACTTGGATCCAACATTACTATAAATTTTATGTCCCAAAATTTAAGTGAAGCTGTCTTTAAAATAACTTGATTTTGAAATATTGTCGAAACACAATGAACTTCACAAGCATTGCATCTCATGTGGATTAGGTCAATTAATAGGAAGTGAAATCTTTAGATTTTGAAATATTGTGGAAAAACAACGAATTAGATACATACGAAGCTCCGATGTGGATTAGGTCAATTAAGCTATACAAAAATTACAATTACAGACGAACAAAATAACATAGAAGAATCAGAAACTGACAGAAGCGAAGAACTAGCCGCTGTGGAGTTGCACGGAGATTCAAAACCAGAGATGGAGTATTTCAGAGGATGGGCTCGATCTTATTTAGCAGAGCTCTTGGCATTAGTTGGATGGATCTTCATTTTCCCGAGCAGGGAGGAGGAGGCCTTATACCTGGAGACTTGTTTCACTTCGTAATTAGGGCTCGAATCGGTGCAGATCTTGTTCGCCTTCTCTCGTTCTTCCTTCTTTAATTTCTCGTGGCTCATCTTCCTCGCTACGTAGGCTTCAGCCAGAGAGTAGTTCATGGCGGCGACGGAGATTTTTGCAGAGCGTTCGTGGAGTAGGGATATTGTTATGGTTGAGAAGAAGAGCGGCTCTGGAAGGGGAAATTTATAGGGGGAGGTACTTGGAATTTGCTTGGACGCCAAGCAAAGCGGAAAAGAAGAGGAGGCAGCCTCGTAGGTCTGTTCGTGATGTGAAACAGAATTGACTTACGGGCTTAGGCGTCCTGCCAAATTTGACTTTTACTCTTTCTCGTCTTGGAATTATTATAATTAAATATTTGGATTTTAATTACGTCTTTTTCTTTCCATAATGATTTGATTACTATTTTTTAAAATAAATTTCACCTAATATTAATATATAAATACTGTGATGAATTACTTAACTCTACTAATTATGGCTACTAATAACAAAAGATATATATTATTTACCAACTCATTTTTCTGTTTGTGCATACGTCACTGTTTAAGGACACGTGGTGGCGCCCACCATAAGAATTGGCGTGGTGGAGCCCACCATAGTATTGGCGTGGTGGAGCCCACCATAGTATTGGCGTGGTGGCGCCCACCATAAGTATTGGCTTGGTGGCGCCCACCATAAGTATTGGCTTGGCGGCCAAGCGAAACTCCGGATAATCTAAAGGGACGAGTAATTGTTTTACATTATGCAACAAAATATGATTAAATTACTGTTTAATTTTAACTGCTGCTTGTGTGAAAACATTTCCACTTATTTAATTTCTTTTTTTTTTTATCATATTATTAAGGCTTGATATCATCCGTACGATTTTTCACCTAATTGATGTTTAGTGTGCGAAGATTTGTGAGCCTCTGGGAAGCTTCTAGAATGGTTTCTCTGTGGCCGAAGGAGCTGACTCTAATATACGCCTCGCCGCCGGGCCCGAATCCTCTCCCCGGAATAGTCACAATGTGCGTCTTCTCCAGGATCTCTGCGAATATCTCCCAAGAGCTCGATCCTGGAAAGTGCACCCATAGATACGGTGCGTTTTGGCCTCCATACACTTCCATTCCCAAACCACGGAAGGCCTCCGTTAGAATCTTGGCGTTCTCCTGGTAGGATTTCACCACTCTGCTTATCGCCTGAATTCAATCAAGATCGGTGTTAGATGGATCGGAAAAGAAACTGAGCCACCGTTACAGCGAGATCGGCTCTTTGAGTTTGATTTACCTGCAAACCTTCAGCGGAAAGGCAAGCAAGGCCACCGGCCTGAACGATGTTGGAGGCACCATTGAAGCACGTACAGACGATTCGATCGTAATCCTTTATGATCTGGAATCCATTCGAATACGATAGCTCCTCCGGAACCACCGTCCAGCCGAGGCGGACGCCGGTGAAGCCTGCGAATTTGGAGAAGGACGATATTTCGATTGCGACCTGCGAGAGGAAAATCGAGGTCGATCAAGCTTCATTTCGAGGAAAATGCGAAGAAAACAAAATTAGGACGAAAATTAGTGCCTGTTTGGCTCCTGGAATTTGGTAGATGGAGGTAGGGCTGCCGTCGGAGATGTAAGCGGCATAGGAAGAATCAAAGACGATGATGGATCCATTGGCAGTGGCGAAGTCGACGAGGCGGCGGAGTTGGGCGGCGGAGGCGGCGGTTCCAGTCGGATTGTTCGGAGAGCAGAAGAAGATGATATCCGTTCTGGGAGTGATCGACAAATCTGGAAAAAAATCGTTATCAGGGGTACACTTCATGTACACGATTCTCTCATATTTACCGTTTTGCCCTTGTAGGTCTCCTGCCCGTCCGAAAATTACGCTTGAATCTATGTAGGCCTGCCCAACAAATCCTCATTACTCAAATTACGCTTAAATTTCGAATTTACATTTCTTTAGTAATTCTATAAACTCACAGGAAAAGAAGGATCTTGCACAGCCACCGTCACGTTTGGTCCCAGAAGCATCTGTAAATGTTCATCAAACCATAAATATGTTTTTTATTTTGAACAATAATTTTAAAAAACAATAAATTATAAATACCTGAAGGCGAGAGATGTCACATTGAGCTCCATCAGAGACAAAGACTTCTTCGCCCTTTATGCCCATATTTCCGTACAACATTTCTGCAATTCTCTTCCTCAGTGCCTGAACACAGTTCAAATTTGGTCAATTTTTTTATATTTAAATTATATATATATTTATTTTGTTTAAAATTAGTTATTGAATTTACCTTATTGCCCTGCTCGTCTCCATACCCACTGTAGCCTTCCACAGTTGACAGAGCAGTTGCTTGCTGCATTAGAAGGATTAATGTTCTCGTTGAGTCTATTTTTTTTAAATAAGATTTTTGTAAACCTATGTTTTATAAAATATATTAAGAAATAAGTATTTATATTACCTTATTAGAATATTATTATTTTATTAATATGAATGAAAATACTTAAAATAATTATTTTATTAATACGACGGTACCATTTCATGTGTAATTTACCTAAAGAAGAAAGGACACAAAAGGAAAAAAATAAATAAAATAATAATTCATGGGGTCGGCATCCCAATATTGACCACGTGATTAAATTAAGCATGTTGGAAGTCAGCATCCCCAAGCATATAAAATGAAATTTGATTTTTTTTTTTTTTTAATGCTGAAAATTGAGTTGGAATAATATTCAAAATTTCTTGAAGGTTCTTATTAAATTGGTTGACTTATAAATTAGTTGAAAAGTTTAGTTTATATATGCATATAAAACATACGAACAATATTCATTATTATATATACCTTTGCCATAGCTGATGCAATACAGTCTGGTATGGGTTCGGTAGTGTCACCTATTCCGAGCTTAATTATTTTTGCATTTGGATATTTTTGAGAATGTTCGTATTCCCGTAGAGATATCTAATTCAAAATGAATATAGTTAAGACGATGTTGATCTTAAATTACAGTATACTTAAAATATAATTCGAGCTATTAATGACACTATTGAAGTTGTCAAGAATACAAATATTTAAATGTTAAAGAGCAGAGCATAAGAATAATTAATAATAATAATAATAAATGTCGCGGGCTTATTGTATCGTGCGAGTACCTCGGGGAACAAATACCCACTCCTCAGGTTTTCCATATTGGCGCTGCGCACGACTTTTGTGCAATGACCTACACGTGTCAGCATCACTAAGCATTCACATCAATCACACTCACAATTATTTTTTTTCTTTTAAATCATTTCAAGAAATCTACCGTTATCCTAAACTTAGGAATACGTATTAAACATTATCTTAAAATTTTAATTTCTATCAAATTAGTTTAAGCTTTAAGATTATTACCATCCTTATTTTAAATTAAGACCAATAAAGTCAATTCCAAAGTAACTAAGTGAGGACGAATTATTAGTAGATAAATAATAATCGAAAAATACATTATATTAATAAATGAGGACGAACGAGTCACTGTACAATCTACTTTAAAGAAGATTGACCTCAATAGCTCGTCAACCAAAAAGTAGAGGCAAAAAATGTATTTTATTTTGAATTTATCCTCGTTCAATTATTATTCTATTGCTCTCTTCCTTTTGTCAATTTAAAAAATATAAAAATGTGGAAATTTAAACATTTAATACACATAAGCAAGCCTTGATTAGTTCATCTACATCTATATTTTTCTTTTCTTTCGTACATATAGTTGCTATACACGTGACAAAACAATATCTACATTAGATAATTTATCATATATATTGATCAATCTTACCAGTTTTGTTTTCAGTCTCGTGTTCCGAGCTGCATTAAATCAATAATTAAAGTTAGAATTAACATAAACTCTCATCTTAATTACCTTTTAGCTTAAAATACATTTATAAATGTTTATTAAAACCGACACGTAACGACTCATGTTTGACGATATGTACCATTTTTATTAACCAATACGAAGAACGATCAAAATAAATCGAAATACACCAAATTTGAGTTGAAAATGAACAAGACCTTTGAAGATGAAGCATGGTTTTGGGCGGCGAGGAGATGCATGAAGGGGTTTGGAAGCCATCATTCAGCAATCGCTTAAACATTTTTGCTTCTCTTCAATGACAAAATTTGTATTCGTTTATGCTTTCTTCTATACAATATGCAAATAAAGTGTGTATATATAGTAGAAATTTAAAGCCAATTTAAAAATTAAATAAAATTAGAAAATTATCAATTTTGACAGAGGGAGCGAGACTAGTACGACCCGATAAGCAAAATTTAATTTTCTTAGTTGGTTGCTGGTAGGCAAACTTAGTTTTCATTACGTGGTTCCTCGAAACAACGTGAACGAATTAGATGCTTCCCGTAAGTTACTTAAAAAGTTTATAATTCATAATAAATTTATCGCATTATTAAATAATAATAATAATATTTTCTTCGATTAGAAAAAATATTTAATATTATGGGTGTGAACACTAATTTTCATTCAAATTTCAACCAAATATCATTATTTTAATTGAATATTCCAATTAGGATTATTTTAGGTTTTATTCCTTATTATATATATCCAATTATTCAAAAAAAAAAAAAAAAGATTAAAATTATATTATATTATAAGTTGAGGGGAAAGTAATTGAGTGTATGCATGCGCACGTGTTTTTTATTGATTTGATTTTTTGGTGTCCCTTCTCCACAAGGAATGGTTGTTGTATTTGGTTTGAAAAGTACATAAAAAGAATTAATCCATTGGGTCAGCCGCCTCCACTTTATTTTATTTTGTTTTTATTTTATTTTTCCTTTTTTTCTATACAAATTTACTCTTTCCAGTTTTATGCACAAAAGTCTCATATTTTATAATTATGCATAATACATCTGAAATAAAATAATATAATTTTGTTTCTACAATATTATTGTGGTACATTGACTGTTAATTTATTAATATAATTATTTCTCATTTTAAATAATAATTATTCTTTTAAAAAATCAAATAATATTTTATAAGTAAATATATAATTAAATGTTAAATGAACAAAAATTTAGTCTGTGGCCATTAAATAAACACCTCCATTGTAAAGTATGAAATGTAATATATATATACAAAAAAAAAAAGAATATTTAAAAATGTTTAAAGAAATTGAGACAGTAATTTAAATTAAATTTCCGTGTTGCTTAATAGGAAACCCGACAAGAAATTTCATGTGGCATTCAAATAATGGGATTCAATGTCAAAAATAAATAAATAATAGAATAGAACAGGAAAAAAAAAATTAAAATTATATGTTATGTTCGATGCATCATGGAAAATTTGCAAAAGTTTTTTAGAATATATGGACGTAATTTCCACGTGAAGAAAAAAAAAAGAATCAAAATCCTTAATAAATTTTCCAAGTAGTTCACTGATAGTTGTTTTTTTCGTGTAGAATTTAATTCACTAAAACATCGTTATAACATCTATTACAAATGTAAGAGACTTAAATTCTTTTTCTCACCTGTCGGTAGAACGTAAAAGAATACTATTATATTCATTATTGACTAGTCATTCTTCAAAAAGAAAAAGAAAGAAGAGATCGTTCATTCCCCGTCGTCAAATATATACTGTAGACTAAAATATTTAAATACTAAAATATAATAAAGATGCTAAATAATTTTTATTTAGTAGGCAATAAAATGCTTATTATAGCTTTTAAAAGTTTTAGCTCATAATTTAAAATACATAGTAAAAGTTCCGAGGTGTTTTTTTTTTTAATTTAAAACTATTTTTAAATTCACTATTTTTTTAAACAAATTACGAAGTTAATATTTTTGATTTATTAAATTAGTAATTTTTAAAGATAACAATAAAGACTATTATCATTATTTGTTTTAAAAGTTAAAATTCAGCTTTTATTTAACAGATATTGTTAATTAAAATGCCCTAAAATGGATTATTAGACTTGTAATGACTAAATTGACTGAAATTGTTAATTTATCGAAATAATTAACTAAAAATTTTGACAACTCTGCAAATGAATGTACAGTGAAGCTAGGGCACTCTTCCCCCTTCACTTCGCGACGAAGACGACCAGCCATTTGAAGCTGCCATTGCGAGATTAGTGCCTTGATTTTCTCTTATGATTCTTCTTCTTCTTTCTTTTTCCAATCATGAACTAGATTCCACAATCTCGACCTTCCATTTGATTCTTTCTAATCTTTCAGCACAATCAGGCAGCCGCGCCGTACCTGAGTTTCGTGAGTTTTGTTTCTATCTCGCTTTCTAGATCTATTTATATCACGGCTGCTATTTTGTAGTTTGCACGATGTTTTCTCTACTTACTACTGGTTCTGTGTTAGTTTCTTACATTTCATTCAATCGCATGTACGTTTTTGGTTCTTATCTTGCTGTAGGATAATGGATATTGTATCTCCCCTTTTCTTCCCCTTGGAAATCTGTGAAGGTTCAATAATGAATGTGATGATCCTTGCTCTGATAATACGGCCAAGTTGCTACATTAATGCCAACCCACTTCATTATTGCGTTGTCCTTTTCCCAATCCTCCGATGTCTTCTATTTCTGTCTGTCCATATTTTCTACAAAAAGTAGTTGACTAAACCTGTCTAAATGAGTTTGGCTTTCCTTCTGGATGATTACCTCGCTAAAATGTAAAGAATAAAATCCTTGATATTAGAGGGAGCTATTGGTGAGATTGAAGGAACTCATAAGTGCCAGCCTGACTCCTTGTATATTAACAGTGAATGATTAAACAGTCTATCTTATATCAGCCCTGCAAGCTACATATCCCTTTCGATCGAGCAGCATGCTCGGCTATTATTCTGTAATCTGTCAGAACATGGAATTTCGCGGGGTAACTGAATCCTACGGAAGAGTTGTATTTTTTTTTAAGATCTCGCAGTTCCTAGTGATCTTCGAAAGAGTTGCAGGGAGGGTCCACTGTTACATATCGTGTCACTGAAAGGATTTGATGGAGAAAACTTCTGAGGTTTCAAGCCTCTAGTGTCTAATTTTACGATTTGAATGGCAGTCATTGGGCCCATGCAGCACTCAATTGAACGTAAATAAGTGTGTTTTCACTTTATTACCTCTTCCATTTAGATGGAAAATGAAAATTGGGAAGAAAAAAAAAGAAAGAAAGAAAGAAGAAGAAGCAAGAATGTTTTATTTTTTGGTACTTGACAAGGATGAAAATAAAATGAACTAAATCAAACAACTGACTGGGGGATGGAGGGAGAGAATGTGTATGGATACTTGATGGATATATTATATTTGGTAGAAACAGGAAGAAGAAAACGAAACTTTAGAAAGAATTGCATGACGATGTAGGAACAAAATCCAGTAGCCCTAGATGTTGCAGAAGTGAAACAGAGTTTTCTTTTTTTTTTTTTTCTTTTTTTTTTTTGTTACTTATAATTTCTATCATCTTTATTAATATATGTTGGGGGTGCTTCTTATAATCACCCATTTTGTGGCATTGGAGATGTCCTTTTAGCCTGCTCCTTGTAACGTTGGATTCTAACTAGTTATTTTGTTTCTTACATGTGTCTGTTCTTATAAAAAAAAAAAAAAAAAAAAAAAAAA
>NW_019268523.1:268628-282679 GCF_002738365.1 Cucurbita moschata | reverse complement strand
AAAAAAAAAAAAAAAAAAAAAAAAAAAAGGTGTGTGCATCTGTATATTTATAACTGTCTTCTGTTTAGTGATAGAACAGCGATAAATTTAGACCTTAGAGAGCGTTGGTTTCTTGCAGGTCCCACCTAGCTTAATTTTTATGCCTCAAGCCTTTTATTGGGCTTCAAGAGTGAGCAAACGCTTCTGTCGTACTAGCAAGATCTTTGGTTTATCATCTGTTGTAAGTGGTAGCGGACATCATTGTAGACTTTTCAGTGCTATGAAAGAGATTAAAGTGAAAGGTGGTAGTAATGCAGATCCCCATCTGTTGAACGATGAAGCACATGCACCGCAATTGTCTTGTGCAAACCAGGGATGTTCAGCATCAAATGTGCAGTGCACCCCTGAGATTGAAAAGAAGTATGTGCATCGTGTTTATGATGCAATCGCTCCCCATTTTAGTTCCACTCGATTTGCAAAGTGGCCAAAAGTTGCATCATTCTTGTCCTCATTACCTCGAGGGTCTCTCATACTGGATGCTGGTTGTGGTAATGGAAAGTACTTGGGTTTTAATCTCAACTGCTTTTTTATTGGATGTGATATTAGTCCCCAACTTATCAAAATTTGTAACGAAAGAGGACATGAAGTTTTGGTAGCTGACGCTGTAAATCTTCCTTACAGAACTGGTTTTGGCGATGCAGCAATCTCTATAGCTGTATTACATCATCTGAGTACCGAGAACAGGAGGAAGAAAGCAATTGAAGAATTATTACGTGTTGTCAAAAAAGGTGGCCTAGTTTTAATAACAGTCTGGGCTGTTGAACAAGAGGACAAATCTTTATTGACGAAATGGATGCCACTTTCAGAGAAGTATGTTGAAGAGTGGGTTGGACCTGGCAGCCCCCGTGTTCGTAGTCCATCGTCTTTGGCACTTGAAAGCATTCCTGAAATGAATGAAAATAATTCAGGTACTTATCTAAAGGATTCCAAGGTAAACTTTACTGGAAGCATGCCGGGAAATATACCTCTACCCTCTCAAAGTGGAAATGATCTTGCCAATTGCAATGATGAAAATTTATGGAAGACCCAACAAGAGTATTTTGTCCCATGGCACTTACCTTATCATCGTGCAGAAGTCAGTGGCACGTCTGCCGGTGCCCTTGCTAGTGGTTTGGCAAAGAAAGATGACAAGAAAGCTGCTGTTGTCTATAACAGATACTATCATGTTTTCAGCGAAGGCGAGCTTGAAAGGTATTCCTCTCCTTCATCTCTCTTGTATAATATACTTTTTCAGTATGCGTGAGTCTTTTGAATACTTCTCATTTCGGACGGGACTGTGCTGTTCTAGATCTGTCTTTAATTCGCTCCCACTGATACTTGATGCATTGCATAAACCATAAACTTTTAGTCAGCTGGATGAAAGTCGGAACAAAGGGGGATAACTGTTAACCGGGATGTGTGACTAAAGTTGAAAGAAAGAAGCACCAGTAGTGTGTGACTAAGTAATAACTGTTAACCGGGATCATTCCCCATTTTGGCATCATTCCCATCTTTCGACTGAAGATTCCATGACTCTGTAGAAATACGGAACTCAGTATATCGTGCTTCAAGAAGAATTCTTATCTGACTTCCTTGTTTACCTTGGGGTGTATGTGCAGGTTGGTTTCTGGTATGGACAATGCAGTAGTGGTGGATCGATTTTATGACAAATCAAACTGGTGTATAGTTCTTGAGAAGACGATGTGAGGATCTAAACAACTTAATTGGCATATGAAGATACGATTCGACCATGTCTGCCTGCGGTGCTATTCCGGCTTCGTTCTTTCTCGCACTGTGAGGATTTACAAATTGTATTATGATTAATAATGCGCTAGTTTGCCTTTTGGTTCAGTTATAAATTGTTTGCATTGAAAAAATTGGGCTTCTTTACTTTCTAATAGAAACTTGTTTTTATCATCTCATCTGTCGAGTAAATTATTAATCGTTAATTCCTTCTAGGCTCAGGTTGTGGTACAAAAAATTTAGAAAGGTTTTCCCGAATGTTTTGGCGATAGGATAGAGATTTCTTTCCCCCACCTACACAAATCCGAGAGTGATCAAGAAACCGGCAATACTTTTATACTTTGGTATAGATATGCATATTGCATTCATTACAACATTGGTAAACAAAAAAGAAAAACTCCAGTAACTGCTCTTCTCAAGCTACTCATCAAAAGACAATAAATTGGCGTTAAACAACCGCGCTAGTATAGACAACGCAGTATATAATGCCTTGGTTCCTTTTGGGATCTTGGGGCAACACATACATAAACTTCCTAAATTCATACCTTTAGGTTTGTTTGGTTTTGACTAAAGCAGTGTTAACAGTTCAAACCCCAATCGTATGCTTGATATACTACCTTCAATTGGGAACCAGCAAGCATTTCAAGCAGTGCTTGAGCATCTTCTGCCCTCAAGTAGTTTGATGCATGCTTCAGAACTTCTTGCTCGTCCTTCCCAAAGTCTGTGCTAAACCTGAGCAATGATGGGGGGGATGCCAAAGAACTTGTTTAGCTCTCATCAATATCTAAAACAAAATATCATTACTGTCCATTCCCTTTGATATCACTCACCTATGGTTGATTCTTAAAACTCAGGCTACGCAAGAAAACAATAAATTGGGCTTTGAGTCATCTTTAAAAAATTCCCGATCTAGATATGTCAAGAGTATTCTTTATAGAGATTTCCATCTAAAAGATTGGACCTAAGGCCTCAGGACGATAATCTACAAATCTCCAAGACAGTGCTTCTTCCAAGACAAATTAACAAAATTTTCCCTATGAAATGATGATTGTGACTGTAACTAAGGAAAGGGAGCAAATCTACCTCAAAGTACTACGGACCTACATGAAAATTTAATGAGGCAGATCGAAACTATAGTACCCATAAATGTTTAAAATCAAAACAGAAACTTTGTGAAGAACTGTTTTCATCTTACCATTTGAGAATCATATTAACTGATGCAACATTGTTATTCACATCCACGATAAGTCCTCCGTCTCTTAAGAAACTTCGTGCTGCTTGCATCAACTCATGATCTATGTTGCCTGGAGAATAGCATCGAAGAGCAGGCCCAGATCGGGTACCAATAACTAGTGCAAAATGAGTTAAAGGCTCCACATACGGAAGAGAAACCTATAAAAATAATAAGAACAATACTACTAATCAGACCGTGAAAACTCAAACTTTGAGCTTATGATCAACCATCAGGAAAAAACCAGATGACCGTACTTTATTTAAAACTTGTATGCAAACAAAGGGTGTGGTCTCAAAATCTTAACTAAAAAAGATTCACGAGCATCACAAGCAGCCTAAGACTTTCATGAATGATCAGATTGACATGCATGTAATCAATCTTGTTCCATTAATTAGATGATAAAATTGGTAGTAGAGACCAAGAAGGGGACTGCCTCACTTTAGAACGTTTATCTTTGGCACCAAATGGTTTCATGAGATTGTAAGGTGGTCTCTGATTGCCCCTCAAGATTCCATTATGAATAGCTGAAAGGGAGTAGGTGGCCCCTCCAATAACATATTTGAAGTCTCCGAACAGTTTCCTTCTTTCTATCGCTCCAAGAGGATGTCCAGATACCAATATAGCATGGATGGCCATCATATTGTGCAGATTAATAAAGAAAGCGATCTTCTCTTCCCGTGACAAATTTTGCACATGGACTCTTTGGAGCTCTTCCACAATTCTCAAATACCTGTCAAATATTGCCGTTAAATCAAAGATTCCTCCTTGTATGCAAAAAAAGAAGAAGAAGAAGAAAAAAAAAAAAAACACTTGACCCTGCTCCTTTCCCAATTTATTCAACCAACTGACCTAGCAAATTCCTCACTCCCATGAACACTTCTGTAATCTACATGCCTTCCATCCTCTGATACATAGGCTTCAAAAATGGCGAAGGATAAAAATCTCAGTCTTGATGCAATATCTGTTATTGGCTTTGGCTTCACCTCAATTATTCCTCTTGCAACGTTGTGACATTGAGTTGCCACAATGGGATCATCATCCAAGAACCGGTATAAGTGGCTGCCATCTTCAAATAGATTTTCCCTGAAAACAGGATTGTTAATGACAAATGAAATGGATGGCAGCCCGGACGCTAAACGGAAAAGCTAACCAACTTACTCCTGAACATGTTGGAAAAAAAGTTTGCTTGCGAGCCTTCGTCCAAATTCAATAGCCTGATTGTTGCACCAAAACAATAAATTCTTTAACCCATAAATAAATAAATCATAGTCATCTCAAGGATGATTTAGAGAGCAGACAGACATAAAGACTATAACTTAAAACACCAAAACAAAGAGCAAAGCTATGCGGTTACTTAACACTTACTCACCTCGTCTCTTTCCAAATATTGATCCTCTGACAAGAAATCAACAGCTTCAGAGCCTAGAAAACAGCTGGTGAATCGTCGCATTTTGCAGAACCGGTCCTTAACAACAATAGATTCTTTCATTTTCCGAACAATCATAGCCATTTCATCAACAGTCCCGCCACTGGAGACATCGTCTTCACCAGAGAGAGGTGGTAAAGGGGCTTCAAGGGATGGTGGTACATTTTTCAGATACTCAATTTTCTCGTCGAACTTGCCAGACTCATCCAACTCTTTTAGTTCATTCAAGCCTCCAATAAGGATTTCATTAAAAAACACCCTTGGAACGGCAGAAGACCCTGCAATTTTCTCAAGCTCCAACTTTCTACCCGGATAAACATCAATATTGATCTCCACGTATCTAAGCCTCTTCCAAAACAAAAACAGTCGAGCCTCTTTGCAGTCTTGACAACCTAACCGCGTGTACAGTACAATTCTGCCTTTTATAACAAGATCGAATGATGGTTCTCCAGTAAAATCCTCCACCTGCTCAGTTTTGATTTGGGCATCAGCATCACGGGATATCTTAATATAGTTGAGGGGGTTCCAAGAAGATCTTTCTACAGGTTTTTCAGGGGTTTCCTTGCCTTCATCTTTATTGGAACTAGAATCAGGCTTAGACTCACCATTAGGAATATCCGGACTTCCTTCCTCTCTTCTTCCCGAAAAACGACGCAAAACACTAGAGACTGCAATTACTCCCTTTTCCTTAACAAAGTTTTTCAGTGCCAAAGCCCGGTCAACAACACCTACGACCTCTGAATCACTATCCATGGAACGGTTTGACAAACTCCCACTAACTTCAATCCCAGGAACTTCAGTCCCATCAAACACTGGCTCTGGAGCTTTCTCCTCACTAAGAACCTCTCCAGCTGACTGGTTTGTCCCAATTTGAGCCTTAGAATCTAAACCTTCACCATCATTGTCTGAATCATCTGACGATGATTCAGATTCTGCATTCTTAACCTCATCATCTACTTTTTCATTAGACTCGTCATTTCTAATAATCTGGTCTGGCTTTTCAACTTCAGATTTAGACTGGAAATCCAGTTCGGCTTCCACCTCGTCATGCACTTCACTTTCGACGTACTCCCTCTCCACTATTTCATCTTGAGTCTCACAGTTTGAATCGTTGTTCTTATTCTTTTCCATTTCATCTCGAGTCTCACAGGAATCGTTGTTCTTATTGCTTTCTATTTCATCTTGAGCCCCACAGTTTGAATCATTGTTCGTATTCTTTTCTATTTCATCTTGAGATTCACAGGTTGAATCGTTGTTCTTATTCTTTTCTATTTCATCTTGAGCCTCACAGTTTGAGTCGTTGTTCTTATCCTTGTCTATTTCATCTTGAGCCTCACCGTCCGAATCGTTTTTCTTATTCTTTTGTATTTCATCTTGAGACTCACAGTCTGAATCATTGTTCTTATTCTTTTCGATTTCATCTTGAGCCTCACAGTATGAATCGTCGTTGTTATCCTTTTCTATTTCATCTTGAGTCTCACAGTATGAATCGTTGTTCTGATCCTTTTCTATTTCATCGAGTCCCTTGTCCTTTGTTTGTGTGGGGCTATCTTCGCTAACTGACGAAGACTGTTCAATCTCCACTGTAGACTCTCCTCCATCTTTCTGTTCAGATAGGCCATGTTCCTCATCCCTTTCAGCGGTCGGTGAGGTTGCCATCTCTTCCTTACAGTTTTAAGTCGTCCCTTTCAAATTGAGCATTCAAGAGCCTGCAAAACGGTTGACACGATGCAAAATAAAATAAAAAATAGAAATTACCCAACCATATTTTTGGGGTGAAGAAATCTGTGCAAGTCCAACAAAGAGCATTCCTATAAATTTAAACTCAGTGCAGAGTACAGAAACAAAACTTCTGAACGTCATAAACAACAGAACCATCAACGCCTTGGCGTAAAAATGCGGGTTAGTCAAGTGAATTCCTCTCACTACCGTCATCACTCTCACACATAACAAAATATCAAACTCGCCCACTTCCATCTCCACAAATCTTCCACCTCCGAATTCAAACATGACAATAAATAAATATAATCGTCGATTTCCAAAACCATCAAAACAGGCATCAATAGAGATAAAACAGAAAGAAGAAGAAACTGCGTACACGATTGATGAGGATGAGAATTCGGAACACTATAGCACCGTCTGGGATGGCAAAAACGAATCCAGAATCCAGCATCCAGAAATGGATCGTTCTTGACGAGAACGGAGTGACGAACAACCTTGGAGGATCTAAAGGCACTCGAATTGAGAAGAAACTGCAGAAACATGGTACAATTAAGAAGAAACGGATCGAAATGTAGAGGATTGATGGTTAGGGGTAGGAATTAATCGTGACAAAAGTTTCTTTAGACATTTTTATTCGCCCTTCGTAGTTCAATAGAAACCGCCGGAGGAGTTCGCAAGAAAGAAAGCGAAAAGAAAAAAAAGAAAGCCGGAGAGAAGCGGGAAGTCCGTGGCCTGAAAATAGAAAAAAAAGAAAAAAAAAAACAGACAACAAACGGGTTTTCATTTTGACCCTGCCCGCCCGCCCGCCCGCCCGCCCGCCATGCCTTTTCCCTTTTTCCTATTATTATTTTTGTTGTTATTATTAATGTGTTTGAGAAAGAGCCCACAGACAGACAGACAAAAAAAATAAAAAAATGAATAAAAAATAAAAAAATCAAAAAAATCAAAATAGAGGTAAAAAAGTTCCATCCATCGTTGTCCAACAGGTCAATACATATATATATTCACAATTGTACCGCTCCACGTATTGGTGTGTGTTCACTATTAGAGAGAAGAACGAAATATTTCTAGTATAGAAACCTCTCTCTAATATACGCATTTTAAAACCGTAAGATTTGACAGCAATATATAACGAGCTTAGACTATTACAAATAGTATTAGAGACAATGTGCTAGCTAGTAAGCTGGCCCTCAATAGAGGGGAATTGTGCGATCTCACGTTGGTTGGAGAGGGAAACAAAACATTTCTTATAAAAACATGAAAACCTCTTCCTAAAAGATGCGTTTTAAAACCGCGAAACTAACGACAATACGTAACGGAGCAAAGCGAATAATATCTATTAACGATGGGCTTGAGCGGTTACAAATCAGATCACAGAGTGGTTGCGCCGGGATAGGTATAGATTTACAAAGATTACATTGGATGTTTCTTTTATTTCTTCAATTAACTTAGACCTGGGTTGTAAAATACATGCTGCACTACACAGAGCCGATAAACAGCTCAGGCGTTCTCCCATCTGCACAAACTTTGATTTTTGGAGTGACAGAAGAGCACGGGAAAGTGCTTCTTCAGATCAAAACAGCGGATGAACTTTGTGCAAGGCTCTTTGAGATGGGTCGAGAACCATATTATAGCATGAATTTCGATCTACATCACCATTCAAACTGGGAAGATCATTGAGTTTGCAAGCTGTATTCAAGAGATGAATCTACCTCACACTTCACGTCTCCACAAACTCCATAAACTGTTCCAAAAATGTGGTCATCCACTTCAATACCTTCAGCCTGCATTCGATACATGAGCTTTAACGCTTCTCGGCACAGACCGTTCCGAGCATAACACAAGATCATGGCCTTCCACGAAACCAAATTCCTCTCCGGCATGCTGTCGAAAACTTGAGAAGCTTCGGTTACGTACCCACATTTTGCATACATGTAGATCAGTGCACTTCCCACAAAAACGTTGGACACTGCAGATGTTTTATTTGCAGACGAGTGGATCAATCTCCCCTGGAGGATGGCTTCCATCTTGGCACACGCTTTTAAAGCCGATGAATAGGTAAACGAATTTGGTTCAACTCCTTCCTCTATCATGTTTTCTAGAAACTCGAGAGCCTCGGACTCGTGCCCAAGATGAGCACATCCAGAAATGATGGCCGTCCAGGAGACCACATCTCTAAGAGGCATCTGCTGAAGAACCATGGAGGCCTTAGGTTGATTCCTACATTTACAGTAGAACCAGACTAGAGTGCTTCCTATGTGTAGATTAGTCTGAAATGAGTTTTTTACAATCTGGGCATGAACTTCCCTCCCAGTCAACGAAGCCCCGATCGAGCCACAAGCACGGAGAATGCTTACAATGGTCAAGTCATTGGCAGGAACCCTCTGCTTATTCATCAACCTAAAGAGGTTAACAGCCTCCTCACCGAGCCCCTCCCGTGCGTAACCAGCTATGATTGATGTCCACGTAACCGTGTTTCTATTCCTCATTTCGTCGAATACTTCTCTAGAATCCGCCAAACTCCCGCTCTTGGCATACATATCAACCAAGGAAGACCCAACAAAAACATCATTCTTGATTATTTTCTTAATTACCAAACCATGTAACTGTTTCCCAATCTTCAACTCCCTCTCTTCTCCACAAGCCTTAAGAACACTACATACAGAAAACTCATTTGGTAGAAATCCATCGCTTAGCATATTAGAAAACATTGAAATTGCCTCTCGTCCAAGCCCTTGCTGGGAACAAGAAGTAATCATGGAAGTCCAACAAACAATATCCCGCTTTGGCATATGTTCAAATGCAACAAATGCACTGGAAATATCTTTACATTGTGCATAAAAGTAAACAATGGCACTATCAACAATCAAATTCCCCCAATTACCTTTCACAATGGCGCCATGGATTTGCCTCCCAAGCTCAAAATCCAACCTTTTAGCACACAAGTTCAAGATACAAACAAACATCTTCCCATTCGCTCGCACCCCGCTCCTGACCGAATCACCGAACAATCCTAAAGCTTCATCAGTCAAATCAAAATCAATATATCCATTAATAATAGCCGTCCAGGTCACAACACTCCTCATTGGCATTTCATCGAACACCCTTCTAGCATCAATCAACATTCCGAATCTCAAGTAAGAACTAATCAAATTATTCCCAACATAAGTCACCAAACTTGAAAAATGTCGCAAAATGAACGCATGTATCGCCCTCAATTCCTTTACGCCGCGACTTGAACGAAGCCAAGCGGCAATCAAATAGGGACTCAAGCATCCATTCACCGGCTCATTGCTGCAAGATTCGACATCGGTGCATTCTTGAGCAGTACATGTTTCCGTTGTGCAGGCGACCAGCGAAGCCCTGAACGGGTCTTTGATAAAGTTGAACCGCAAATTTGTGGGGCTTTTACAACGGTCGATACTAGTGAGGTTCCATTTGGAACAGGCACGCCGTGTGGATAGTGATATTGGCGGTGGTTGAACAGAGAAACAAGGCGGTGACTGAGAAATGGTGGCCGTTGAGATGAACGCCGGCGAGAGCATAGCCGGAAAGTTGTTTGAACTTCCCGCCACGGCCACAATGTTCGGCCTGAACCCTAAACCTCGAAAAATAAGAATGTCAAGACTTTAACTGGATAATTTGAAGCAGAACCGTTGGTCGGTTGGACTTCCCTCATTGGGACTCAGGGGCAAAATTGGTAACTGCCCTTGGATATTTCAAACATAGAGTTTAATTTATCTTTTCTTTATTCAGAAAAAATAAATTAAGAATAAAAATTATAAGGAGGTTGCTTAAATTTAATTATTTAATTATTAAATTATAAAAAAGTAAATGTTTTTCTTTCAATTTATTATAATTCTAACCCTCCTAAGATATGCAGTTTACCCTTTTAAACCCTAACAAAGGTTCTGCATCCACGTTCGAGAATGGAGCTCCATTGCGCAACTCTTCAGGCCTCATTCTCTTTCTCTATCAGAGGCAAAACTCTTCCTCGTGGAGACGCCTCCGCCACCTGCTCTTCCTCCTCGTCCTCGGTTTCCAGAATTACAGCTCGGAGCTTCTCCTTGGGTTCAAAAGGTAGAGGTAAGGTGACTAACTCTGAACTTCGATAAGTTTCCGATGTGTCGCGAAGACTAAATCATGAGATTGATAACTCTGTATACTTCAGATTATTGCTCAATTCTTTCAATTTCAGTCGGTTGTTAAAAAGGGGAGCGTCGAGGAAAAGGATAGAGATTTTGATTATGTGCACTTATCGCATGCTGTTCATTATATCTCTCAACTATTGAAGACTTAGATATATGGTTCTTAAGAATTAATTGAACGGAGAACCGAGACGTGGAAATTCAGCCATAAATATATGTATTCGTGCCTATAGCTATTAGATGCCGAATATCTGTTGTTCAAGTTATTGATTCCTGATCGTTTGTGTTTCAAGCTTTGTATTGAGTTAGCTTACCAGTCACAAAGTGATATTAGTATGTATTGGTTGAAATTTTAGGAACTTTTTATTTTGCAAGTTTATCTTCGAAGTTCGTTGTTCATTAGCATACAGTTAAGTATCAGTAATTCTGTTGAATAGCAGGGTTCCCTTCACTGACGTGGCGAGTTAGACTGAAGAAATCATCATCTTCTGCCGTTGTCAGAGGTGGGAGTGAAGAACCTAGTCATTGCAGTACAGATACTCTTGATTCTTCGAATACCACTCCTGATGATTCAGTAAGAGATGTTCAAAATGCAAAAAATGACGTTGAATGCTTGGATCAGCATAAAATGACCAAAGTGTGCGACAAGCTTATTGAAGTCTTCCTGATCGACAAGCCAACTCCAACAGATTGGAGACGGTTAATTGCTTTCAGTAAGACTTGGGACAATATCCGGCCCCATTTCTTTAGGAGGTGCCAAGATCGAGCTGCCTCTGAGGATGATCCTGGTATGAGGCATAAGCTACTCCGGCTTGGAAGAAAGCTGAAAGAGGTATGTTTAGGATTAAAGAGAAAACATGGTAAAAAATTGAACCTGATAACGGCAGACCTTGTTTCTATAAAATAATTTGTTCTGCAAATAGGAAGAGTAGAAACTAACACTTTGTTTGCAAATGAGGTTAGTCATCAGTTCTGTTGCTGTAAAAGGCACAGAGGATCTGTTGGTGTGCTGGTCAAGGAAGAATTAAGATGAATTGTTGATGATAACGTGATTGTTTTATTAATCACACAGCTGCAGTGTGTCATTAATCAATCTGTTTTTTTCCCTTTATTCTTTAAAACTTTCACAGATTGATGAAGATGTGCAGAGACATAATGAACTTCTTGAAGCGGTCAGAGCAGCAGGACCATCAGAACTTGGTGAAATTATTTCTAGGCGTCGTAAAGATTTTACAAAAGAATTCTTTGTGCATCTTCACACGGTGGCTGAATCTTATTATGCTGATCCGGCCGAGCAAAATGGTAATACTAATACTGCATACACTTTTCAAGTTTGGTAGCGAATAAATGGCTTCCTAAGTGGCTGAGAAGTATAATTTAGGAAGCAAATATCTCTCTGAAGCAAGTCTTGAGTATAGTGTCCTCATTAGCACAGTCTTTTTTTTTTTTTTTTTTGTTTCCTTTCCAACCAAGGAAACTTTATGGGGGTCTCTTTTTTATTTTAAAGTTTATGAATGCTATTTTCTTTCTTTAGTGAGCGTCCTACTTTTCTTTTATGTATATATAAGATATCGTATTGACATGGATGAAATGATATTTTTCCCCCTCATATTTCAATTGATCAGCTTTGGCGAAGCTTGGGAATTCCTGCCTAGCTGCCGTGCAAGCATACGATGCTGCAACTGAAAACATTGAAGCACTGAATGCTGCAGAGTTGAAATTCCAGGATATCATCAATTCTCCTACTTTAGATGCTGCTTGTAGAAAGATAGACAGTTTGGCAGAGAAAAACCAACTTGATTCTGCATTAGTATTGATGATTTCAAAAGCTTGGTCAGCAGCAAAGGAGTCGAATATGATGAAAGATGAGGTAGTGCATTTGCTAACCTTGCTGTTTTCCTTTGATGCGAACATGTGGCTTTATGGTCTTATTTGTTTAATCTTGTTGGTTGCCATCATCTGACTGTTCAAGAAATTCCAATGACTGTGAGAAGTCCATAATTACCGAAACTTCCAATAACGAATACCGTTATCTATTTGAATGCAATGACTACAGCTTAAGACACCAGAGTGAAAAGATACCAATTATTTCTCTTGATTTTATGAGTTTCTATGTTGGGTCATTTGAGCAAATGGAGAAGGCACCTTCGATTGATGTACTATTGTTGCGTAATTACTTTTTGATGGTGTAAGTGTTGATATTATTTTCTCCTCATCAGGTGAAAGACATACTATACCACTTATACGTGACAGCAAGGGGTAATCTTCAAAGATTAATGCCAAAAGAAATCAGGATTCTGAAGTACCTTCTCACAATTAAGGATCCGGAGGAGAAGCTAAGTGCTCTGAAGGATGCATTTACCCCCGGAGAAGAAGTCGAAGGACAAGATGTGGACTGCTTATACACGTATGCTTTTGGACCTTATCATTAATATTCAACGAATTAGAATATAACCTAACTTATTATTCGTGCGAGTTACATTCATTGTCGCCATTCATTCTCATCAAAAAGGAAAGAAAGAAAGTCTTAGGGCCGTCTCTGTCGATCTCTCGATCCATCTATGTCCATCTAGTTAAGAATATGGATGTACCACCTTGACTTTACATTTACGCAGTGTCATTTGAGGCCTAGTATTGAATTTACTGGGTTTCTTATTCTTGTTTTTGAACACTTTTAGGACCCCAGAGAAGCTTCACACGTGGATAAGGACAGTGCTGGATGCTTATCATTTTAGTCGGGAAGGCACCCTCGTAAAGGAAGCCAGAGACCTTATGAATCCTGAGGTCATCGTTAAACTGGAGGAATTGAAGCTTCTTGTTGAGAAAAAATTCATGTGAGGTAAAACAAGGATTTGGTAGTTGGGTGTGTTGAGTTATCCATCAAAAGTTGTATACCCCATTTTTCCAGTATTGTATACCAAAAATGAATATGAATAATGGCAATATGTATTCAAAAATAGTTTTATTTTCTCCTCGGAATTAGAGTGTAGTTCAAGTGGCTTCATACTTGTTCCTTGTTTTACGATTCTGTTTTCTCTTATTTTCTTGAGTAGTAAGATGAGTTAACATTGCATATTCTACTAGTTGTAAATAAAAAAAATAATGAAAAATAAAAAAATCTTTTAGTTTGTTAACATTAATAGACTTTGAATCTCCAAAGTACGTGTTCTTTTTATTATTATTATTATTTCATTTTAGCAGCCATTTTGTTTCATATTGAAAAGAAAAAAGATTTCAACCACCATGACCATGAGCATAGTTGATTGGTCACCAACCTGTAATTTGTTCTTTGAAATTATTTGGGACATAAAATTCTTAGATTTTTTTTTTTTTTTTTGTTTAAAATTATTTCCAAACATGTTTTTAATATTCAAAATTGATTTAATGTTTCATTTACATTTTTTTTTAGTAAATTGTGGTTTAGAGCACGATGTTAATATAATTATTTTTAAATAAAATAATTAAATATAATAAGACTGTGCATAGAGTTGATTAGGTTAATAGGTTTATGGCTGTAATTATCTGGACATTAAATCCTAACTTTTTTTTTCCTTAAAAAGAATATCCATCCGTTAGTTTAATTTTATAAAGAAAAAAAATCCTTACAAATCCAAATATTTATTATTATTTTATTTTTTAGAAAAATATATATCATGGAATAAACAAAGGAACCGGGAGGCTGAAAGTTGAAGAGAGGAGACCCTCTAATTTAACCGATTATTTGTTTATTCGGAGAAAAAAAAAAAAAAAAAAAAAAAAA
>NW_019268523.1:262999-267982 GCF_002738365.1 Cucurbita moschata | reverse complement strand
AAAAAAAAAAAAAAAAAAAAAAAAAAAAAAAAAAAAAGTAACTATAAAGCGTTCAAGAGTTCCCTTGTTCCGGGCTACATTCCAGTTTCCAGACGATCAGTTCCCGCGGTTCAAGCTTTTCCCCTCCTGGCCCGACCGCGAAATGCAAACTTAAGATCATTGATCTGAAAATTAGAGCATAATCATCTGATCTATTTCCTCCGAGTAGCATGATTAGAAATTGATCGACGATGAATCGGAAATTTTGCAACTGCGCTATCTGTGAGAATTCAAATCAGGCTTCCATTTGCATCGGTTGCGTGAATCACAGGTATGGAGGTTCTTTTAAGACTCTAATTGAGTTCCCTGCTTGACTCGAGGTGACGTTTGTTATACTCATCCTTTTGGTCTCAATTTCCCGGCAGATTGAATGACTACAACTCTACTTTAAAATCATTGAGAACTCGACGGGATTCGTTATATTCGAGGTTGAGTGACGTGCTTGTGGCAAAGGTTTGGTGGTGCTCATGCTTGATTGTCGCTCTCTCTAATTTTCTTCTCGTTTGAGGTTTAGCTGTCGTGAATAATTTTTCTGAAACTCTTATTCCATCTTCCCGGCAAAAGAACTTTGGTGGAGTTGCGTTGCTAGAAACTGCGGACGAGATGGCCAATGCTGCTGTTTTTCAATAATTCTTTTGTTATTTCACCTATTTTTACAAAGCGTTCGATCTCATAAATATTTTTTTCGGTTTCGTGTTGTTCCATTCCTTTACTGCTGGTCATGTGTTATTACTTATCTATGCAATGTACTTGTTGAGCAAAGTGCCTTGGTAAAAAAAAAAAAAAATTAATTCGTTTGACTGGTGCTTCTTAGGGGAAGGCAGACGATCAATTAAACTGGAGAGTGACTAGGAATGAGAAACTTTCGAGGTTAAGGGAGAAACTCCGACGCCGTAGAGAGCAACTCGAGCAAGGTTTCCCAACCTCCAAAAGAACTTTTGAAAGCAACCTGTTCCCTTGGATGTTTGCCAAATTATGTTACGTGCAAGTGCTTATCAAATCTAATAAATTATTTTATGCACTCAGGAAAGGCAGAGATTGAAATGACATCCTATGATCTCAAATTGAAACATGCAATGCTTGAATCGGCCCGTTCAGTGGTACTCCATCATTTATTTATTTTCAGTTTATACTAGCTGTACTTCCTTTCCTCCGCTCTTATCTAAACATCCCATTAGTATTGTTCTTTCTTGATTTTTTGTTGCAGCTGGAAAAACAACGAGTTGAACAACTCGAGAAGGCCTATCCAGACCTTATCAGCACCAAGATTCTGGGACATGTATAACCTATGTTCCTTTTTAACATGGACATTATTTTTCTGCTGTCTTTTAATGGTCATTTCTTTCTATATATTTTTGCATAAATGTTCTGTTGTACATGTACCATTTTGTCTGCACGAACTGTTTAGGCTAAAAAACCCTGCGTGTTTGAACATATATAAATGTAGACCTACATGTCAAATTACCTCATTAAACTATTCTTTATACATAACATGGTTGGTAGTGTTTTTTTCTTTTCCCATATCAAACTATGCTTTTGTACTGAAGGTCAATGTTGTTCAAGTATTTTAATTCTTTAGCTGGACCTCTTTCATATATGAGTCTATGATTATTTATATGCTTCATGCAAAATTGTTCTATGGTGACAGATGGCAATCACCTCTGAACGCCTTCACAAACAATCTGTGGTTGTAAAACAAATATGCAAATTGTTTCCACAACGTCGGGTAAGCTCTTATCAGTAAGTACATTTCACTTTCTGGATGCTTAATTCATGCTACTGATTGCTGTTGGTTTTCTAATGAACCACCTTTTTTCCGTCAACAACTCGATCATTTGTTCCACGAAAGAAACTTAATTATCTGGTAGGTGCTGCAAAATGGATTTGGATTGTCATTTCTCCTTACTTAAATCTTTCTGTTTTGCTTTTCTTTTCTTTTCATCTCGGAACTTTAGTCTCTGGTCTATTGTGAGTCATAAAGAGTTAAAAATGCTAATACACATTTCCCTGCGTTAATGCAGTGCTTCATTTCATAAGAATCTGAGAGAATTTTTTAGAAAACTACAATTCTTAAGCTCTGCATAGCCATGAATTAAATTTTGCTGCTTGCGTATGAAATAATGCTCTCCTTTCTCTGTCTGATCATACTTAAAGCTAAAAGTGTAATCAGTTTAAGCCGATGCCTCAGACCTTTTAAAAATCTTCGGCCATATCTCCTTATTAAGAAAAGTTGCAAAATAGATAATGGGATACAAATTTTAGACAGTAGTATGAACGATCAAACTAATGACTTTGCAATTGTATTTTCTTTTTTTCTTAAGTTTCTTAGTCCATTAATTTAAGGAAAATAACTCATTTGGACAAGAATAGTTTTTTGCTGATGAATACTTTGGTGTTTTCCCAAATTTGTCTACATTATATCTATGATCTTAGGTTTTAGTTCATGGAGAAAATAAAGAGGGTCCCGGTGAGCAATTTGATCAAATCTGTAATGTGAGCTTACCAAGAAGACTGGATCCCCATTCTGTTCAGCCACATGAGCTTTCAGCTTCTTTGGGGTAACTTCTTCTCTGTATGATGGTTGACTTTTGCATATTTATTGTTCTATCCGTACTATACAACACAGTTTTAGTATAATTATGCTGCCTTAGATTCATTTATGTTCTTCCCAGGGGGAAAATATTCGTATGGAAATCCTAGTGAATTGGAATCATAAACCCTTTGGGGTATGTGAACACCTAATTCACACTAAAATTCCAAATTAATTCGATTTTAACACTAAGAATTAGGTTAGACATGGATTTCCTTAGGATCAAGCTCTTGAGACAAAGAACAAGTTCCTTTGCCCAAGATTTGAACACTCCACAAGATTGAATGATCAATCCTACTTGAAGGTTCTTGACATGCAACTCAATACATGAATTGCAAAATTCAAGTTCTCTAGGCTAAACTTGAAAGAAGCACCAAGACTAAAATTCATTCATCATAACTTGTAAAACAACCTAATGGCAAAGGTTTGGATAGCCTCCCAATGAAACCCTGATGCCACTCATCTATCATATTTTTTTTTTTGATAAGAGCCACTCATCTATCATATCAAAATTACAAATTATCCCTACTTAATATATCATTATAGAATAAAATTGGAAAACAATAAAATTACATTAAAATTATTAAATAAAATATAAATAATAATTTGACACTCTTCACTTGGTTCATATCTATAAATTATTAAATATAAGTTACTCTCGATTGTTAAGGGCTTCTTTGTGCATTCAACTATAATTGAATGTTTTTTCATCTAATTGAAGTCTCCTTGGTTTAACTGGCAGATACATGGTGCAGCTTTTAAATCTTATTGTTCCAAACTTGGCTGCACCTGCACTTCACAACTCGGGTTTTGCAGTATGTGCACTTCGCTGAATTTCTATCTCTATGATTGCTTAATCAAATATTTGGCAAAAAAGAAAAAGTTGTGGCTTATCAAAGTCACTGGAAAGTATTGTATAACTTCTTTGTCTTTTAATTGTGGGATGGTTAAAGTTGTGAATTTTTATTGATAATCTTGATGATGGTTTAATTGAACATAGGGAATTGTGGATAAGGATAACTGATAATAATGGCTACAAAATTCTTCTTTATGTTCTAGGTGTAAGGGGTTTAGTAAGTTTACAGTTATGAGATGAAATGATTTCATTGACATATCACTCAAATTTAAATTAATCGTTTTTTGTTTTTCATTCTAAGTTGTTATTTGAGACACATCTCCTTTTACTTATTTTCCCTGCACAATATTGTAGGGTTCTTGTTCACGCATATGGCAAAGGAATTCATATTGGGACGCTTGTCCATCTTCACAAAGGTAAGTTGGTTGAATTTGCGATCTGCATTGCCAAGTCTTGTTAACTTTTTGACTGAAAGTGATGAATTTTGCAGCAATGAGTATCCACTTTTTATACCACGTCAAAACTATTGTTCAACAAGTGGGGAAAATTCATGGTCTGATAAAAGCTCTAGTAACTTTGGTGTTGCTTCATTGGAATCAGAGAGGAAACCACATTTAAGTTCACTAGAAAATAAGAGCTTCAATTATTCCTCCGCTTCTGCACATTCTATTGAAACACACAAGGATTTGCAGACAGGGATTGCCCTCCTCAAGAAAAGTGTAGCATGTATCACCGCATACTGCTATAACTCTCTTTATTTAGACGTTCCATCTGAAGCTTCTACTTTTGAAGCATTTGCTAAATTATTGGCTACTCTTTCTTCATCCAAGGAAGTGCGTTCTGTTTTTTCCCTCAAAATGGCTTCGTCCAGGTATTTCCATCCATTTTCACTTTTAAGCCTCTCTCTGACATTTGAAATTTCATCACTATGTTTTGTTTGGTGTATGAGAAATGAAAAAATGTTTTTATATAGATATTTTTTTGTCATACGGCTTACCCTGATAGACATGGTTATATCTTCTGCATTCAAGGTCCCCTAAGCACGTTCAGAAGCTGAACAAATCTGCATGGAACGTGAATTCCATTTCATCCAGCATGCTGCTAGAGAGTGCACATTCACAAATAATGGTATGAATTTGCAACTTGATGTCTATTTATGTTTCTTGCATCAATAAGTTATTGGTTTTATTCTTTACTGTTTCCCCCATCATCTGTTATTAAGGAATCTGACCATTTTAAATCAATGGAAACTATAATTACTGTTTCCTTACCTTTAAAGATGACTCTCATTTGGCTTGTATACCTTGGTTATTTCAAGCTTGGTGGAAAATTTTTACACCCTTACAAGAGCACAAGGTTAAAAAATCGAAGAAAATTGTACACCCTTACATTAGTTTAGGAGAAGAGAAAGTCCGATTCTTTTTCTTGAATTGTTGATTCATATATTTGAATCAATGCAAAATTTTCTTCAAGTAGTACATCAAAGAGGAAGGGGGGG
>NW_019268523.1:254743-262110 GCF_002738365.1 Cucurbita moschata | reverse complement strand
GGGGGGTGGGTGGGTGTTCGGTAAAAGAGTAATAGACAGAGGAGAACATTAGGAAAGAATGGTGATGGGTTGGCTTAATGATAGAAACTGGCAGGTTAATATTCTTTAGAGGATAGGGGCCTTATTTAGATGATCTGGAGGGAAACAGAAAAGTTTTACTTGCTAACAGATGGTGGTAAGGTTAGATCTTTGCGACTGTAAAGTTTTAAGTGGCTTAATCTTGGAGTTCCCTTTCAGATGCTTGTGTTAGCTCTCTATTTATTATTTGACTTCCAACTAAGAGTGTTTTTGTTATTGGTTGCTAAGATTTCTTTTGTCATTCCATTTGTTTAAGGTAATGGTTTTACTTTCTTTAAAATAAAAAAAATAAAAAAATAAAAAAATAAAAAAAAGTTCATACCACGAAGCAGGAAGCGAGTTGATAACCTGGATAAGCTAAAAAAGAGGGTCTAAAGGAGAACATAAAATAGGACTGTAGATCTCCTCTGTTGTCCCTAGGGGACTCAAACCTATGTTATGTTCAGTTTCATTTTACGGATGCACTATTTTCATTGTTCAACCTCTTATCTTAGCAAATGATTATACTCTTGTCTGCGTGTCTGCATTAAGGTCTTGGTTTTGTTATTTCCTTTTGTGTCTTAATGCAGAAAACCAATTATGAGAGTAACCATCCAAGTTCTGCTTCGAGTTATCTTTATGCCACTGAATTTTCTGATGCCAGAAAGAATGATTCCACCATTGAAGGGTGGGACCTCATAGAACATCCAACTTTTCCTCCTCCACCTTCCCAAGCTGAAGACATTGAGCATTGGACTCGTGCAATGTTCATTGATGCCACCAAACTGTAATTTAATGGGTAACTAAACTAACACTGCCCCTTTTAGTTTCTTTAAGTTGCCACCAAGTGATGCTATTTCAGCTCATTTAAATATAAACAAACACCAAGTGATGCAAAATAGACTAGTGTTGCATTGCATTACCTCCAACCTCTCCAGCATTAACCCCATTCTTTTATTAAATCTTTTAACCTTTTGTAGTCCATGTAATATTATCATTTTCAGAAACTCAATACACATTCCCTTGTTCTTCTACGATAATAATGAGATTTGGTATCACATCAGGCACATGGAGATAACGCGAGAAAGAGAAGCACTTGGAACTACCCGATGTGTGATCTGCTTTCAACCTGTAATTACGGAGACTTCAAAAGGTGTACATCCCTGAACATATTTATGTTTGGAACTTCTATTATTCCATCATCTTATCTGGATTTATTTACACTTAGGATAACCCATCGCTATTCCATCACCTTCTTCTTAGATGTTGGAAAAGACAAGGAGTTGGCTTGTGGGGATGTTCTTCAAATGTATATAGAAATTGGCCTTCTAAGTTAAGTTAGCTCATTCCCATTGATGGTGATGACTTTATTAGGAGGTTGAAACACCCAACCCTCCACTCCACAAAATTGATTTCACTGAACACAAATTCTAATATAAGAAAATTTCGCGGTTCATAAAATGTTGAAACTGGAATTAGCACGCACTTGAAATCATAGAAACCTCTGCCTTTCTAGACAATGTTGAATTGAACAAAGGAACTTTAACATAAACTATCGGCTTACAAACGCTACGATACTACTAAGATAGCGGTTGCTTTGTTTAAGTTAAATTGGCTCAGCAATGTGTCTTGAGAGCTTTTAGTCTCCGAAAGGTACAACAAAATGGAATCAGTGTCATTGGTTTGGAAAGATAATTAGAAACTTGCTTGCGTAGTTCGCATATTTCTTGATTGGATTTCCCTTTTTACTTCTTTCTCTTCTTTGGTGGTGGGAGGGTTTCTTCATCGTCTTCTCCTTCAAAGGTGTCTTCCTCTACGTCTTCTTCATCGAAATCCTCTTCGTCTTCTTTATTGTCTTCATCATTCTCTTCGCTTCCACCGTCGTCTTCGTCATCTTCATCCCCACCACCATCACCACTGTTCTCACTTCCACCATCCCCGTTATCGTTGCTAGCTTCTTCCCCTCCATTAGCACCATCTTTAGTGGGAGCATTTTTACCATCTTCTCCATTTTCAAGTGCATCTTGTTCATCTCCGTGTTCGTTATCACTGTCGTTATTCTGATTTTCATTTTCTCCTCCAGTCTGACGTTTCCCGGAAGTGAATTTCCTTTTCTTGTTGAATACAGCAATGGCATCCATCTCATTCGGAGCCAGGAACTAGATGATGAAAAAGGAATTTGAATCACGCCAGAAAGATATGCTCCATCAGCGAGTTAAACCAAATACAAGAAAGAGCAACTACTGTGGGTCACCAAAAAATAGGAACAAGGATGACAAGAACGAATAAAAAAGAAATATTAAACAGTAACTCCGGAAACCGGTGCATTACCCCTGCATGTGATTCCTTCCTTAGTGGCCTCAATAAAGCCAGATGGGGGAGGAAAGCACAAATTATATAGATATAAAACAAAATTGCAGGGTATCAAAGTATAATAACCATATTACTTTCTTAAATTTAGGATGAACGCACTAGGATTGATTGGTTAGGTCGTCTGCAGAAGACTTCCGCATCAGTCTTGAAGTACATGTATATTATTATGCATTGCACCATGCATACCCAACATTTCTAGAAATGTACATTTTATTCGAAGGGTTCGACTCTATGGAAACCCACCCAAGACGATGCAGAAATTCCCCGTTTATACAGGGTTCAAGGTGGGTATTCCCTGTATACATATAGGTAGAGTTTCTAAAGCAATTGTAATCTCCATTCTACTTTTTGGAACCTTCAATCTCCCTCGTCCCAATTCATAGCAACATGTTACTTTACAAAATTCATACTATTACAATAATATTCAAGTTAGAAATTAGGTTACTTTACAAAATTCATACTATTACAATAATATTCAAGTTAGAAATTAGGTTGTATATTTTTTTTTAATCGTTAGTTGTTATATTAAAATTTGAATTTGAGATTTTTTTACCATTTTTATGAAGACCGTTGAAAGTTGAAAACCTTAAAATAATTATTTAGAAAAAATATTCAATGAAGAAAAAATTTAGCAGGTAAAATGATCCCACAAAAATTATTGAAAAATTTTGCAAGACAGGGAATGCAATAGGTCCCATTTCCATCCCTCCCATAGACATCTCTAAACATTCCTAACTATTCCATTTCCACCCCTCCCATAGACATCTCTAAACCTTCCTAACTATTTTTTCTTTTTTAAGATAAGTCCAACGGATATTTTGTCTATCTTTATTCTTTGAAAAGTTTATTTCGTGAAATTCAAATTCTAAAAGTTGTATTTAAGAACCCAACATATATTAACATTTCATTGTTTGTGAATTCAAATAATGATTTTATTATCAAGTTTAACGAAATTAAATGTAGTACAATTCTTAATCTATAAATATAAGATTTAAGAAAAAGGCAAAATAAATGGTTGTACTCGTAATGTGTGTGAAAATTTTCAATTTTGCTAATATTCTATTTCTTTTTATTATTAACTATCATCCTTTAAATATTGATTTTTCCCCATTCGAGTCCTTGCTAGCTTTGTAAATTAAAGTTCATTGAAAATATGACGATGTATAAAAATGTTTTTATCAAATTAAAACTACTGACTAAAGAGAGTTTTTCATGAAAACAAGAACTTAGCGGCACGTTATTGACTTATAATTTACTCATCTCATGTTATTGTTATTATTAATATTATTATTACTTTGTTATTTTGAGTTAAAACAGTATACGAAGTTTAGGAGGATTCTAAATCTTTGACCACGAAAATAGTCATTTTAAAGTTAGTTTAATTTAAATAAATCAACTTCAACAAATATTATAGAATATTTTAATCAGTGAGAAACAAATTTAAGATAAAAATTTATATTTAAACAAAAAATCAAAATACTAGCTAAATTCATAAAAAAAAAAATTATTCATACTTTTGTCATAAAAAAAAACTTTCAAAAGTTGGAATGATAGCTTTAAATTTTTATGAAGTTAAAAAGAAATAATATTATGGTTAATTTTAAACAAAAATTGTTAATACTTTTATATAACCTTTCAAACTTTTAAAAGTAATAAAAAAAAAAAAGTATATCAATAGACTTTAAAAAGTTTTATAAATGCTCTAAACTTTTTTTAAAAAGTTCAATATTACCATTACTACCATTTTTAAAAAATATCTATAAACTTTTAAGTATAGTATTAACACGTTTAAGATTTATAGAAATATAAATGTTGTTATTATTGTCAATATATGAACAAAAAACATACACTTATACCTCATAGATCATCTATCTCTTCATTTTCAAAAATATTTTTAATAAAATCTTTTAAAACAATTTTCTAAAAATTTAAGAACATTTGAAAGTTCACATACATTTTTAAGAGTATTTTTTTTACTTCTTAAAAAAGTTTGTATTTTAGATTTTTTTTTTTTTTTAAAGAGATTAAAACCACTCATAGATCAACTATTCTCTTCAATTTTAAGAATACTTACAATAAAATCTTTTAAAACATTTTTCTAAAAATTTAAGGGCAGTTCTCATACATTTTTAAGAATATTTTTTAAACAGTATTTACCACTAATTGTAAGGTTTTTTTTTCAATTTTTTTAAATGGAAGTGTATTATTTTAAAAATTCAAAGGTTTAAAGTATTTCTCACTTTTAAAAGGAAAAAAACGTTTGCAAAAACATTTAAATACCAAAACGTTTGCAAAAACATTTAAATACCAAAGGACAAAACAACTTTAGGAGTCTCATCTTTCCTGAAATGATCGGTTTGAAAGAACTAGAGTATAAATAAGACAAAAATATGATTTACACTTCAAGAATGGTTGAACTTCCATTTTAATCTTTTAAATTTTAAGTTTGTTATACTTTTATCTTCCAACTTTTAAAAAAGTTGATTTTGAACTTAATTTTTCTAATGTTTATTCTAATTTGCTCCAGTTCTTAAACTTCTAAAAAGTAACTATTTTAATTTTGATATCAATTTATCCGTATTAAATCTGTTTTTTTCTAATAATATTAGTCTTTTAACTTATTCAGGTTGAAATGTTGTTTCTATTACTATGTCAATATATCATTAAATGGTTGAATTAAAGAACATCATTAACTTAATAAATTAAAATAAAAGTAAGACTAAAATCTTTTTTTTTTTTTTTTTAAGTATATAAACTAAAAAACTTAACAAATTTTGAGGTGAAACAAGTTTGAGTTTTAAGAATAAAATAAAATTTTAAAAGTAAAAAAAAAAAAAAAAAAAAAAAAAAGGAATAAAGTTGAAAAGTAGGCACCATAGAATTTAAACCTTAACATCGTCCTCGCGAGATGTCGACTTTCGTATCGTAAAAACAATTCAAAAGGTATTATTCTGATTTCAAATCATTTTCAGTTTCTAACCTTTCCTAAAAAAAAATTTCAAAAGCTCATAAAAAATGGAAGAAAATAGAATACTCGAAAACAGAATCGATATACCAAACACGATCACTAACGAAGTTGAAAGAACAAAGAGCAGTAACTTCACCTGAGACGAAGCAAGCAACTCGGCCATAGCGACGAGGCCAAGCAGCGTGGCCGAAGTGCTTCCGGCGCACGCTAGCAGCAAACGCTGATGAATAGAAGAAGTTGCGGTCTCCATTGTTGTACGGTCCAGAGAACCTGCAAACAAAGAGAACGCAAAAACAACGTACACAGTTAGATCTACTCGAAATCCAGTCGAAGCAACCGCGATACCATAAAAGAAAACAGTCAAACTCGTAAAACAAAGAAACAAGAGGAAAACGAAGATTCAGGCAGAATAAAAAACCTAGAATCATTTCTTACAGATCTGAAAACCTAACTAGTAAGACATAGAAGAAGAAGAAGAAGAAGAAGAAGAAGAAAACGAAGACGAAGAAAATAGAGAAGAACGTAGGCGAGAAGTACCTGAAGTGCAGCAAGAAAAGCTGAGCGAGGCGAGAAGTTTTCAGGAAAAAACTGAAAGAAAACGAGAGAGAAAACAGCGGGAAAGAAGGAATAAAGAGAAAATGAAGAATCGAAAAAAAAAAAAAAAAAGGAGAGCGGAGAATCAATGTATTGTGAAGCGAAAAAGAAAAATGAAGAGAGTGTGACAGTGTGAGTGAGTTTTGAATTTGCGACGTGTTTTATTTAGAGCCGTCGGATTTGATCGCGTTGGAGAGAGCGAGAAGATGAGGGTTAAGGAGATTACGAGCATGGATGGAGGTGGGTGGGAATAGAATAAGAGCATCAAATTGTTAGGACTTTATTTTTCATATAGAATATATTCTTCCTATCCTTTCATATCCCTTAAAACATCTCCTCTTTTTATTATGCAAACAAATAATCAAATTCCCCATTTATTACTCCTTCTTATTACTCCTTCTTATTACTCCTTCCTTCTTATTACTCCTTCCTTCTTATTACTCCTTCTTATTACTCCTTTATACCACACCTCAAAATTATCCCCATTTAAAAATAATTTACCTCAACTTCTTTATTTATTAAAAAAAAGTGTAGTAATTTTCTAAAACTTGTTTCCTTATACTTTTATTTCTGAGAAGGCGTCTATTTCAAGCTGCGGCGTCAACTGCATATGGACAGAAAAAGAAAAGTTGTTGGGGGTGTGGGGACATTTCTATTACATACTAAATCCCCAAGCCCATTACACTCATAGGAGCTGGCCCGGCCCATTACACTAACAAAAGGAATTCATAACCATTGGGCCGAAGATGGCCCATCTTTTCGTTTCCAAGTCATGGATCAAACCCCATTGTGTGAACTTATTAACGGGCTTGGATAATTATAATATTGTTGTGTTCATTAAAAATATAAGATGGTTAACTAAATTAAGAATTGAATTATGAAAATGATGATTTAAATAAAATAAAAGGCAATAATTTTGTGGGGGAATTGAAAGGGATGGATTTATTTATAAATTAGGGTTTTGGGTGGAAAATGCATCACTCTTAACTTTAACATTAAAAGGTTTGCTCCCTTTTTCCCTCCCTTTTCTCTTTTGCTTTATTTTGTTTCTTTGGATGCATTACCTTACCTTATGTGTCTTCTCTTCCTATCTCTAACTTACTCAATTATTTGGCTCTTCCTTAAGTAAGAATCAATCTAAACTTATATATATATATATATGCTTTTTTTTAAAAAAAAATATTCTCCTATCGGTAATATATTAAATGATGTAAAATTGATTGCTAAATTCTCCCGACTATAAATGAAAATGGATTTGTTAAAAAATGAAAAACAATGCAAAATTAAACACAAAACTCTCAATTATTTGGCTCTTCCTTAGTTAAGAATCTAAATAGGTTTTCTTTATGAGAAAAAAAAAAAAAAAAAAAAAAAA
>NW_019268523.1:251904-254680 GCF_002738365.1 Cucurbita moschata | reverse complement strand
AAAAAAAAAAAAAAAAAAAAAAAAAAAAAAAAAAAAAAAAAAAAAAAACTTTATTGAGACCACATGGAGACAACACAAATAGGAAGAATTTTTTAAAGAAAAAGCAAATCCAATGGTTGAGAGTGTTTCCTTCTCTTGCACCACCAAATACAACATTCCAAGAATACATTACATTTTCACACCTCTTTAACTATTAATTAATTAACCTTATTTACTAATCTGATGGGTTATCATGTTAATTTTTTTTTTAATAGAAATTAAGGAGAATAAAACAAAACTCAAGTACAAATTGATAGAATTCGTTCTGTTGTCGTCGTTAATGAATTAATAATATTAATTATCTATTGGAGTTTAAATTTAATAAATTAATTTATTAGCTAATTATTAATTGATTTCTTTATTTCTCACGAAAAATTTGAAATTATAGTTTTAAATAAATGTAGAAAAAACTAAAATGAATAATATATTTTATTGTTACTAAAATTATTGTATAAAGCGATGATCAAAGTGAAATTCATTATCACCTTTGCCTTATTCTATATTAATCGAAAGATATCAAAAGATTCTCTCTATAAATTTAAGGAGAGAGACCCGTAGATTCTCTAGTGTTTTCTTGGTTTAATAATGCAAGTGTTTATTTTTAAGTATTATAACACACATTGTATCCAACAAACATCACTTTTTCTTTACATTTTCATTAAAATAAAATGTTACGCTTTAGGATAGATAACAATTAGATAACAATTTAGTTCATAAACTTTAGTAAAAAAAAAAATCAACATACATAATTTAATGATTATAATAATTGAGTCGTCAAAACAAGTATAGTTCAGTGGTAATTGACCTCTAGTACCTCTTTAGGTTGAAGGCTTGAATTCTCGTGTTCTCAATTTTATATTAAAAAAGTCATACTGTTACAACCTAAACACATCGATATTATTTGCTTTGACCCGTTATACATACTGTTCATCTTAATTTTTCTATTTTATGAATTTGAATTAAATTAATAGTTTAAAAGATTTGGGAGATAAACTAAAAAAATGAGGAATTAAATTAGAATAAAAAGTGAAGTGTTTAGGTGTGTTGGACATTGTTTTGTGTGCATTATGAATTGATGCGACCAAATATCCGAAGCAAAATAAAAAGCAAAAGAAGCATGCTTTTCTCTGCCTTGCCTTTTCCTTTTCCTCCAAAAGTTGACGTCTCTCCAATTTTTTCTTTTCATTTTCCTTTTTTTTTTTTTTCATTTTTGACGTAATCTCTGCCTCCCCCTGTCTCCAATCCATTTTTGCTAATTAATTTTTTTTTTTTTTACTAAATCAAATTATTAAAATAATTTTTTTATTAAATTGTAATTTCTAAACATATTCGCTGCGAAATATATTAGGAAAAATTATAAGAAAATTGAATCATGGTTTAATGATATAATTTTCAAATATACGAATCTTAAATTAAAAAAAAAATATATATATATATATATATTTACGAATTATACCATCAATCATTACCTCGGTTTCAAAACAATAAACTATCTTATATATTTATTTTTTAATGCATTATTATTGTTTATAGAAATAACAATAAATAGTAATTTTATATAATTAATTTTCTCTTTCTTTTTTTTTATATATTTGTTTAATTTGTTTATGTTAGATCACATCACCCTAATTCAATAAAATATTAATTAATAAGTATGATACTTTAAATAATTTAATTTTTTTTTAATTAAATCAATTTAATCTTATTACTATTTACGGGCAGACTATATACAAATATAGGCTGCTAAAATTTCCAAAATATGAAATAAATTATCATATAAATCTTTCTACATACGTAATTTTGTCACACTTTTAATATACAAGTTATGCATATTTACCTTGGAAAAAACTCTTTTTCCTTTTCCTTTTCAATTTTTTCATTTTTTTAATAATTATTTATGAATTAAAATTGCACTTGAAAAGAAACAAAGACATAAAAGAAAAAAAGAGGAAAAAAGAAGTGAAAAAGATGGGATGGTGGACAAGTCAGTCCAAATATAGATGGAAAATGCTTTTTCATCCAATAAATGCACAAATAAACTTTTTATTTATTTATTTAATTAATATTTTAGCATCTTATTTAAAAGGAATTCGAGCTTGATAATAATAAAAACAAAAACTGAAAAGAAAATAAGTTTGGTCCATTAATTCGGTCATAATTAATATTTGTTCTTCAAGTTTCAAAAGAAGTGGAGCATCTCCATTTTCTTAGAAACGGTGTTTAAAATGGAAAAAAAAAAAATGGAATCCATTGATGGGATTGATTTGGGATGAAGTTGACAGTCAAACATGGTGGCATTTTTTTTTTTTTTCTTTGAAGTTAATATCTAATATTATTCATTCGTTTAAGAATATTACATCATCGAAGTGGAATAACAATGCCCCAATGAAGCAACAGATGAGACGTGACGTTTTTCCAGTGAATGAAAATCAAGAAAATATTGTTAGCAGTTGAGAAAGGATTCAATCTCCATATTCTCTTTTCGAACCTTGAATTTTAATTGTTAACGGAAGCCCTAACAGCTTCCTCTTGCTCATCAATGGCGGCCTTAGCGTAGAGAGAATTGAATGAACGAACTAATGTTTAATTAAAGCTATGCTTAATCAGCTGAAGTGTAATTTACTTTAGTTTTTAATATAATATATTTCTTAATTCCTCCCCACATATATAATAAACTATCCTTCTCTTTTGGAAGCCAAATCTTAGTAATTGGGGTATTAGGGGGGGGGGGGGGGGG